>NC_069499.1:1490125248-1490466498 GCF_027579735.1 Bombina bombina | reverse complement strand
TAATGTAGGTATCTGAAAGGTTTTAAAAAAAGAAGAAAAGAAGAATTCTAGTTCATTTGGGGTCAGAGTATCCAGTTCGAAGATCCACTTTGCTTCGAGCTTTAATAGAGATTTTAAAATGCAAGGGAACTGTGAGATCTTTATTTCTGTCCTCATCTGCATTTTCTATAGAAGGTGTTCCCTTATTCTTTCTCTTACTGGCCTTTCCGACTCTCCTATATACTGTTTACCACATTTACATTCTATAAAATAGACTACATTACCGTCAGTACACCTAATAACATTATTCATTTTATATTCTTTACCAGTAACTATGGACTTAAAGTTTTAACTTTTTTTGAATGTCTACATGCTTTGCAAGCTATGCATGGGAAAAAAAAACCTGTACTTTATTTCCAATTAAATCTTTTTCAATCATGCTATTTTTCTTCTTTCTTAACTCAGTTGGTGCTAATATTTTCTTCAAATTGTCTGCTTTCCTATATACAATTCTTGGTTTCTTGGGAAGTATCTGACCTAATCGGTCATCCTGTAAAAGAAACCCCCAATGTTTTCTAATTATTTTTTTTACTACTTTATGATTATCACTGTATTGTGTTATAAAGGGCATATCTAATAAGGTCTCATTATTCCTAGTATCTTTTTTCTGGAATCTAAAATTGTGTCTCTACTTAAACCCCCAATATTTCTTCTTGTTACTTTAGTGATGTCACGAATAGTTTGCCGGCGAATAGTTCCCGGCGAACATAGCTTGTTTGCGTTCGCCGCGGCGGGCGAACATATGCGATGTTCGATCCGCCCCCTATTCGTCATCATTGAGTAAACTTTGACCCTGTACCTCACAGTCAGCAGACACATTGCAGCCAATCAGCAGCAGACCCTCCCTCCCAGACCCTCCCACCTCCTGGACAGCATCCATTTTAGATTCATTCGGAAGCTGCATTCTTAGTGAGAGGAGGGACAGTGTAGCTGCTGCTGATTTAATAGGGAAATTGATAGCTAGGCTAGTGTATTCAGTGTCCACTACAGTCCTGAAGGACTCATCTGATCTCTGCTGTAAGGACAGCACCCCAAAAAACACACTTTTTCTAACTTTGACCCCCAAAATCTGTTACTCATCTACAACCACCAAAAAACACCCATGCTAAATAGTTTATAAATTTTGTCCTGAGTTTAGAAATACCCAATGTTTACATGTTCTTTGCTTTTTTTGTAAGTTATAGGGCCATAAATACAAGTAGCACTTTGCTATTTACAAACCATTTTTTTTCAAAATTAGCGCTAGTTACATTGGAACACTGATATCTGTCAGGAATACCTGAATAGCCATTGACATGTATATATATATTTTTTTAGAAGACATCCCAAAGTATTGATCTAGGCCCATTTTGGTATGTTTATGCCACCATTTCACCACCAAATGCGATCAAATAAAAAAAATTGTTCACTTTTTCACAAATTTTTTCACAAACTTTAGGTTTCTCACTGAAATTATTTACAAATAGCTTGTGCAATTATGGCATAAATGGTTGTACATTTTTCTCTGGGATCCCCTTTGTTCAGAAATAGCAGACATATATGGCTTTGACGTTGCTTTTTGATTATTAGAAGGCCGCTAAATGCCACTTCGCACCACACGTGTATTATGTCCAGCAGTGAAGGGGTTAATTAGGGAGCATGTAGGGAGCTTTTTGGGGTAATTTTAGCTTTAGTGTAGTGTAGTAGACAACCCAAAGTATTGATCTAGGCCCATCTTGGTATATTTCATGCCACTATTTCACCGCCAAATGCGATGAAATAAAAAAAAAGTTACATTTTTCCAAATGTTTGTTTTCTCACTGAAATCATTTACAAACATTTTGTGCAATTATGGCACAAATGGTTGTAAATACTTCTCTGGGATCCCCTTTTTTCAGAAATAGCAGACATATATGGCTTTGGCATTGCTTTTTGGTAATTAGAAGGCCGCTAAATGCCGCTGTGCACCACACGTGTATTATGCTCAGCAGTGCAGGGGTTAATTAGGGAGTTTGTAGGGAGCTTGTAGGGTTAATTTTAGCTTTAGTGTAGTGTAGTAGACAACCCCAAGTATTGATCTAGGCCCATTTTGGTATATTTCATGCCACCATTTCAAAATGTTTTTTTTTTTTATTTCATTTTTCTGTAGTGTAGCTTCCCCCCCCCCCCCACAGACCAATCCCCCACCCGCTCCCAGATCACTTAGATTTCCAAATATTTTGCACCCCTTTCTCCCACTTATAAAAACATTTTTTTCTGTAGTGTAGCGGTTCCCACCCGCTCCCTCCCCGTGCATGCGCACGCCCGCCTACTCCCGTGCACGTGCGCACGTCTGTCACTGTGAAGCGGGCGTAACCCTTACACTACCTGATCGATACAACATCATACCTGATGTTTTAAAACACGTTATTCCAAACAATTTAGGAATGTTAGGTGATTTATGCCCTTTATGGATTAAAACCAGACTCTGCATCAACTATGTAATTTTCCATGGGAGTTTTGCCATGGATCCCCCTCCGGCATGCCACAGTCCAGGTGTTAGTCCCCTTGAAACAACTTTTCCATCACTATTGTGGCCAGAAAGAGTCCCTGTGGGTTTTAAAATTCGCCTACCTATTGAAGTCTATGGCGGTTCGCCCGGTTCGCCCATTCGTGAACATTTGTGGAAGTTCGCGTTCGCCGTTTGCGAACCCAAATCTTTATGTTCGCGACATCACTACTTCTATATCATCTTTCTTATATCCTCTTTAAGAGAATTATTGCTTAGTATTTCTGACTGTGACAGATAGTCTTCCTGCCTTTTGCAATTTCTTTTGATTCTTAAGAACTGGCTTTTGGGGATATTTTTCTTCCATCTTTCAAGATGACAACTAGTTGCCTCTATAAAATTATTTGCATCCTCAGACTTAAAATGGGTCCTTGTATTTAGAACCCCATCTTTAACAAAAATCTCCAAATCTAAAAAGACAATACTCTCTTGACTCGTTTCACAAGTGAATTTTAATTTGTTTGTATTGTAGTTCATTTTATTGAAAAAAATCATGACTTCCATTCCAAATCATAAGAATATCATCTATGTATATTTTATAGAGTACCAAATTTGCCCCCTCATTCACCATATCTAAAAATTGGGACTCCCAATAGCCAATGAATAGATTTGCATAGCTGGGAGCTTCTAATCCATCTGAATGTCTGATGCAGGAAAATAGAGTTGTTACATCACATGTTAATAAAAACATATTCTCAAAATTTCTGAAAGAATGCAGGACTTGTCAGTCTCTGAGATGAGTCAAGTTTTATGACATATTTTTGTAAATATTTATCAATATATTCCGAGAGGTTCAATGTCAGTGAGTCTATCCCTGATATAATAAGGTGGCCTGGTGGGTTGGTTATTGATTTGTGCATTTTTGGTAGAATATAAAATAAAGGTATTTTCGGAAAAAAAAATTGAAGAATCATAGAGAAACCTCCACATGTTTACCTCATAGTAAAGAGAAGGGAAGTTCGTCACTGAGGATGCTGATTGGTTGTTTGTTTTTATTATTATGCAGATGAAAGTAAAATGAGAAGTTGAATTGTAACTGCTCACAAAACAGTTACTCTAGTGAGTTGATCTTAGTTTTAAATAAAGAAAAACCCAGGTATATATTATAACACATTTTCTTTCTTACTCAACCTTTTAAAATGCCTGAATTCAAATACGCATGAACATCTGTTTTTCTTAACTCAGATTAGATCAAACAATAATTAACAGGCTTTTCTCAGGCTTTTCACAGGCATTTTACAGGGATTTTCACATATCTACACAAAAGCAGAAATATATGCAGCCAATTTGAAAGTAATTGCTTCCAAATTGTTGATAGCAGCCTTTTGTGTTTGAAAACATATTTTTAATATTATACATTTACATGAAGGATGTATTATCATTTTTTCTTCATTTTGTCTAGTTTTATAATTGAAGAGACTTTAAAGGCCAAACTTAGGTTTTTTGATTTGCATAGAGTGGCCAATTTTAAGAGATTTTTTGATTTACTTCTATTATAAAAATATCTTTGTTCCATTGGTATCTTTTGTTGAAAATACCTACAATACTGGGAGCTAGCTGGTGATTGGTGGTTCAACGGATGTGTAGAAGGTCCCAGTAGAGCAGTGTTTCTCAAACTTTATGTAGCAAATACCCATACAGACATACATTTTCACCTTACTGGGACAGTAAAACCAAAAAAACTTATGTTCCAATAGGTACATTATAGGTACATTATAGTATTAAAAATTAAATGCCAAATACCTTGCTTTATCAGTTCTTCACTTTTTAGAGAGATATTGTCATAAGAATCTATAATACTTTGCCAGCCCTCTGTTATGCTCATTATCATATGTCTATAAAGGAGGGTTACCAAGGTCAGGTAGGGAGAGCGCGCGCGGCTTCAACTCTTGCGTACATTAATGTTTGGAGTGTCATAGCTAACGTCACGTCCTGAAGCATAGCGTGGTAAATATACATTTTTAACTTTCAAGTGATGTTATCACACACTTCCCATTAGAGTTGGTAGCACTAGCACTAGAGGTGTTCCACTTCAATTGCTACTTTGTGATATGGATTTTTTTTTATTCATATATAAACCAGAGCTGTGCTCACAAACTGCAGGCATTGGTTAAAAAAACAAACAAAAAATACTTTGTTTTCTATGTGAGAGGCTTGATTACACAACCACATTTTTTTTGTAAAAAAAAATCAACTTTATTGTCCGCTTTTAATTGAGTATGTTCTATATGTTTTCCTTCACTGCACAGACACATTAGCGCTCTTAACCCTTTCGCGACAGGGTTAAAGTGTCTACATTGGAACAACTGTTCCGATGTAGACAAATTGAAACCACGCGATCATGCACACAATCGCGAGATTTCAATTATTGGATTTTGTCTGGGGGGTGTCCCTACAACCCTAGGAGTGCCCTCCAGACCGCGATCAAATCCTGGAAGCACAGAAGGCTTCAGGACAGCCATTGGCTAGCACGTTCTATTCCATAACGGCTTTAAAGCCCAGTGTAATTATGACGGATGGCATAACGGCATTAAAAGGTTAAACTACTTATATAGGCTACAACCTCATTAGTATAGTGGCTTTTATTGAAGGCATGCGTAATGGCTATTTGTAAACAGCCAGAGGAGAAGTCATTTCCGCAGTGCCAATTGTGGTAAAAAGAGACAACGGTAAGCATCAAATCATGACACTTAAACAAATTTAAAAAAAGCTAATTAACTTCGTAACGTTTTTTTCATGCCGGTCATTATTGTCAAACATACAGTTTTATGGTACTTTAAATGCCCCAGCTGCAAAACGTAAATAGTTTTAGATTTAAACATAGAGGCATTAATACATTTCATTGAATTAGTTATAACTTTCTGAATATAAAATCCATTTTTATAGAAAGCAAATGCACCAAGTTTATGGAAATATTAGAGCATTAATTAATGAACACTAAATACATTTCATGCACCTCCCTCTAATCATGGGTGCTGCTATTATGGAACCTAGGTTACACTGCAGGTATCTGAAGGAGAGTTACTGCACATGAGCAAACACGTCAGCACTGGAATGTAAGGAAAGATAGATTCCAACATGGCAGCACCCATGACTAGAGGGGGGCAGGGCATAACCTCATTACTATGCTTATAAAATGTATTTAGTGTTTAATAGCCCTTTAATATTGCATCACTTTTTGAGAAAAAAAAGAACACAACCAGGGAAGTAATATTCATTTTTACATCTATTATGCAGTTTATCAGATTGATGTCATTATGGCATACTTGGGTATAGAACACATTACTTGACATATTTTGCTTTATGGTATAAATTTCTTGTGCTATTTCAATGTGGCCCCATTTCTGGAAAATGGCTCCATGACACCTTTCCAAAGTCCTCTACACTTCACTTGGCACTGTGATCTGCTATATATCAGCATTCCTCATCGCCCGTCATCAAATGTCTATTGTAGCAGAGAGGCAGTAGGATCTGTAATATCTTTTGGGTAGGCAGAGACAAGCAAGTAACTACTCTTGGTAACTGTAGCAGAGAGGCAGTAGGATCTGTAATATCTTTTGGGTAGGCAGAGACAAGCAAGTAACTACTCTTGGTAATTGTAGCAGAGAGGCAGTAGGATCTGTAATATCTTTTGGGTAGGCAGAGACAAGCAAGTAACTACTCTTGGTAATTGTAGCAGAGAGGCAGCAGGATCTGTAATATCTTTTTGGTAAGCAGACACAAGCAAATAACTACTCTTGGTCATTGTAATAATAACCCCTTTCCACCAAGAACTAGACGACACATAGCTTGGGAGTCAACAATGACTTATTTTTTTTTCAACCGCAAAAACAAACACTTTTTAAAAACAGTCTCCCCTACAAGGGGTTTCCCAACTGAAACAGCAGGGAGTTTAAACAGTAACATACAGTTTAACATACATTTTAACCATTAGCCTAAATAACAATTCCTGCATAGCTCATAAGTGGCGAGGTTTGCCACAATGCTCCCCCAGAACCAAACCGGCATACCCAGTCTGATCCCAACGGATTGGCTTGGGGAGGTCCGGAGGAGTGTTCACAGATCAAGGTTCAAGTTCAGTTTCTCTGGACAACCCGTCGGCATTGCCGTTTTGCTTCCCAGGTCGGTAATGGATTGTTAAGTCAAACGTCTGCAGAGCCAAACTCCAGCGCAACAGCCGGGCATTGTCTCTGGATACCCTGTTCAGCCACACCAACGGGTTGTGATCTGTGAGCAGGGAAAATTGTTGTCCATATAGATATGGCTGAAGTTTCTTGAGGGCCCACACCACGGCCAGGCATTCCTTTTCGATGGCGGCGTAGCTAACTTCTCGGGGTAACAGTTTCCTGCTTAGGTAGACCACAGGATGCTCGCCGCCATCAGCCCCGACTTGGCTCAACACGGCTCCCAATCCAAACATAGCATCTGTATGGACGAGAAAGCGTTTAGTTGGATCCGGGGCAGCAAGGATAGGGGCATTTACGAGAGCGTTTTTCAGTTCTTGGAATGCTTGTTCACACTCTGGGCTCCAGGTAATAATCTTAGGAAGGTTTTTACGGGTGAGGTCGGTGAGGGGTTTGGCTAGGGTACTATAATTAGGTACAAACTTCCTATAATAGCCTGCGGTACCTAGAAAGGCTTGCACTTGGGTCTTGGTACGGGGAGTGGGCCACTTGGCTACGGCCTCTACCTTGGCCGGTTCGGGCTTCTGCTGCCCGCTACCTACTCGGTGCCCTAGGTACTGGACCTCCGCCATCCCTATATGACATTTGCTAGGCTTAAGGGTTAATCCTGCCTCCCTAATGTGATCTAGGATCGCCCCTATATGGTTCAAATGCTCGTCCCAGGAGCTGCTAAATATTGCTATGTCGTCTAAATAGGTGCATGGGTACTCTTGGGACCCATCCAGTAGCTGATCTACCATTCGCTGGAAAGTAGCCGGAGCGTTCTTCATCCCGAATGGCATGACCTTGAATTGGTACAGGTCAAACGGGGTGACGAACGCTGATTTGGGGATGGCATCCTCGGCTAGTGGGATCTGCCAGTACCCCTTACATAGATCTATGGTGGTGAGGTACTGGCCTCGAGCCATTTTATCCAGGAGCTCATCTATCCGGGGCATAGGGTAGGCGTCAGAGACGGTTTTATCATTAAGTTTCCGGTAGTCTACGCAGAAGCGGGTCGTGCCGTCCCGCTTCGACACTAGAACTACCGGCGAGGCCCAGGGGCTGTCCGAATGCTCAATCACTCCTAACTGTAGCATCTCGTCAATCTCCTTCCGCATACGTTCTCTCACCGATTCTGGTATGCGGTAAGGAGGTTGACGCATGGGGAGGTGACCTGGGGTTTCTACCCTATGGGTGGCCAGTCTGGTATATCCAGGCACGTTGGAGAACATGTCTCTCTTTTCCTGCAGTAGCTCTGCTATTTGAGCTTGTTCCCGAGGACTTAACCGCTCACCCAATTGTACCTTTCCCAGACCTTCGTTCCGGTTCTTCATTCCTAGGAGGTCAGGAAGAGGTAAACTGTCTGCATTGTCCGCGGCAGGGGCGCAAATAGCATTCACCTCCTCTGCGTGTTCATAATACGGCTTCAACATATTTACATGGAGCATGCGTATACCTCCTGCTCCAGTACATGGGCCGATCACATAGGTGGTGTCACAGATTTGTTCCACCACCTTGTATGGGCCCTGCCAGGAGGCCTGCAGTTTATCATTTTTGACCGGTTTTAAGATTAGCACCTTCTGTCCAGTCTGAAAACTGCGGTCCCTGGCGCCCCTATCATACCAACGGCGCTGACGGGTTTGAGCCACCTGAAGGTTGGAGTGGACGGTCCGAGTCAGGGCCTCCAGGCACTCCCTAAACTCCAGCATGTATGGTACGATAGGAGTACCGTCACTAGTGACTTCCCCCTCCCAATGCTCTCGGATTAAGTCTAGGGGACCCTAAACCCTCCTTCCGAATGATAT
Source organism: Bombina bombina (assembly GCF_027579735.1). Taxonomy (NCBI): domain Eukaryota; kingdom Metazoa; phylum Chordata; class Amphibia; order Anura; family Bombinatoridae; genus Bombina; species Bombina bombina. The sequence goes on along the minus strand of NC_069499.1, from coordinate 1,490,457,961 downwards.
TTCAAAGGGAGAGAACCCCATGGACATTTGAGGTACCTCCCAGTAGGCGAAAAGCAAATGGGGTAGAAACCACTCCCAGTTCTTCTGGGTATCTATGAACGTGCGGAGCATCTGTTTCAGTGTTCCATTAAACCGTTCACAGAGCCCATTAGACTGGGGGTGATAAGCGGAATTTACAATGGGTTTCACCCCACATGCTCTCCACAACTGGTGGGTAATCTCAGCTGTAAACTGGGTGCCCCGGTCCAAAATAATCTCCCGGGGAAATCCCATGAGGGAGAAGATTTTGATGAGGGCATCTGCCACGGTCTCGGAATGAATATTAGCCAGAGCCACCGCCTCAGGATATCGGGTGGCATAATCCACGACTGTGAGTATATACCTCTTCCCCGAGGGGCTAGGCTTGGCTAGGGGACCAATAAGGTCCACCGCCACTTGACTAAAAGGCTCCTCTATTATGGGGAGGGAGTGTAGCTTTGCCTTATATCGGTCTCCTCTTTTCCCTACTCGTTGGCAGGTGTCACACGTCTGGCAATACTGCCTAATATCTTTGGTGATCCCTGGCCAAAAGAAATTCTGAGTTAGGCGGTGTTTCGTCCGACTAACTCCTAGGTGGCCTGACAGCGGAATATCGTTGGCAACCCGTAGCAGTTCTCGTCTATACCTCTGAGGTAGTATTAACTGCTGAACGGACAGGGGAATAGATCCGGCCACTATCTTCTCAGTATACCTGTACAGTAACCCCTTGTCCTAACCGTACCTCTCTCCTTCCAACCCCGCCTGATTCTGGTCTACGTTATCCCTATATACTTGCAACGAGGGGTCAGTGGCCACTTCGCTACCAAACTCTAGTGGAGGGGCCCAAGAGACATTAGGAGGGTGATTGCTTACCTGAGCCTCAGAGTGATCAGTAAGTGTGCTGGTGCGGGCCTGTTGTCGGGTAACCATGGGCAGTGCTGCTTGTGGGGAGGTTCGGGGTGCAAATGCTGAAGTCAGCTCCCCTAAGTCGTTGCCCAAAATAACGTCTGCGGGCAAATTTTGCATAAGGCCCACTTCTACGTTCCCCGACCCTGCTCCCCAATCCAAGTGTACTTTGGCAGTGGGAATTTTGTAAATGGCTCCCCCGGCCACCCAGACAGCTACACAGTCTCCGGTAAGTTGATTGGTAGAAACTAAATGTTGCCGGAGCAAGGTTATGGTGGCCCCAGAGTCACGCAGCCCTTGGACAAGTCTGCCCTCTATATAGACCACCTGGCGGTGGCTTTGTAGGTTGTCCGAAGCGGCTTGTACAGGGTTTACCTCATGTAAGATGCCCAAGGGTTCCTCGTGGAAGACTGCGGGTTGGGTCTGTAGTCGGGGCTCATTCTGGTAGCAGTGTACAGTTGCCCGGTTGTTCTGGTTGTTCCAGGTGGATCGGTTCTTGTTCCTGGGAAAGTCTCTCTGAATGTGCCCTTGTTGGTTACAAAGATGGCAACGGATAGCTGATCGAGTCTGGTATCATGGAGGGTGGATTCCCCCTCCAGGACGGGGTAGCAGAGGTGTGGGAGCTGCAGTGGGGTTTGGGGTGACCCCAATACTGGAGCGTTGCTGTGTTCGTTGAGCTCTCCGAGAGTCTTGGTATTCGTCGGCCAAGGTCGCTGCGGTATGTACCGTGCACGGTTTTCGATCTCTCAGCCAGTTTTGCAATTCAGTGGACACCCCTTGGAAGAATTGCTCCATCAACAGGAGTTGTAAAAGGTCTTCCAACTGGGTGACTTGGGCGGCCTGCAACCAGCCTTTAGCGGCCCTGGTTAGCCGATGCGCCCACTCTGTGTGGGTATCTTTCTCCAGCTTCTTCAGGTCTCGGAACCGATGTTGGTATGCCTCCGGGGTAATAGCATACCTAGTCAGGATGGCCTGTTTTACCTTCTGGTAGTCCCTGCTGTCCTCATCTGGTATGGTGCGGTAGGCTTCAGCAGCCCGTCCGGATAACTTGCCAGCCAGTAGGGGAACTTGGTCAGTGGTATTAATATTATGCAGTTGGCATAATCGCTCAAAGTCCTGTAGGTACCCATCGATATCCTCCGTGTCGGTATGATCCTTGAATGCGTGGTAGGGAATCTTAGCTTTCCCTGTACCAGCACTGCAGTGTACTGGTAGCCCCTCTCCGGGTCTCGGGGTGGTTTGTTGGGTCACCATCAAGTATTCCTGTACGTCTGCTGATGTCAGTGTCAGGAGCTCATCCGAATGGGGTAGTGGAAAAAAAGCAAAACGGGTCCGCATCTCTTTTTGGAATTCGGTTTCGTTGTTTGCCATGGGTACGGCCGTACCTGCTACCTGGTCTCCCTCCATGAGCTCTGCAATCAGCCTTGTTTTGGTTTTATTGCTGGCAATAATTCCTCTCGCCTCCAGTAATTCCTTCAATGCAGTTCTCTTTAGTCTGGTATAATCTGTCCCCATTCACCGTCCGTTCATATACATTGCATGTCCTACGACTTGCTGTGCGGTTTGAATCCCGTTGCTTGCCACCATTTGTAGCGAGGCAGTAGGATCTGTAATATCTTTTGGGTAGGCAGAGACAAGCAAGTAACTACTCTTGGTAATTGTAGCAGAGAGGCAGTAGGATCTGTAATATCTTTTGGGTAGGTAGAGACAAGCAAGTAACTACTCTTGGTAATTGTAGCAGAGAGGCAGTAGGATCTGTAATATCTTTTGGGTAGGCAGAGACAAGCAAGTAACTACTCTTGGTAATTGTAGCAGAGAGGCAGCAGGATCTGTAATATCTTTTTGGTAAGCAGAGACAAGCAAATAACTACTCTTGGTAATTGTAATAATAACCGCTTTCCACTAAGAACTTGACGACACATAGCTTGGGAGTCAACAACGACTTATTTTTTTTCAACCGGAAAAACAAACACACAAAAAAGGGCAGTCACTGCGAGTTGCGAGATGGCTCCTATTAAAAGTAATGGAGCTCGCTGGATAGGGAAACTTCGCTCCTTAGTGCGAAGTTAGCAGAGAGCAGTGGGAGCACTGTAAAATTAATATCCTGCAGCCAATATAACTCACATTACGCTGCTTTCTGCTTATAGCATCTTACATTCGCCTATATTTTAGTATGCATTTGTTTTTCTATTGGGGTTATAAGTATTCGTATTGTTTTGAGAAAAGCTCGCCACCTTTTAGTTGGTGAGAAAAAACTGTGATATCTGCAGTGCGAAAATCTTTATAGAATTACGCTGGGATTAGTGAGACATTGTCATATACGCCCATGAAACGCCCATGTTCAGCCCATTTTACGAAAAAACTATAATTATGCTTTGCATTTTGTATTTATAAGTTAAAATTTCTGTGTGATTTTTGCACATTCAGTGTACTACAATTACGATTTACACTGTGCATATTTAATTTGATTTATTCATGTGTAAATTAGATACTAATTTTACGTTTTTGTTAACATACGATTTTTGGTGAAGAATTTTGTTACGATTTTTGAAACACCATAACAATACAATTTTTCCCTGCTTATTTTTGTTTGAATGATTCAAATATTTGTTTTGTATCAGGTTTAAAATACGAATTTTGTTGTGCACATTTCATATGAAAATGCAGTATACGCCCCTTAGCGAGACACCCTGTTTTCACGGCAAAAAAAATGGCTTTAGATCATTCCACAAGGGAAATAGAAGGACTGGCGAGCTTTCTTTAATAATCTCGCCAGCCCAGAAAGCTTTCAATCATCAAGCCCAAGGTGAGCCAATCACACAAGCCATCTATGTGCAGCCACCAATCAGCAGCTACTGAGCCTATTCAGATAGGCTTTTAATCAAAGGATATCAAGAGAATAAAGCTAATTAGATAATAGAAGTAAGTTAGAAAGTTGTTTAAAATAGCATGCTCTTTCCAAATCATGAAAGAAAAAATTTGGGTTTTAAGGTGTACCTGGTAAATCGCCATAGGACAGGCTAACAATGTTATGTAGCTGGTTGTTCGCTCTTGTGAGTGCAGCGCTTCTCTCTGTGTGTATTAAGTTTAACTACATTTGAACCCTATTGTAAGTCAAATTTCAGTGAGTGACCCACACAAAAAAATTTTTTTCATGAGGCCCAGCAGATTCACAATATATTTTTATATTTATAATTTATGGCATGTGAGATAGCTGCAGCAATAAAAAAGGAAATAATATGTATAATTTTTGCAGACCACTACTGTTACTGTGATCACTTTACTAAAAGCTAGATTACAAGTAGCGAGTTAAAAAAATTCCTACTTTCACAAAAACACCATTAGCGTTAAGCTTTTTGTGCTTGTCGGGTTGCGCTCATTTTACAGGTTCCAAAAAACTTATTTTGCACTAGCGTTGACCCAAAAAGCGCAAAAATCCTAATTTGAGTTTTCACGTGCTTGTGCATGTATCCCCCATAGAAATGAATGGAGAAAAAAAAGTGACCCTACAATAACTCCCTAGCCTAATAATCCAACCACAACGCAAATGGTCTAACTAGACTATTAACCCCTAAACTGCCACCTCCCACAGCACAAACTATCTAAATAAACTATAAGCTATAGCCATAAACTATAAGCTTTTTTCTTTCATTCTATTGGCTGATTTGAATTTGAAGATTCAAATCAACCAATAGGAATGCAAGGGTACCCATATATAAAAGGGGTACCTTGCATGCACTATTCAGTATGTGGTTAGGCACCCCATGAAGAGGAGCTCCATGTTAGTGCTCTGAAGAGGAGGACCGATATCGCCGCCGCCATCACCGGGATGAAGAAAAGAAGACGATGGATGAAGATGGACCACCTCCGGGATGAAGATGGAGCACCGCTGCCATTAACATCGGCAAGTACCATTTTGGCATTAGTGTTGGGGGGGGGTATATAGTTTATTATTTTATTTTTTTTTTGGGCAGCAAAAGAGCTGAATGACCTTTTTTTTAATTTATATTTTTATTGAGGCGAAGAAAACAGGTACAACATATGCAAAATGAAGGGCAATATCTCACCAGGCATAATACAGTTTTACAGTCACAAACAACAGCTTAACATTTAGTAAGGACTTCGCTAGGACAGAACATTACCCCTCATCAATGCCTCTCATTTTAACATTTAAACTCTCTAGTGTCATCAATGTTACGAAGATCCCACTGAGGGATCTGAAAACCAGAACACAGCTGAAGACATAGAAACTTAAATTAACATTGAAGGAGATCATAAGAATAAGCATGACACTCTGGAAATACACAAGAGAGAGAAAAAAGAAAAAAAAAACACTACATCAAAACAAGTCTGTAGAAAATGCTTCATAGAGTAGTCCGAGTACTAATATGAAAACTGTAGCTAACATACAATCTACAACATTAAAGAAGAGATAAAAAATATAGAGGTTACCAGTGCTGAGGGTTATTTTTTTAAAATGATATATAGGGCAAACTGGATTGTAAGAATCAGGAGTCCCCTGAGGTCGAGGGAATGAACATATAAGCCCAGGGGTAGTCTTTGATTCAACCGCCAGTTATTATTTGAAGGTTAAAAAATCTTGGTAAGCTTGGCTAGGGCTTGTTGGCGAGGGAGCTACCAGGTCTTCTACAGGCTGTCCTCTACATCAAGTTTATAGTAGAGTCGAGTTAACCAGTATTCATTATTTATTTTCCCATAAAGACCACCTTACCATCCACACTAGCCAGGGCTTCCCCCAGGGGGTGACTCTCTAAAGCGCATGAAAGACATATGTGGTTGCCGCACCTAAATCTCTTTGGACCTCAGACATCCCAACGTCAGCACTAGAGTTACAGTAGATTTGTATGTAGGTTAAGAATAATCCCAAGTTTATAAGGAGAGACAAACTGCAGGCAGTTAGGCAAGCAAGAGATATCATAATAAAACTATCATTAATAGGATCCGGAGAGCCATTTTTTCACTACTATTGGAACAAACTTTGGCAAAGGCTCTACGAACAGGGCAGAGGCTACTTAACTCTGCCAAAAGGTAGTATTTAGGATAAATTAATTATCCCTTACCCCACAGACGTGGGGTGGGGGGGAGTGACTAGAATCCTATCATTTCTGGTTTGCATACTTAGCAGCTAAACATTGATGAAAGAATAATAGAGAGGCTTCTGATATAACCAGTTCTCATGTGCTCACATGGTAAATGGTATTCTATACGTACTGCATATTTATAATTATAAAAGAAATAAATACAAAGGGAAAAGTAAGTGGCAATATTAACTTGGTATCTTATATAGGGCTCTATAGTGTGGGCAAAGTCATGAGAAGTCCATTGCCCCACAGACAAACAGCATGAGAACAGTTTATATATTGTAATGGCGCTATTTAGCAATCAGCCATAACATCAGTCACCTAGCAGTAGGGCTACATCATTACTGGAAGCTGCAGCCTTATACGTTTATCAGCCAGCAGCCATTTCAAGACCCCTTAGTTCAGAGCAAGTGTTTAAGCTATTCTCAGCATATTTAAAATGATTATAGCTAAAATGCACATCTTATAACAATTGCACAATAAACATGAAGGAAACAGAAAAAATTTACCACACACTGTGCCAAAAGATAGATGAAGTACACATGCTTACTGAACGTCCATGTTGTGAGCCTAACCAAATAAGAGTATGTATATTTATGCACACAGGGGCAAACAAAGGAAAAAGAGTACAATGTCAAGTTTTAATAAGCAGAGGACAAATGCTTACTAATCGTCCATAGTGTGAGCCCATCCATATAAGAGTGTTTACTTTGTGCACACAGGAATAAGGAGAAGGTACAGCATCAGGCTTGTTAAGTTACCGGGTAGGAGAGCGGAGAGGGTTCACAAGATGTTAGGCGCTCCGGGTGGGTGTAGCTCACCCAAAATCTCTTCGTTCCATATTTCCCTCTATCCAACCCCTGTTCTAATTGACCGCATCGGTCTAGGAACGGATCGCAGCTTGTTTGGTGATGCGTGAGCACTGCACTCTACTGTAGTGCCTGCTGCCATCTGCAAATGGCCATATTGTGTTTGTAGATGCACAACCTGAGCCGCCAATTTTCCGTCCCCGTGCGATGCGGGGTCTGGCTCGGCAAGCAGGGAGATGGCTGTTGGTAGGCCTATTATTATCACTGACGTACAGGCGCTGGGCGGAGGGTCCTTCCCGGCACAGGTGTCAATCCTATACCGCGTCTCACTGGTAGCACCTTTCTGTCCTCCTCCTGTTGTCTCCTCCATGTAAGGCTCACAACCCTCTGTTTCATTGGCCTCTCTGGGAGCGTAGTCCTCACCACCATACAGGCCACTGTGTTGGAGCCCGGAAATAGTGTGTTCAGCTTTAGTTGGCTCAGCTCGGTCCTCCTCTATGCCCATGATTTCCATGAACCGGTCAAATCTGAGATGTATCCGGTGCTCAAATTCAGCAAACAGTGTCTGCACCTGCAAAAGGAGGCTCTCTTGGGTCGCCATGTCGGGCAGCAGGACACGCTCCTCTAAGATGGTGCTTCAGTCTGCAGCGGCAGCACAATAAAGCGTTTTTTTAGATCCTCTTTTCCTTTTTTTCTCTGCCTTTTGAAAGCTATTTACTTAGGGTATGTGACCCCTGTAGCTCATGGGCAAAAACACCCCAAATAACAAGTCTCCAATAAGCTTATAATAAGTTTAATCCATATTTCTCTCAGGAGCTCCTTCTAGCTGCATCCACTCAGCTCGGCAGTCAACTCCGTCCCCAGCTGAATGACCTTTTAAGAGCAATGTCCATCCAAATGCCATTTTCAGGGCAATTGGTAAATTAGGTTTTCTTAGTTAGATTTTTTATTTTAGTGGGTTGAGGGTGGGGGGTTGTAATTTTAACGGGGTTAGTGTTTTTTGTTTTTTTAAAATAGCTGATTGCTTTAGGGCAATGCCCTACAAAAGGCTCTTTTAAGGGCTATTAGTAGTTCAGTTTTAGAATAGGGCTTTTTCTTATTTTGGGAGTATTAGAATAGGATTTATATTTTTATTTTTTTTGGTACTTTTTTTCTGTATTCTTAGACTTTTGTTATTGTTTGAAATGTAAGGCCTAGATTTAGAGTTTGGCGTTAGCCGTCAAAACCAGCGTTAGAGGCTCCTAACGCTTGTTTTTTACGGACTCCGGTATTTAGAGTTCAGTTACCGACACTCAAAAATCACCCAACGCTCAAATCTCTACGACAGCTCAAACCCAGTAGTTAACATATACCGACAAAATAAACATCCACGAAGCACAAAACAAATATTACACAAAGTACACTTACACTCATACAAACACTACACTATATTTATTTTTAAGATTTAATAATTTTTCATCAAAATACAAAGGATCAAAGTTGCGAGATCTCGGGTGTTAGAAAAAAAACCAACACAAATCCATTTTGCCATTGACTTACATTGACACACGGGAAAAGACCCTCATATAGCTACATCTAACTAATAAGATTATCACAAAGATACACTCGATGCATGCAAACAATATACACCACATGACATACACAAAAAAGTTATCTATTACAAAATGAACACAATTTAGTTACTTTTTCACACAAGCTCATGACGTCACTCACTTTACGAGGAAAACCAGTCTTTGAAAAAAAAATTACCAAAATTTAGAGCCTCCATTGACTTCTATGGGGAAGACGTGCTCGTGCACGTGAAAGACAGATTTCCCTAACGCACGCAAATAGCGTAGACCTAAAAACTCCAAATACCAGCGCTAGAAATCGGAAAAAAATACATGCTTTTCTGCGTTAGACCCAGCTATGATAAATAGATCAAGAAATTACTATTTCCCTATGGTGGACTTATGGATTGTACTTATTGAATATTCACAACAGCATTAAATAGTTTCATACTTTTATATTACATCAACTACAAATCAACATCACTAGTAACAAACATTTAAACGGACACAAAAATAATTCAAAAATGTTCAGGATTCACAAACAGTACACAATGGGAAACACCTCTTGTTTACCTTTATTATTGCATTTCATTTATTCAACTCATATGCTTGCAGCAACTGCATATCTACATAGGCTTAACACATGATCAGTCATGGATGCACATACATTACTTTTAGCATTCACTCATAAATGTGCATTCAAATGATGGGGGAAAAACACATTACATTCTCTCTAGGAATCACAAAACAGAACATATGGATTTTACTGTACTTTTAACATCATGATTCCATCACAATAAACCATTAGGAATTACGTACAAGAAGAACATCATTACACCAGATTACAGATGTCACTTTATGGGAAGGAACAACAATGCCAGACCGCTATATAGAAGTCAGCATATGTGGGACATAATCACAATATATACGTAGATGTACATAACACGCATCACCCATCACGCAACCACAAAGAACACATTTATATTTTATTCAGCACACAATAATAATGTAGTCAAATACAACAACACAATGAGGATTTCAGAACTACATAGGCAGGTTAATAATATCATGACGTCATTAGAAGATTCAACCATACACATTACAGATTCACGACTGTACCGCCCCTTTCTGAACTTCTCAATACTACAATACAACATATACGTAAATAACAGTTTGGAACAGCATTATTAGGGAGATTTGAATGGGACAATTAATAAATATTGTCAGATCGCAAATCACTTATATATATAATACTACAGATGACAGCCGGAAGTTATTCAGTATTAGTGCCATTTGAATGGGACGCATACAATATTGACAGCTCGGCAATCACTTATATATACAATACTACAGATGGCAGATGGGAAGTTCGGAATTATTATTGCGATTTTAAAGGGACGCATACAATATTGACAGCTCGGCAATCACTTATATATACAATACTACAGATGACAGCCGGAAGTTATTCAGTATTATTGAGATTTGAATGGGATGCATAAAATATTGACAGCTCGGCAATCACTTATATATACAATACTACAGATGACAGCCGGAAGTTATTCAGTATTAGTGCCATTTTAACCTGGGACGCATACAATATTGACAGCTTGGCAATCACTTATATATACAATACTACAGATGACAGCCGGAAGTTATTCAGTATTAGTGCCATTTTAATGGGACGCATACAATATTGACAGCTTGGCAATCACTTATATATACAATACTACAGATGACAGCCGGAAGTTATTCAGTATTATTGAGATTTGAATGGGACGCATACAATATTGACAGCTCGGAAATCACTTATATATACAATACTACCGATGGCAGACGGGAAGTTCGGAATTATTATTGCGATTTTAAAGGGACGCATACAATATTGACAGCTCGGCAATCACTTATATATACAATACTACAGATGGCAGACGGAAAGTTCTGAATTATTATTGCGATTTTAAAGGGACGCATACAATATTGACAGCTCGGCAATCACTTATATATACAATACTACAGATGGCAGATGTTACTTTATCGTTTACAAACAATGTTGCAGCAACATTGATCGATCACATTCGATGCACATTATACACAACTATGCACTTTCATTCATGTTTGCCTGGACGTGTGCTTGTTACTATAAGATCGCGTTTAAGAAATATTGATTACGCATATGATCAAACATTACAAACATGCACTGTATGTGTGATATTGTACACTTTCACATTGAGATTCATTGTGGGAAAACAACATTTAAGCAAACAACAAAAAAACGCCCACTGTGAAAGCATTCGCGCTGCTCACATACAAACAAGTGAATACAATCAGCAATCATTACAAACTCAATACCATTGGACTAATTGTACTATAAATCCCCCAAACAACATGGCCAATGCATCACTTGTGATCCACATCAGATCAAGTGCATACCTTGTTACACTGTTTTGAAAGATGGATGACGATGACATGGTAGACGCTGCTGGTGCTGCTATTGGCGAACTAGCTGTTGGTCGAATCAGGCAGCCTCGGCGGCTCAGACTGAGACGAAGGGGTCATCTGGTTCGAGGTCCTCGTGTCTACAGGGTGAGACCCACCTTGGAAAACATGAGCGACTTTGAGGTTTATGATAAGTATCGGCTCAATCGCGAACAGCTCATTGGCCTTTATGATCTTCTTAAACCTCATTTGGAGCCACGTATAAGAATAAGGACTGCTGTTCCCGCCATGAGTAAGATGCTAAGTTGTCTATACGTCCTGGCCTCCGGGAGTTTTCAATCCGGAGAACTGTACATGCATGGCCTGGCTCAAGGTACATTCTCTGTGGTGTTTGATAACTTTCTGGACGCCATGGTACGTATCAGTAAGCAATGCATATTATTCCCACAGAATGATGGTGATTGGAGGCGCCTGAAGCGGGAATTCTTTGATATTGCTCAATTGCCCAATGTCTTGGGAGCCATAGATTGTACCCACATTGCGCTGCGTGCTCCAATTGATGACTTGCCCTTCAGAAATCGCAAACATTTTCATAGCCTCAACGTGCAGTATGTTTGTGACGCACAGATGAGGATTATGCATGTGTGTGCGAATTTTGGAGGATCTTGTCATGATGCCCGCATCCTCGCTCAGTCGTCCCTGTGGAGACCGTTTGAGGAAAGACAAATGCCCCCTGGTTATCTCGTTAGTGAGTATTTGTGCACAACATGGTTAATTAGTTTGACAATTGCCACTGTAGTTTTAAAATGTTAGTGTAATGTTCAGCTATAGGATGCAATTTAACCATTTATTTTTATTTCTGCAAATGTCTAGTTTTAGTTCAATGCAGATATGTAGCATGTCTTACCTTAAATGCTCAGATAGAGAATGCAATGTAACCATTTATTTGCCATTTTACACAAGGTCTGGTTTAGGAGAAATACGCATATGTAGCATGTCTTAGCTGAAATGGGAAGATATTAGCTAATGCAATTTAACCATGTCATTGTCTCTTTCCGCTAATGTCTAGTTTTAGTTCAATGCAGATATGTAGCATGTCTTACCTTAAATGCTCAGATAGAGAATGCAATGTAACCATTTAGTTTTTATTTTACACAAGGTTTGGTTTAGGAGAAATATGCATATGTAACATGTCTTAGCTGAAATGGGAAGATATTAGCTAATGCAATTTAACCATGTCATTGTCTCTTTCCGCTAATGTCTAGTTTTAGTTCAATGCAGATATGTAGCATGTCTTACCTTAAATGCTCAGATAGAGAATGCAATGTAACCATTTAGTTTTTATTTTACACAAGGTTTGGTTTAGGAGAAATACGCATATGTAGCATGTCTTAGCTGAAATGGGAAGATATTAGCTAATGCAATTTAACCATGTCATTGTCTCTTTCCGCTAATGTCTAGTTTTAGTTCAATGCAGATATGTAGCATGTCTTACCTTAAATGCTCAGAGCATGCAATGTAACCATTTATTTGCCATTTTACACAAGGTCTGGTTTAGGAGAAATACGCATATGTAGCATGTCTTAGCTGAAATGGGAAGATATTAGCTAATGCAATTTAACCATGTCATTGTCTCTTTCCGCTAATGTCTAGTTTTAGTTCAATGCAGATATGTAGCATGTCTTACCTTAAATGCTCAGAGAATACAATGTAACCATTTAGTTTTTATTTTACACAAGGTTTGGTTTAGGAGAAATGCGCATATGTAGCATGTCTTAGCTGAAATGGAAAGATATTAGCTAATGCAATTTAACCATGTCATTGTCTCTTTCCGCTAATGTCTTGTTTTAGTTCAATGCAGATATGTAGCATGTCTTACCTTAAATGCTCAGAGAATGCAATGTAACCATTTAGTTTTTATTTTACACAAGGTTTGGTTTAGGAGAAATACGCATATGTAGCATGTCTTGGCTGAAATGGGAAGATAGATAATAATATTGAACTAGATTATTCTTGTAAAAATAAAACATTTGTTAGTGGATTATCGTGTACACAAACTTTTTTTGGACTCAAAATTCTATTTTGAGGATTCAGTTTGAATTATGTTCTGTTCATCATTTATAGGTGATTCTGGGTACATGAGCCGGCCTTGGCTTATTACCCCCTTGCGTAGCCCGACTGATGTGTCTGAGGAGCGCTACAATAGGGCTCATAAGAGAACCAGGGCGGTGGTTGAACGAATGTTCGGGCTCCTGAAGATGAGGTTCAGGTGCCTGGACAGGTCGGGAGGAGCCCTCCAGTACAACCCAAAGAAGGTGGCTAAGATCGTTATAGCCTGTAGTGTCCTGCATAATATTGCACAGCGGGCTGGGATGCTGCAGGGCGTCCAGGCGCATCGAAACCTCCTCAGAGATGAGGAGGATGATCCTGTTCTAGAGGGGCCATTCCGGGACGAGGGGCTCAATGTCAGAGCAGACATCATCAACCGCCACTTTAGACGGTAAATAATAGAAGTTAGACTGGAGTATTGTCAATAGATGTGAACTCTAGGGAAATGACAAGTAGAGAATTGTGCAAACATGTTAGGATTGTTCATCAAATGCTAAAAATGTGTTTCATTTATTAATATAGGTGATGCTCTGGTCATTGGGTCCTGTAGCGAGTCTTTGCCACCTGGTTTTTAAAGAGGACATCAGCTGGTAAGTATAGATGTATGGACTGTTGCTGGCATGAATTGTACACAAATACATCATATGGCATACATTTTCGAAAATAGTATTTAGTTTACACATTACTTAAAATGTAAATACTCAGCAAGGGATCCTCTAGCATAACTATCCTCTAGCATGACTATGGTTCAATGTCACACATTAGAGGTTAGTTCTGCTCAATATGACTCATCTTCACACTTCATAGAACATAACACAAGATGCTACACACGCTTAGTAAGCTAGTGACAGAAATTGATTCAGAAATGGGGGATGGGAGAGGGGTACAGAACTGATTCACACACTTGTATTAGTAATTTTAATAAAAAAAATTATGCCATTAGGGAGATGACTTCATGTAAAGACTGAAAGGGGAAGAATTCGAAGAATGACAGTGAAGAATTCCCAGACTGACAGTGGAAAAAGACAAGATTGAAATTGAAGAATACCAATGGGATCATGTCTGGCAATATCTTTCAAATCTGCTGACCTTGAAAACCATACAAAGACATGTTCACATGGTAAGTGCAAACTATTTGATAGAATAAGGCTGTGGAGGCATCCTATTTGAGACACTTAGATGATTTTCTAATTTTTAGATTGGTATTTCAGTCCTCTATTTATGAAATGATGAATAAGGCACCTATTGAAGATCAACTGTTGACCCCTGAATTGACTTTCAAAGGCCATGCATTATCCAGGTTGGTTTACCAATGCATGCTAGTTAAGAATCACAGGAAGAATGTCGAATATTAGTAGCTTACATACATTAGTCATACTTAGTTCATAATTAGATATTTAGGTATCACAATCAGACACTTAGATGATTTTCTCATTTCTAGATTGGTATTTCAGTCCTCTATTTATGAAATGATGAATAAGACACCTATTGAAGATCAACTGTTTACCCCTGAATTGACTTTCAAAGACCATGCATTATCCAGGTTGGTTTACCAATGCATGCTAGTTAAGAATCACAGGAAGAATGTCGAATATTAGTAGCTTACATACATTAGTCATACTTAGTTCATAATTAGATATTTAGGTATCACAATCAGACACTTAGATGATTTTCTAATTTCTAGATTGGTATTTCAGTCCTCTATTTATGAAATGATGAATAAGACACTTATTGAAGATCAACTGTTTACCCCTGAATTGACTTTCAAAGACCATGCATTATCCAGGTTGGTTTACCAATGCATGCTAGTTAAGAATCACAGGAAGAATGTCGAATATTAGTAGCTTACATACATTAGTCATACTTAGTTCATAATTAGATATTTAGGTATCACAATCAGACACTTAGATGATTTTATAATTTCTAGATTGGTATTTCAGTCCTCTATTTATGAAATGATGAATAAGACACCTATTGAAGATCAACTGTTTACCCCTGAATTGACTTTCAAAGACCATGCATTATCCAGGTTGGTTTACCAATGCATGCTAGTTAAGAATCACAGGAAGAATGTCGAATATTAGTAGCTTACATACATTAGTCATACTTAGTTCATAATTAGATATTTAGGTATCACAATCTTAAAAAGGAATACATATTATAGTTGATATAGAGGTATTTGAATGGACATGAAATATTACATTTATGTTCAGCATACATATATATTTATTATGGAAATGTGATATACATTATTATGTATAATTAGAAATTCTGATATTTTAATTTTTTTATTATTACACAATATAATGGTGTATGTTTGTTTTATAAATTTTTAAATTTAAATCAGAAATATCTTGATAAAATTATGCACAAAGTTAGAGCATAGACACAAGATGATTGTAAATGTATTTTATGAATATTTTACAACGTGTGTATTAACTTTGTCAAATTTTGTTTTTTAATTTCAGATTGTCATCTGATGACTTCCAGGAATATTTTTTTTTTTTTGGTTTTGTTTAAAAAACATTTTATTTTTAAATGGTAATAATCAACATTGTATTATTAAATACCCTCTTTTGAACAGATTATAATAAATATCCATATAATCTGTCAATAAAAAACAATTTGACTCCCATGACTGGTAGTTGTCTATTTGACAAGCACATGCATAAGATCAAATTATGCATTAATTTTTGAAAATCCACTGATTCAGAGAATATTAAATTAAACTATCTTTTTTAAATTAATTGGGGAGTGAGATCCATCGATGCTTTTCTTGTGAAAATCTTAGATGTTAAAATAATTTCGGATATGTAGTCAGAAATTGACCTATATTTATTTTTTTCACTTTTAAGAAGGGGAAGTGGTTCACTTACATTAAAGTGACAGTGTTGTTGAATGTAAAATTAATTTTATAAGATCTTGTATGTCAAAACATTATTTTATAAAATTTATAAATTGTTAAATTTATAAATGGTAGGTCATTTAACTTCATATTTTGCACAAGCTAGTTATTGGATGCCATGTTAATAGATTTTATTTTCTAGTGGAGTCATTTAAAGGGACATTTAACTATAGTTATTAATATTATGTAGTTTTTAAAATCTTACCTCTTGGGTTAGACATCACATATCTATATATAATTTTCATTCCCCTTTAGTTTCTTTCGACAATGTTAAATCAACATTCCAAATGTTTTGGTCCTTAAAGGGACATTCACAAAATATATTGTGTATTGATTTTTAAAAAATCATAAAAGAATTTAAACATATTTAGAAAGTACTATAGAATTACATTCAGTCTTTAAATATACTTCGAAAAATATACATCAATGCACATATCTTATTCAATTACATAAGGCATCTATGTGCAACCAACAATCAGCATCAAACTAGCCTATGTAGATATGTATTTAATCCAAGAATATATATAATTACAATCGAATGATTGAATACCAAAACATATTAAGTTGTTCAAATATTATAATCTTATCCAAAATGCATAAATAACATATAGCTTAATGTCCCTCTAAGCTGAAGACTGTGAAATACATCCATTACAATATATATTTCAGTCAGTGTGTAAAACAATCCAGAAGTTAATCTAAATATGCTTTACTCATATGTTATACTAATTTAGCAAAAGGAAGGTGCCTAGGTTTCTGATTTTTCAAGCATTATTGTGAAATGTCTCTTTAAAGGGACATGAACTCAAAATATACTTAAAGGGAGACAGTTAAAAAATTAATGATTTATACATTCAGAATGAGTATTCCAATTTAAACAACTTTATAAATTGTCTCATATTATCAATGTTCCTCGTGATGTTGCTATCATTACTTTAAAAATAAGGCATTAAATTGATTATTTATTTGCTTCAGTACTCTGGACAGAACTTTTTTTTTTGGTTGGATTAATTTCTCCAACAATCATCAAGGACAACCCAGGTTTTTTTCAAAAATTGTCCGTAATCTAAAATATCATTATTGATTTGCTAAGAAAGATAACAAGATAATTCTTAACATTTGAGAATCGGATTAAATTATAAAGTTGCTTAACATTTCATGCTCAATCTGAATCACGAATGCTAAATTTGTTTGGACAGTGTCCCTTTAAGAGATTTAAAGAGTGTATTTACTTCTCTTCTTATCTTGACATACTTTGCTTGAAAAGCATATCGAGATAGGCTCAGTAGATGAAGATTGGCGGATGCACAGAGATGCCTTATGTGATTGGCTCAACCATGTGCATTTAAATTTCTTCTGTTGAGGATATCTAAATACAAAGATAAATTGAGTTACATTTTAAAGTCTAAACAATTTTCTATCTCTACAGATCATTTGATACAATTGTTTGTTTGTTTGTAATGTCTATTTAAAAATAAAGACGCCATTGCACAATAACATATGAGCAGTTCAGACAAATACAAGCTCGAGGTTTATTTACTAATAACAAACAAACAAACAGTTTAACATCTATAAACAGATTATCCAAGTTACTGACATTATAACCTGAATTTGAACATTCAGAAATGTTGCGTGGGAAACGGATCTTGAAACACCAGATTTGCATCTTTAAACATTAGAGTCTAATGTCACGCAATAGCACACAATCAATGTGCATTCTAAAATACATTTAATAGAGCAATGTCAATACTTCACAATAAGTCAAAAAATTGATTTTATGAACAATAAAGACATACAATATTAAATGTGTATTTGTATTAAAGAAACAGACCGTTATTAAACCGAAAAATGTATACAACATGTAATAATGTGACAGTATTAGATTTTAAAGTTAATTTAAACATTAAGATTTAATGAATCATGGATATTAAATCTGCGTCACACATATCCGCATGACAGGCCCATGAGTTACAAATAAGTCTACATGAAAAATGAAGTAACAGCACCACCAGGAGGTATGTGTAAGGAAGTTACTAAGATATGAAACATTAAGGAACGGCCAATCAGAGTTCATCACACAAACACAACTTGAGTCAGGATGGTCTCACAGACATTCTAACAATATTTCAAACTTTTATCCAATCAGATGTACAGATAACTTGTCCCATGGTGCATCTCATGTTTACTTCACCATATAAAAGTCCATTACACGTTGCCATCTTTGTCAGTTCTCTAATGCCTGCAGGCAGTTTATATTATTATAATATATTTATTGGACAACCCAGCAGGCATGTCATCTCCCAGGTTCACCAAGCAGGAGAGCGCTGCACTGGTCCACGCCGTCAAGGACTTTTATCCCCAGCTGTTTGGGAACAAGAGGAGGTCGACAGATGCGCCTGTTAAGAAGGCCCTCTGGGAGTCTATCACCAATGTGGTTAAATTGGTGTGTGGCGTCCAGAGGAGCCAGGATCAAATCATGAGGAGATTCGGAGATATGAGGTTGCGCTTGTCAAAAAAAGTCAACCTCATAAGGGACTGGGTACAAGCCCGTAAAAGAGGGGGCCAAAGAAAGGCCCTGCGGAAACTATACCTACTCCCTTATGAGGTGACTTTATGCGAGCTCCTCACTCTCCGGGTCCCCAAAAGATTTAGATCCTCGCCATCCTCGGCCTCCTCTTCTTCCCTCCCAGCTGCGGGATCTGAAAGTCCTGACGCGGGGGCCAGGGCAGCTGCTTCTCCGTCCGGTGGCCTGGGAGGAGATGAAAGAGAATCTGAACCAGGTAACTATCCAACTTCATATAATATCTTAATATTTGATTAGAATTTTAGAAAATGTGTATATAGTCAGATACTAAACCTATACAGATCTCACAACATACACTACATATGATGTTTAGATATCTGATTTTAGATTGGTGACACATGAAATAGGAATGATGTTTCTTGCGCTCTACAGAATATGCGTCACAGAGCGAAAATGGAATAGCGCATACACATTAACATGGGTTTGCTGTAAGTGGCATTGCTTTATACATGTTGGTCAAATGACGGATGCGTAATTCCGCTTGGAATCATTGCGCAATGATCGCGAAAATGGAATTGCGCATACACGTTAACATGGGTTTGCTGTAAGTGGCATTGCTTTATACATGTTGGTCAAATGACGGATGCGTAATTCCGCTTGGAATCATTGCGCAATGATCGCGAAAATGGAATTGCGCATACACGTTAACATGGGTTTGCTGTAAGTGGCATTGCTTTGTACATGTTGGTCAAAATGAAATGTGAATTATTATATATGTGAAGAATACAGTATTCTTATTTTCAATATTATATATAATAAAAACAAAATAGCAGAATACAAAAAAATAATAACATATGCCCATCAATTGATGAGAATGAAATAACACTAAAAAATAATTAAAGCTACAGTAAACAACACAAATGATTGAAAATAAGAGTACAGGATATATTTATCATAAATTTAATTGAGGAAACAATTAACTCATGGGACTACCAAAAGATTAATAGTTTTTAATTGATTTGCTAATAATGTAAAGATTTTAAACATGGCATGATTTGTATTAATGATATCCAATCCTCTTTTAATATATTACAGATCTGGATGTTGGTGCTGGATCCTCAAGCCAGGGCTTGTCACAGTATGGTATGTCTCATTTTAATTGACATTTGTCTTAGAAACATGGACAGAACATTACATACTAAATCCACATTGTTCAATATTTATATGTATCTGCAAAATGGATTATTAAAATCTTTACAAATAAGAATAAACAAAAAAAAAACATAGGATTACATTGTAAGACTACTCTGAATTTTTTTCGAATTTAAGATATCCCATCTATTCTGGATATCTTAATTTTAATGTAAGATTCTTTAATGTCCAATTTATATTCTTCCCTTGTGTATTGCTTAATCTTATTTGTATACATTTTGAAAAAATTCACACACTTTTGCATATGATTTGATTTTAAAAATATAGATTCCATTATTGAAATTGATCACATCATTTAAGGGACATGCCAACTAAATTTTACATTGAATGATTTTTAAACGTGATTTTATTGTTTTGTTTAAACATTTTATGAGCTACATTGGTTCAGTCTATTGTTTTAGTTCTTCTAAAAACATATTGATTTTGGTTTAGGTTAAACAATGCATTACTGGTATTATCCTGCTTTTTTATGCATAAATTGGCATTGGGTCAAAAGTTAAAATCATGTGTTCAGATAACAGTAGTACATAGTTTCAAAAAGTATACAATTACACTTCTAGAGCTTCATGTCCCTTTAATAGATGAAAATTAAATAATTCCTAGGATATCCTTAAATAACATATTAGATTGGAATTGCATGCTCAATCCCATTCATTACATCAACATATGGAGTAGAGAATTCATTAACACCAACATTGTCAAATCAATATATTTTTATATTAAAGGGACACTGATCTAAAATTATTAATGTTGTCATTCAGATAGAGCATGCAATATTAAGCAACATTTAAATATAATAATATAATCATATGTGAAATATTCTATTGCTAAATGTATTTTAAAATCAAGAATGTACGTTTATCTGCAGCTCAATTTTGGTTGACAAACCTGGGTTTTTATTGATGATTGGTGGATACCTTCAACAAACAATATTTATTGAATCCAATATTGCTTATCTGCCTTTAAGATTAAAATGTAGCAACATTAAAATTATAATAGGAGTCAATGTTAAATCATTTGGAACACTTTGAACAGTGAAATCAATGATTGAAATAAATCATGTCAGTGTCCCTTTAATAAACAATAGATTAATTAATCCTTACATTCTTTGGATTAGACAATATTGATATCTAATTCACATATTCACTGTTGGAGTTACTTTATAGATATAAGCATACTCTAACAGCACCATGATTACATATTTGTACTAATCAATTTGGTTTGGTATTGTGATCAATATGTGTTGTGTCCTAAACAAGATTACTGTACATTGCACAAATGGCTCGATGTGCCACATGTCTTTGTTTATATTTGTCAACAGCTGTTATTCAAAATGTGGTTTGTGTGTATTCTTTTAAGAACATTGATCAATGGGTATATTTAGATATGCAATAGCATCATATGAGATGAGTTTGATGTCTAATATAGTCAGAAATTAAACATATGTTCAATACATCTTTTTTTACAGAATCCTCTTGATTCAATCAAGCATTTTTTTTTATAATGACTGCTCTATTCTTCACATTTTCAAGTTGATTATTCTTATAAATCGATACAGATGAGATTTAGTGATATCCCAAATGTGTTCACTAATATATATCTATATCATTCATAGAGAGAGTTGATGTGGGGAGCCCAGAGGAATCCAGCACCGACGCAGAGATGCCCTTGCGGTCTTCTGGTAAGTCCATTGACTCATTTATATGTCATTGAAGGTGTATTGTTAATCAATATTATGAACATGATTCTGATGAAGCATAATATTTGAAACAAACATATAATTTACTCCTCTGATTATATATTCATTTTATTTGAATATTGAAAGATTAATAATTAAAACTTTCTTAGTCTACACCTTTGTTATTCAGAAGATGTATAGCATATGTTTGTTTCCATGTTCATTTTTGACAACAATCATCAAGTGATACACACATGAGAAATCTTAAATGTTCAATGTACTATGCTTTTATGATTTAAAAATTAATACAAACAATAAATTGAAAATCTGAATCATTGAGAATAACAAATCTAATGTCATTTGTATGCTCCATCAAAATGATGTAAATCATAACTTTGGGTGTGTATATCTTTAATGCAACATTGATGTGTGTCTTTGAGCAACAGTAACATATGTTATAATATCTGATCTTAACGTGTACACAACATGTTATGTTTTACAGAGATTGATTTAACATGTGGGACGGAGGAGGAAGAGACTCCCTTGAAGTCTGATGGTATGTGAAATATATCTAACATGTTTCCAACATGTTGCTTTATTGGAAATCATTTTATTGAAGACATTCAAAGTCTACAGCTTACTTACTACTGCCCCCTTTATATATCAGGCATCATGAAGATATGCTTGGATTTGTTTAAATATTTGGATTTGAAATTCATGCCATCATGATGTCACATGCATATTCTAGGCCAAACCACAATAATAATTTTATAATTGTACAGACAGTCATTGCTATTCATCTGAGTGCCTATATGCATACCATATCCTCATGTCATCATTGTTTAGAAATTCAAACACACTTCTAAGTATATTGCAAACATAATCAAGTTGAAATGCGTTGATTTGATTTCATTATGTATGAGATGTTATGAATATATTTATTATATTTATTTCAGATGGATCCTCCGCTTCTGGTCATCATTGTTCCTCCCCTGCCCAGTCCCCTGGCCAGCCCCCTGGCCAGCCCCCTGCCCAGTCCCCTGCCCAGCCCCTTGCCCAGCCCCCTGCCCAGTCCCCTGCCCAGCCCTCTGCCCAGCCCCCTGCCCAGTCCCCTGCCCAGCCCCCTGTCCAGCCCCCTGCCCAGCCCCCTGCCCCTCCCGGCCCTTCCCATTTGTCCTGTTCTATACCTCCCAAAAAACGCCCCTTCGTCCCCCTTCGCCGCTCTCCCCGTCTTTTGGCCCGTACAGCTACCCCAGCTGCCCAGCCCCCAACTCACCACTCCCCAGCTGTACGGGCTACCCCAGAGCAGCAGCCCATCCCTCCCCAACCCAATCCCATCCCTCCACAACCCAATCCCATCCCTCCCCCCTGTCTCAACCTTCATTGTCCTGGGTGTCGGATTGTCCTTCCCAGGCACAGCTGTAAGTATCATTCAAAATCAACATTATAAGATACTTAAAGGTACACTGAATGAAAAAATTTCAATTGTGATTCAAATAGAGCATGCAATGTTAATCAAATTTATAATTTACTACTCTTATCAATTATTCTTCATTCTCTTGCTATCTTTATTGAAACAAAGAAATGCCTATATTTTTTTTTATTCCAATAAAATATGGACATCTTTCTTTATTGTTGGATGAATGTATCCATCAATCAGCAGGGACAACCAAAGTTGATAACCAAAAATGGCCTGCCCTATAAACTTACATTCTTGCATTTAAAATATAGCTAGAGAATTCTAACATTTAAAGAATACGAGTAAATTATTAATTTTTTTTAATGTCATGCTCTATCTGAATCAGTAACTAAAATATTTAGGTTTACTGTCCCTTTAATTTGATATCACTACATATACCAATCACCACTATTTGGATCCAAAAATGTATGTACAAATGTTCATACATTATTTCTTGTATAACCCAGTGGGAATGTAATTTCTTCTGGTTGCTATGTTTACACAGCTTGTCCTCAACGCCAAAATGTTTAAGGATAGGTATGCCTACCACAGTATAACAAAAATCTTTAAATTGCTAATGTAAGTACAATGTAAATCCTTTAACAACATTTTAGACACTCAAGCTGTAAAAGTGGATCATCAAAAATCAATTAACGGGGACAACATGTTGGATTACAATGTCCATTTAATGGTTTAGGTCTATCTGAAGAACATATTTCATGTGTAAATAATCAATGTCAACAAATTAATTTAAAGAATGATTTGTCTTTATGATGACAATGCATCTTTGCTTTTTATTTTGTCTGTTGTGTAATTATCATTAATATTTGTTTTTTTCTTTATTTTAGGCTGTGACTCAACATGGCTCACGCTCGAAGGTCTAGCACGCATAGAGCAGGCCGTGTTGAGGAACGCAGCTGTCCTGAGAGGGATGGCCGACACCATGCAGGCCCAGCTACAGGTTCAGCATATGACGCTACGTCAGATGAGGTGGTGGAACTCAATGCTTGAATCTGTAGCTGGACAGGCACAGGACGATGAAGGGGATGACCAGTAAGTGGAGGATCTGGAGATGCTCCAAGGGCGCTGATAAGAATCCTCCGTCCACATGGTGATGTTTGGTTTTATGGTTGCCATTTGGCCTTTTTTTCTGTTTATTGTTGTGCCTGTTGCACTCTGTTACCTTGTCATATGTCTCCAATGGGGCTATGCTGGCCCTTGGCAACTCTCTTCATGGACTGTGATGCACTCTGTTACCTTGTCATATGGCTCCAATGGGGCTATGCTGGCCCTTGGCAACTCTCTTCATGGACTGTGATGCACTCTGTTACCTTGTCATATGTCTCCAATGGGGCTATGCTGGCCCTTGGCAACTCTCTTCATGGACTGTGATGCACTCTGTTACCTTGTCATATGTCTCCAATGGGGCTATGCTGGCCCTTGGCAACTCTCTTCATGGACTGTGATGCCCTCTGTTACCTTGTCATATGTCTCCAATGGGGCTATGCTGGCCCTTGGCAACTCTCTTCATGGACTGTGATGCACTCTGTTACCTTGTCATATGTCTCCAATGGGGCTATGCTGGCCCTTGGCAACTCTCTTCATGGAATGTGATGCCCTCTGTTACCTTGTCATATGTCTCCAATGGGGCTATGCTGGCCCTTGGCAACTCTCTTCATGGACTGTGATGCACTCTGTTACCTTGTCATATGTCTCCAATGGGGCTATGCTGGCCCTTGGCAACTCTCTTCATGGACTGTGATGCACTCTGTTACCTTGTCATATGGCTCCAATGGGGCTATGCTGGCCCTTGGCAACTCTCTTCATGGACTGTGATGCACTCTGTTACCTTGTCATATGGCTCCAATGGGGCTATGCTGGCCCTTGGCAACTCTCTTCATGGACTGTGATGCACTCTGTTACCTTGTCATATGTCTCCAATGGGGCTATGCTGGCCCATGGCAACTCTCTTCATGGACTGTGATGCACTCTGTTACCTTGTCATATGGCTCCAATTTTCCTGATCTTTACCAGATTATTTATAAACGTTGCTGATGCTCCAAGGGCGCTGATAAGAATCCTCCGTCCACATGGTGATGTTTGGTTTTATGGTTGCCATTTGGCCTTTTTTTCTGTTTATTGTTGTGCCTGTTGCACTCTGTTACCTTGTCATATGTCTCCAATGGGGCTATGCTGGCCCTTGGCAACTCTCTTCATGGACTGTGATGCACTCTGTTACCTTGTCATATGGCTCCAATGGGGCTATGCTGGCCCTTGGCAACTCTCTTCATGGACTGTGATGCACTCTGTTACCTTGTCATATGTCTCCAATGGGGCTATGCTGGCCCTTGGCAACTCTCTTCATGGACTGTGATGCACTCTGTTACCTTGTCATATGGCTCCAATGGGGCTATGCTGGCCCTTGGCAACTCTCTTCATGGACTGTGATGCACTCTGTTACCTTGTCATATGGCTCCAATGGGGCTATGCTGGCCCTTGGCAACTCTCTTCATGGACTGTGATGCACTCTGTTACCTTGTCATATGGCTCCAATGGGGCTATGCTGGCCCTTGGCAACTCTCTTCATGGACTGTGATGCACTCTGTTACCTTGTCATATGTCTCCAATGGGGCTATGCTGGCCCTTGGCAACTCTCTTCATGGACTGTGATGCACTCTGTTACCTTGTCATATGGCTCCAATGGGGCTATGCTGGCCCTTGGCAACTCTCTTCATGGACTGTGATGCACTCTGTTACCTTGTCATATGGCTCCAATGGGGCTATGCTGGCCCTTGGCAACTCTCTTCATGGACTGTGATGCACTCTGTTACCTTGTCATATGGCTCCAATGGGGCTATGCTGGCCCTTGGCAACTCTCTTCATGGACTGTGATGCACTCTGTTACCTTGTCATATGTCTCCAATGGGGCTATGCTGGCCCTTGGCAACTCTCTTCATGGACTGTGATGCACTCTGTTACCTTGTCATATGTCTCCAATGGGGCTATGCTGGCCCTTGGCAACTCTCTTCATGGACTGTGATGCACTCTGTTACCTTGTCATATGGCTCCAATTTTCCTGATCTTTACCAGATTATTTATAAACGTTGTTGATGTTTTCTGACATACTAATAAAAGACATGTCATTGCAAGATTTTTTGTCCTCCTTATTCATGTCATTGATTGAAATCTCTAGTTTATCTTGTTGATCCTTAAAGGGACCTACCAAAAATAATGGTGTTTTCTGAATCATATATGTAATACAATTGTAAAGACTTTAAGATTAACATCTCCAATGTTATTGTTATTTTTGTCTTTATATATTTTCCTAAAAGCTTTATCATTGCATGATTATGATTAGCATAGTAATTCTTTTATATATGTATATATAGATTGTTATATATGTATATTTCAAATTTCACATCCATGTGTGTATTTATAAACTCTGCATGAATTGATGCACCTTTAACAAATTATCTGAGGATTGATACAATGATATAATCCCTGTAAAGTGTTCATTTTATTGAAATAGTATTGTCTCTGTGTATCCTCTTTTTAAAAATAAAAATCATGTCCCTTTAAGTGATGGTGAGCACAATTGTTAATGAATGTATTTCCATTTCTAAAGCGTTTTTGTCCTTTTTACATGAACAAGGACATATAATCTTATTAATAAACAATCTTATTGTAATGTTGACAGCACATGTATTTCATTTTCAATTCTATCTTATTGTAAAAGTGTAACCAAATCAATCTCTGTGTGTAATGCGCATATTTTAGATGAGGAATATGTTTTTCCAAATATTGTTAAAAAATACTTCTCCTCCCATATATGGCTATAGGTAGTCTGACCATATTTCAACTTGAATAAATGACACGTTTGATCAATACATGTGTCATTATTGTTATTCCAAAACAATCTAAACATATCTTAAAACATCAATGGCATATGTATTTCTCATGTGTATATTTTAAATGTTAAAGATATACACCATAGCTATAGTTAAAGGGACAGTCAAGTCCGAAAAGATGATTCATGATTTCGTGACATTCCTAGATAGCAATCTAGACACATACTAGTTACAAAAATATAAATACGTTTCTTAGTGATATGCCAAGCTGTCAACTGAGTCCTTGTATTGGCTGTGTTTTTTCAGCGATCTCGGATGTGCCATGTTGCTTAAGACGTCACCTGCCAGGCTGTCCAATGATTCCTTGTATTGACTGACGTTTTTACGCGATCAAGGATGCACCTTTTATTGGATGGCGTTTTTACGCGATCAAGGATGCGCCTTTTTTTGGTTTGCGTTCTTACGTGATCAAGAATGTGCCTTTTATTGGATTGCATTCTTACGTGATCAAGAATGTGCCTTTTATTGGATTGCGTTCTTACGTGATCAAGGAAGCGCCATGTTAATTAAGACGTCACATGCAAAGGTAAAAAAACGTCTGATTGTATTACGTAGTCCCGCAATATTTGTTTGTGCACGTTAAACACGTTTGTGAATGAAGCCAAGTTTAAAAACATGGCGAATATGGATTGTTTGCATCATGTTACATTGTTGACCCATAGCTGATAAAGACCACCACATTCTCTTTTGCTGGATGTCTGGTTGAATAAACGAACGAAAGCAAAATGTTTTCATGCATATGATATTTCGAGGCAAGTGCAAATCTCTATAGTCCATGTTGTTTAATATGTTTGTCAACAATATGTTCCTTTTTATGAAAAATGACTGTTGTGTTTAATGTTAAAGATATCTAATTCATAAATATGCGCTATTGTGTTAGAATAAAGTAATCAATATGCATTTATCTTTATCATATGCTAAATATATGATGCCGACTTCTTCTAAATGTAATTTCGTCGTATATTTTATTAAAGGTTCATTAGACACTCACATTATAAATCAAAATATTTTATTTTGTCTCTAGTTAGATAGTCCATTGTTTAACAAATACACGTCTCATTTTGCTTCTGTTCAAATAAAATATAAGTTATTTTCAGACTCCTCGCCAAGCCTCTAAGTTTCATGTGAGTACCATCTCCAGCTTTCTCCTGTTTGTGTAAAGGGTCTTTTCATATGTTAATGATGGGGTATTGTCTTGTTTTACGGTTGTAATGGGGGTTCATCTATATTTTCAATAGAGCTAACCCGATTTTCTTTGAAAGTGTTTAAAGCTTTGTAATATTGATATCAGTATATGTTAATCTTGTTGTTTCTAGTAGTGTCTATTACATACAGTTCTGTTAAAAATATAGTATACTGTCCCTTTAATGCAAATGTTTATTTTTGTATCATGTATGAGTTCTACATTGGTTAATCTCCAAATGTATTATTGTTAGCATATTTTCACCCCCCACTCCTAAAAGGACTTTAAACCATATTCATTGTTAAAACAAATGTCTTTATAAAAATAAATTAACACAATAATGTTTCTTTAAGAAAATAGACTTTATTTAACACGTGAATATAAATCTGTTTTCAATATTTATTGTTTGAACAAGTACATGTAGATATACCAACAATCTGCAAATATATGTTAGCATATGTAATTTTGTTAAAGGGACAGTTTAGAAAACAAATCATGTTTTGCATTATTATAAAAGTCAATTTTGTAATATCAATGATATCAAAGGTTTCTCACCAATTAATCATTTGTCTGTGTTTATTTTAATCTGCTAGCTAAACCTATGAGGTTCTTGGGCTCATTTCTTAGAGCTTGAAGAGTGCATGTAATCATTATGCAATTTGACCACTAGAGGGCATTTGGATAGCATTTGTATATCTAAAACCTTGTGCTCATACAGCATATTTACCATGTATTGATCATTGATGTCTAAAATGTTGTTATGTCAGAACAACAAATAAGTGGTCATTTTTCATAGGCATAGATACAAGGGTAAGCACATAAGTCACACGTATTTCTCCATGTTTTGTTGTTTCCAACTTGATAATGCGTAATACAGTGTTTTCTTTGTAATCAACAATTTTCTGACTGTCCCTTTAAGCTGTGTTATTGGCATTCAAACAGTAATATGCCATCATGGATAATTGTAATGGTAATTTTGTTTGCGATTAGGGAAACAGTTTGGACATCACATCACAGAAACCAATCAATATCATGAACAAGGATAGGTATGTGATGTGATTTTCACACACTTATAACCCACACTCTGCAAGCAATCTGCCTCCATGGACCCGGTCCCATAGAAGTAGATTATATACAGAGTGTGGTCCACAAGTGTATGAAAACCACATCATTACATACCTATCCATTACACATTAAATAAAAATAACATTAAACATGAAAACAAATACTTACTTCCTCTTCCTTCCCCTCTTCCCACGGGGCTGAGGCTCTGGGAGGGTCAACTGCCGACTCCGACGAGTTCTCATTGGATATGTTGCGGGAAGAGTGGAAAGAAGAGTACTGGGACGACCAAGGTGAGGAGGAGGAGATGGCCCGGCAGGAGAAGATGGCCCGGCAGGAGAAGATGGCCCGGCAGGAGAAGATGGCCCAGCAGCAGGAGGCCCAGCAGCAGGAGGCGGACCAGGAGGCAGACCAGCAGGAAGCAGACCAGCATGTGCCTCCCGGAAGAAATTAAACATCTCTTGTTGGAGATTAAAGGTTCTGTTTTGGCCTTCTTCTATTCGAGTAAGGATGTTTATTATTTGGTTTTGGCCTTCAATGATTTTGTTTTGTCCTTCAAAAATTCTAGTTCGGCCTTCTATATTTTGTATCCGGGAGTTACGCATCTGGTCAATGTAGTCTAGTAGAACCCGCACCTCCGCTATTTCCTCTTGTTGTGCTTGTGGGGGTGTTCCCGTGCACGGCGGGGTGCCCGTGCACGGCGTGGTGCGGGTCCTTGAGGGGCCTCTGGTTCCGCGGCCTCTTCCTCTGCTTCCGGGGCCTCTTCCTCTGCTTCCGTGGCCTCTTCGTCACGGGGGGCCTCTTCCCTCCGAGGTGGAGATTCATCCCCACCACTCTCATCCCGGGGAAAAGGAGGAGCCTGTATTTGCTGTGCTGCCTCCTCCCCAGACTTTGTATATTTGAAAAATAAAGAAATGTATATATTAGCATATTTCCAAATAAAGCTTTAAATGACTTAGCTTACGATACAATTACAAATGCAGCCTCATTAATCCACTTTGAAATCTAACAATCAATACGATTTCCGCATTTTCTAAACCGTGTTTGTGATATCTCTGGTCAATCTGAATGTTTTAGCGTTTGTTTTCAGTCTGTTTAAATGCACACCTAACCTATAGCCTAGATACTGATGTAACCGCAAAGTAATTGTGAATGCATGTAAACAACGTTATAGCATTAATCTGATCCTTAAAGGGACATGAGACCCAATGTTTTATCTTTCATGATTTAGAAGCATACAATTATAATCAACTTTCTAATGTACTTTTCTTATCTAATTAGCTTCATTCTCTGGATATTCTTTGCTGAAAAGCATATCTAAATATGCTTAGAAGATGCTGATTGGTAGCTGAATATAGCTGCCTCCTGTGATTGGTTCACCGTGTGCATGGCTATTTCTTCATTAAAGTATATCTAAAGAATGAATCAAATTAGGTAATATAAGTAAATTTGAATGTTTTGTCAAATTGGATTCTCTACCTCAATCATGAAAGTAAAGGTTTGCGTATAGTGTCCCTTGAAATACATTCGTATGTGAATTTATTCTTAAATGAGCTTACCGTCAGATGAGAACGGCAGGTTCCCGGTATCAATTCCTCCGATACCGACTACATCCACCTCGGAGATGCTGGGATGCAACATTTCCTCCCATCGGCAGTAATCGATTTCCAGTGCAGGGCCGCCACCAGTTCCTGCGGCATGTCGGGCCTCCAGGCTTAACTTTTTCTTAAGATCCATCTTGCAGTGCCGGTATCAATGTTTAATAGAGTCCATATCTCTGTTCCGGCCACCCACTGCATTGACTGCATTCCTTATCTCATGCCAGAGCTTCCTCTTCTCAGTTGGGGTGGTCTTCTGATACTGCAGCCTCCTATACCTGGCCATATAGGCTTCTACGAGGGCCTCCTTCTCCTCCATCGAAAACCTCGCCTCCCTAGTCGCCTTGGCCTTCCCCTGTGACGATGCCCTCTGTTTCCCGGACTGTGAAGCCCTACTCTGTCCACCACTGGGCCCAGCCACTTGTTCATCTTGAACCAAGTGGCTGGGTCCACCCACCGCTTCCACCCCCGCTTCCTGCCCCCCTTCCTGCCCCCCTTCCTGCCCTGTTCCTCTCCCCCTCCCTCTCCTCCCCCCTCTACCTCTCCCCTGCCTGCCCTCCATCTCTTCCCTAAACTAAACCCCAACTAAGCAAACAAAAAGTGAGTGTGATCAAATGAAAGGGGGTCAAAATAAAGAACTAAAAAGAACAAAAAAAGTGCTGAAAGTGTGAAAGGGATATAAATAAAAGAGGGTAAGGAGTATTTAAATGAACAAAATGAAGAAGAAGACTAAAAGGAGGATATGTAAACTAAATGTAACTAGGGGATGGGTATGGGATGGGGTATGGGATAAGAGTAAATGGGATGAAAGGGAATGGGACTACAGGGAATGGGGTATGGAGTGTAGTATGAGAGGGTATGGGGTATGGAGTGTATGTAGTGTTATTGATAAGTGTATGTATGTATTGAATGTGTTTGCGTGTAAATGTGTTAAGTGTACAGAAAAAGCACTCGCTCGCTAACTCACACTACTACTAATTCTCACTAACTCACACTACTACTAATTCTCACTAACTCACACTACCACTAACTCTCACTAACTCCCACTACCACTAACTCTCACTAACTCCCACTACCACTAACTCATGCTCCCACTAACTGACTCTCTCCCACTACCACTAACTCCCACTCCCACTAACTCACTCACGATAACACTAACAACTGACTCTCTCACACTAACACTAACTCACTCACAATAATGCACAAACTCTCTAATCTTAAACCACCAATCTCCAAAGACCCACCAGCAACACAGTCAAAGAAGCCATGCTTGTGTGGTGCTTATATACCCTGTGTAAATGTTTAATGATGTACCGATTTGCGTTGTAAATTGTGTTCAGGTGTGCTTTATTAGCAATTAGTATTTGTGCAATGTGTATTAGGTGTGTGAATTTGCGCATGCTCATTTTGAGTTAGTATTTGTGGAATGTGTAGAATGCGATGATGTCATAGTGCTCGTTTTCTATAACATTGACCAATAGTATTATGTTTAAATGTGAATTTGCGATGGTGTGGTATTAGTGAAGTGTTGTATATGTATGTTTGTCCTAATATATAGTGATATTGAATGCGAATATTTTGCTAGTGTATGCATTTTTTTTATTTTCCTTGTTGTTATTTTGCTTATTTCCGCATCTTAAAGTATATGCGTATTCCCTGTATTTTATTTTATTAAAATTCCCCCCGCTTATGAATGTGTAATGCTTATGTGCTTTGTTTAGTGATTGTTGTTGTGACATTTGCGGCGTGTTATTGTTGTGCATGATGTGGTATGCGTCATATGACCGAGCTGTGCGTATTTCTCGCGAGATCGAGTGTTAGGTGAAAAAAGCGTGTTTGTTTGTTTTTCCATTGATCTCTATGGGAGACTGTCAAACGCGGGCAGGATTCCGCGTGTGAAATACACGCGTTAGGAGTATCGTTAGAAGGTTTTGTTTGAACTCTAAATACCGGAGTCAAACAATGCCGTGCGTTAGACATAAACCACGCGTAGCGTTAGCACCCCATCTACCGCCAAACTCCAAATCTAGCTGTTAGTTTTTTATTTTGTGTAATCTTAGACTTTTTTTTATATTTTGTAATGTTAGGTTTTTTATTTTTAGTAATGTTAGTTTCATATTTTTATAGGTAAGATTAATTTTATTTTACAGGTAATTATTTTTTTAAGGTTAGGACTTTTTATTAGTAAATTTAGGGGTATTTTAATTTGGGTTAAGTAAGGGGGTGTTAGGTTAGGGGGTTTAGATGTTAGTTTATTACTTTGCGTTGTGGGGGATAGCAATTTAGGGGTTAATAGTTTATTTAGGTAGTTTGAGATGTGGGGGTAGCAGTTGAGGGGCTAATAGTTTAGATGGCGGTTTAATAGTTTATTTAAGTGTAAGTGTACTTTGTAATGTATTTTTTATGTGTTTTATGCAACTTTTTAGTTTCGGAAAACAGTTTACCACAGCTCTGAGATTGCAGTAAGGATTGAAGCATAGAAAGCGACTGCGCTAGTGCAATCACAATTTCGCACCACTTGTAATATCAGCACATTGAAAATGGCTTGAGAAGAGGCAATTGCACTAGCGCAAAACCGTTTGTGACTCACTTGTAATCTAGCCCTAAATTGGGTAGCCACACGTGAAATAGGGGCAGATATGGGCTTTTGGAGGTTATAATATAGGTTAGAGAGACCCCACTGTGCAGTACAGAAATAAAACTTTTGTGGGGGTAAAACATAAGGGGTTGATCACAATCCTTTAGAAAAGTTTAATTATTATCATCCGAAAAACACCATTAAAGTCTATGGGAGTTTTTCTATTTAAATTATTTGATTAATTTTTTCTAATGTAATATAATAAACCCCATAGTTATCTGGAGTCGGTAATGCAAAAAACTGCATGCGCTAATGATTTACAGCATGTAATGTTTGCTTTAGGATGTTCCTTTTTAAACAGTCTATCAAATGCGGTTTAGCATTTTCTAACAAGGAACCTTTGGTAGAAACTAAAAGGATGTTATCATGTAGCTAGAATGGTCTGTTTAGTCTGTACTAACCAAAAATATCCTGGTGTCTGACAAAGTGAGAGCTACAAACACCCTTTAAAAATGAAAAGCTAAGGATACATTTATAAAACTGAAGTATTAGCCAGGAGATGGTTAAGTAAAAAAAGTATTAGCAGGGACATGGTTAATCATAATTATTGATAGATAATTACAACTAAAGTTATGTAGTCTTTCCTCCTAATACACCATGATACCATGAAGCATGGTCATATCAAACTTCCAACTTGCTAGTTTACTTATGGATTGTTACTGCCCAACACCCTGGTAGTGTGCATATGTGTGGATTCGTGTATATATATATATATATATATATATATATATATATATATATATATATACTGCCTGTGACTCCTGGGACAGCACAGCTTCCTGTGAGTGCCAGTGAGCACCCAGGGCTGAACATATTGCTGGGTCATGGAATGTGTACCCGGCTGGTATGAGAGTGCAGTCCCCTTCTGTGTTTTGTACATGTCTGTGGTGATTACATAAGCCTGTGAACCCTTCACATGTTCCCAGTTTGTCATATTGAGAGCTTGCCTTGTGTGGCTGTTTTAGGGTCCCAGGTTTTTGGAAGGGACCTTGATGTGGTACCTGGGCTTGTCCCATTTGGCCAAATGCTGTAACTAACACTGACTCTAGGGACAGCACAGCTTCCTGTGAGTGCCAGTGAGCACCCAGGGCTGATGATGTTGCAGGGTCATCGGATGTTTACCCGGTACGGTCTGAGAGTGCATTCCCCTTTCGTGTTTTGTATATGTCTGGGGTGATTACATAAGCCTGTGCACCCTTCACTTGTTCCCAGTTTGTTGGATTGAGAGCTTGCATTGTGTGGTTGTTTTGGGGTCCCAGGTTTTTGGAAGGGACCTTGACGTGGTACCTGGGCTTTTCCCATTTGGCCAAATGCTGTAACTAACCCTTCCATATTTGCTTTAAATCTTAGCTGAGAGCTTGTAAGTGAGTGCTGGACCTTCTCTGTGTGTTGTATTAATTTGTTTTGTAATTTTCCCTATGGTTCTTGCACCCAGACCTGTCTGGGGTTAACGTTTGTGACTCTGGGGACAGCACAGCTTCCTGTGAGTGCCAGTGAGCACCCAGGGGTGAGCATGTTGCAGGGTCATGGATGTGTACCCAGTCCGGTCTGAGAGTACAGTCCCCTTCTGTGTTTTGTATATATATATATATATATATATATATATATATATATATATATATATATAGAGAGAGAGAGAGAGAGAGAGAGAGAGAGAGAGAGAGAGAGAGAGAGAGAGAGAAAGAGAATATGTGTATGACAGAGAGGTAGAATTCAACTCTGTATTCTTTAAGACTTTGACTATATTTCACTAAAGTCTACTGTTGAGCTGCATTTCATCCTCATGGGGGGGGGGGTCCCTATGAGACAGTTGAAGAATATGCATTAGTTATCTATATGTCAAAGTATTTAGCACATCACTCAAACATTTTAGGAATTACAAATGTAACAGGCGGTCCGCAATAAAGTATTTAGGAGTGTTTAAAAGGACATTGAACCAAAATTGTTTTCTTTTGTGATTCAGATAGAGCGTGAAATTTTAAGCAACTTACTAATTTACTCCTATTATCAAATTTTCTTCATTCTCTTGGTATCTTTATTTGAAATGCAAGAATGTAAGTTTAGATGCCGGCCCATTTTTGGTGAAAAATC
This sequence comes from Bombina bombina, assembly GCF_027579735.1. Taxonomy (NCBI): domain Eukaryota; kingdom Metazoa; phylum Chordata; class Amphibia; order Anura; family Bombinatoridae; genus Bombina; species Bombina bombina. Next base: position 1,490,422,773 of record NC_069499.1, on the reverse strand, counting down.
TGGGTTGTTCTTGCTGATTGGTAGATAAATTCCACCAATAAAAAAGTGCTGTCCAGGTTGTGAACCAATTAAAAAGCTTAGATGCCTTCTTTTTCAAATAAAGATAGCAAGAGAACAAAGAAAAATTGATAATAGGAATAAATTAGAAAGATGCTTAAAATTGCCTGCTCTATCTGAATCACCAAATACAAAATTTGGCTTCAGTGTCCCTTTAAGGGACCCAGTTACTTGATTATCCTGGTATCCCAGGAGTCCAAATTAAATGTAAATTGATTTAGAGTTATATTATGTTGTAATATATTTGCTGTGCATGCTTCTGTAAGGAATTGGAAACGATTCATGATTCCATGCACAAATAATTAATCAAACAGTTAATGTATTAGTAGTTTATGGCTGAACTTTGATTTTAGAGAACATATATATATATACATACATATGTACATACAGTATGCATACAAATATATATCTGCGTTTAAGTGTATTGCCTTTAAGAAAGAACACTGATTCTGCCTTTCTTTTCTCAAAGTAATGTTCTTATTGAGAAAGGGAGGGGTGACAAATTCCTAGAGAGATAGTGCTGCCCACTAGTGTTAGAATTAGACATGTGCAATTCGTTTCATCCCGAATCAAAATTCGGACGAAAATCGGGTGATTCAGATTCACCCTAGTAACGAAAATAAACTAGCCCGAATCAATTTGTACCGAAAAATCTGAATTAGTTCAGATTCATTCATTTTATTCAAATGGCCATGGCGCGATAGTCTGACTCTCTGGACTAATCCCAATACCTTTGCCGTTCTATATTTATTAGAAAAAAAACGAATAGAGATATATTACAATTAAATATAGTGAAATAGAACAGTGAAATTATTCCTTTTGTGTTGGTTGGAACTATCCGAATCAACGTAACATAACATAATAAATTAATCCGAACATACCGAACTTCCGAATTTCCAAATGCATCCGAAATGAATGACCATGATAACGAATCAATCCAAATGCATCCAAAACGAATGAAGGATTATAACGAATAGATCCAAATGCATCTGAAACAAAATTAAAATATACAGAATCGATACGAAACTAAATTTGCTGGCATGCACATGTCTAGTTAGAATATTGGAGTGTTATGAGAACACTCTTATTTTGCTAAATTCACTAAATGAAGTAATAAGATTGACATAACATTAGGCACGCTTGCTAAACTGTAGATCTAATTATTAGAATTGCTGAGAGAGAGACAGGAGTCTGTTGAAGAGACATCAGATATAGCACCTGTAGAATCTGCATGTGTCCCACTGAATAATGACTCTGAATGTAGCTGCGATCATCTGCCTGTGCTGATATTAATCCCTTATTTGAAACCCAAAGATGAATAATGTGTTTATCACTTAATGACTGCCTTGCTTTATAAGCTGATAAATGATTTGCGTTATTTTAATAAGTTTATAAAAAACACTCGCCTAGATTTAGAGTTCTGCGTTAGCCTTCAAAACCAGCGTTAAGGGGTCCTAACGCTGCTTTTTACCGCCCGCTGGTATTTAGAGTCAGTCAGGAAAGGGTCTAATGCTCACTTTCCAGCCGCGACTTTTCCATACCGCAGATCCCCTTACGCCAATTGTGTATCCTATCTTTTCAATGGGATCTTCCTAACACCAGTATTTAGAGTCTTGACTAAAGTGAGCATTTGAACTCTAACGTCAAAACTCCAGCCGCAGAAAAAAGTCAGGAGTTAAGAGCTTTATGGGCTAACGCCGGTTTATAATGCTCTTAACTACTGTGCTCTAAAGTACACTAACACCCATAAACTACCTATGTACCCCTAAACCGAGGTCCCCCCACATCGCCGCCACTCTAATAATTTTTTTTAACCCCTAATCTTCCGACCGGACACCGCCGCCACCTACATTATCCCTATGTACCCCTAATCTGCTGCCCCTAACACCGCCGACACCTACATAATATTTATTAACCCCTAATCTGCCCCCAACGTCGACCGCTACCTACCTACACTTATTAACCCCTAATCTGCCGACCGGACCTCGCCGCTACTATAATAAATGTATTTACCCCTAAACCGCCTCACTCCTGCCTCGCAAACCCTATAATAAATAGTATTAACCCCTAATCTGCCCTCCCTAACATCGCCGACACCTAACTTCAAGTATTAACCCCCTAATCTGCCGACCGGACCTCGCCACTACTCTAATAAATGTATTAACCCCTAAAGCTAAGTCTAACCCTCACCCTAACACCCCCCTAAATTAAATATAATTTTAATCTAACAAAATAAATTATTTCTTGTTAAATAAATTAATCCTATTTAAAGCTAAATACTTACCTGTAAAATAATCCCTAATATAGCTACTATAAAACGAATAATTATATTGTAGCTATTTTAGGATTTATATTTATTTTACAGGCAACTTTGTATTTATTTTTTTTTTTTTTTTTTTTTTTTAAAATGATCTTTTATTGAGGTATATTTAACGGCATACATGAACCATATAAAATAAGTTTTTGCAACATTCGGCACATACAGTAATGCTTCAATGTTACAGGAATGGTGAAAGAAACAGATAAGAAACATAAAGACAACACTCTACATGCTATGTAGCCACTGTGTACAAAGGATGCCAATCATTTAGAAACCTTCTACCTGGCGCTTTAGGCCACTCTCGGACCATCATGAATAATAGAAAACACTGAAGTGAGAGAAGGCAATTATAAACAGAGGAGACCACTTTCGGATCTCATTAATAAACCTCGATTTTTTGTTATAATGTGGGTATTATTTAGCAACCAAAGCATGTGATATAGAATATATGATATAATGTGGTATATAATGTGAGTATTATTTAGCAGATGGTATTGTGATGAAAATATAATTTTGCTGTAGAAATAGCATGTTAGGGTATGTAGACATAAATAGGTAGCTATAATACTTAGGGGGGTGATAGAAAGTGCGGTATAAACAAGAGGGACCGCGTATTTAGTTCTCCTAGACCTAGGAGACATGTTGTATAGAGGGGGGGGGAGGTGGTGAGCTGAATATTTAAATGTCAAGAACATAAATGTAGAATATTAGTTAGAAAGCTGTTTGCGTATGGCTAATACATGTGAAGTGAAGGATGACATATATATCCTGTGCGTTAGTGGCCAAAAAAGTAATGGTTATCATGGGAACCTCAGTTGGATACAAGAATCATGTTTGCTAAGAAGACCAACTCAAAACTCTTAATATGATAGATAGGATAAAGGGTACAATTAGCTCACACTGCCCAAAAAGCACAATATGGGGGGGGGGGGGGGAATGAGATGGTTATAGAGCTATGATAGGTAGGTGGTACGCTTGGCTATTATTGAGCTTAGCTTTAATGACTAAATTTATAAATTTGGCGTTATCCATAAAGCTTATTTAAAAGAATTGAAGTACATGGATCTTAAGTGGCGAGGTCAGTGTAAGTCCAGCCCACACTAAATGTTGACTCTGAGGCCCCTGATCTGTATGCAATCTACATATGATATCTGTAAATATGTTAGTGGACTTAGACATCCCGGCCGCAGACATCCAAGCCCCCAAACCATCTGTAGACAAAAAGCAGGAGAAGGGTGCATACTTGGTGTTACCAGATCAGTAGTTTGTGGACATCCTTCTCTATTATGGGCAGAAGCCTAGTGAATAATTAATAATGTACAACATATAGGTACATATGAAAAAAATAAAATAAAAAAAAGGTGCTGGGTGGATATTGAGCCAAGGGGGGAGCTACTAAACAAGGTGTTATACTGGGCTGTAAGGACTACTGCTAAAAGAGACACTAACAAGTCATGACTTTTATAATGGGTATGTACAGTGGTAAAGAGAGTTCAATATATAGCACGGACCCAACTCAGGATACTATTAAATCCGTACTATATTCTTACAGGAGTAGGCCCACAGTAGTCATGACCATTCCGATGGTTTAGGCTCCAGCAGCAAGGTCATTGTAGCAAGCAAGTTGACAGACCCCCTAAATTGTTTATAAGTGGGCAACTGTGTCAGTAGGAACTTTAAATATCTCTAGCAGTTGCAGGCAAAGCTATATAGTAGAGAATGTGACAAAGTGAGTCCAGCATTCCACACAGAGGATAACAGTGTAAACAGTTAATAACGTTTATGATATTCACATAATTATAGCCACCACACAGCAACCTGCAGAATTTAGCTCTGAGGCAACCTGTGGGGTAGCTTCCTAAATCAATGACGCACATAAAAAACAGCTATGATATGCGTTGAGGAACAGGGACCAGTGTAGTTAGGATATACTTAAAACTGGAACTTGGGCAATTAGATATTGGCATGAGAGGCCAGTGAAGTGCAAGCAGAGAATTGGTACACTTCAGTTATACTTGTAATTTGATATACACTACTCAACTGGCTCTCCAGGCTGCCTAAATAAACCTGGAAACATGTGCACAATAACAATAAAACTTAACAGTGTGGAAGTTTCCTATAAAATGGGTAGATACTGTGTTCTAGCCACAGACTATATGTATACGAAAGCATGTTGTGATATGTAGAGCAATTCCATGCACACTAGGAAACCTGAAGAAAATAATTATAAAGTTCTCTGTAAATGAAACAAAAGGTTATCATGCAATAATGAGAGACCAATAAGTAAATTCTGCATAGCCAAGGTCAAATGTCCGCATTTACACTTGGTCTCTCTGGGCAACTCACAGTCTGGGTGAGAAAAAGCGCTGTGGCGCAGCATACCAAAAGGAAGAGTTTTCTACCCCACTCCAGAGCGCAAGGCCGAGGGTTTATCTTGAGCCAGCTGCAACAGGTAACTGCCGATATCGCCATTCCGCCAATGGGGCTCCAAATGTAGATCCGAGTATGCAATGGACCAGAAGTCCTCAGGTAAATCCATTTTGCGGGCATAGTTGAACCTCAGTAGCTCTGTGCTGGGGGAAGTGTTTATAGACCGCATAGTCTGCTGCCGATGCAGTTCTGGCTCTCTCCGGTATCTCCGGATCGGAGGCCACGTGGTCGTCTGTATAGATTGGGGTATAGCTTCCACTGCTGCTTGGAGGGTAGTAGTAATTGCGGTTAGATACTTTACTGCTGTTATGGAAGTATCATTTGCTCGTATTGTCTGAGCTGTAGGTATGAGTCTATAAGTAGGCTCAGCAGAAATCCTAGGCAGCAGCTTTTCCAGGAGCCGGTGAGAGGCCTCAATAAAGCTCAAAGCCTGTGTCTCCCAATCTACCTCGATCACCATTATTCTTAACAAAGTTTCTGAGACATCAGCCGCTATCCACGCTGCAACTGCTTCAACAGCTCAATTTAGCTAGGTAGTAATAAGTTGGGAGCCACCTCTTAAATATTGGAAGCTGTAAATCCTGCTATAACTGTTTCAGGTCTGCCATCAACTGCTCCAGCGTTCTTCCCCTGAATGGTTGCATTGTAGGGCTTAGATTGGGAGTAAATGAGAAAAGTAGGGTCTCATATTCACTGGATCGGGTGCTTTACAGTGTAGCCTAGTAGGGATCTTCGCTAAAGTCGAGAAACACTGTACTAGCCGATATTTTTACCCCAAAAGACTAGATCTAGAGCGGGAGCTCCTGCTGTGTGCGACAGATCTCTCAGGCGGTTGGCTCCGCCCCCAACTTTGTATTTATTTTAACTAGGTACAATAGCTATTAAATAGTTATTAACTATTTAATAGCTACCTAGTTAAAATAATTACAAAATTACCTGTAAAATAAATCCTAACCTAAGTTACAATTAAACCTAACACTACACTAGCAATAAATAAATTAAATAAATTAACTACAGTTACCTACAATTAAATCAACTAAACTAAATTACAAAAACAAACAAACACTAAATTACAAAAAAAAACAAACACTAAATTACAAAAAAAAAGATTACAAGAATTTTAAACTAATTAAACCTACTCTAAGCCACCTAAAAAAATAACAAAGCCCCCCAAAATAAAAAAATGCCCTACCCTATTCTAATATAAAAAGTTAACAGCTCTATTACCTTACCAGCCCTTTTAAAGGGCCTTTTGCGGGGCATGCCCCAAAGAAATCAGCTCTTTTGCCTGAAAAAAAAAACATACAATACCCCCCACCATTACAACCCACCACCCACATACCCCTAATCAAACCCAAACCCCCCTTAAAAAACCTAACACTAAGCCCCTGAAGATCTCCCTACCTTGTCTTCACCCAGCCGAGTATCACCGATCCGTCCAGAAGAGGGTCCGAAGTCTTCATCCTATCCGGCCAGAAGAGGTCCTCCAGAGGGTCCGAAGTCTTCATCCTATCCGGCCAGAAGAGGTCCTCCAGAGGGTCAGAAGTCTTAATCCAGGCGGCATCTTCTATCTTCTTCCATCCGGAGCGGGTCCATCTTGAAGCAGCCGATGCAGAGCCATCCTTCCTCACTGACGGACTAACCACGAATGAAGGTTCCTTTAAATGACATCATCCAAGATGGCATCCCTCGAATTCCGATTGGCTGATAGGATTCTATCAGCCAATCGGAATTAAGGTAGGAAAAATCTGATTGGCTGATTGAATCAGCCAATCAGATTCAAGTTCAATCCGATTGGCTGATTGGATCAGCCAATAAGATTGAGCTTGCATTCTATTGGCTGATCAGAACAGCCAATAGAATGTGAGCTCAATCTGATTGGCTGATTCAATCAGCCAATCAGATTTTTCCTACCTTAATTCTGATTGGCTGAAAGAATCCTATCAGCCAATCAGAGTTCGAGGGACGCCATCTTGGATGATGTCATTTAAAGGAACCTTCATTCATCATTAGTCCGTCGGTGAGGAAGGATGGCTCCGCATCGGCTGCTTCAAGGGGGACCCGCTCCGCTCCGGATGGAAGAAGATAGAAGATGCCGCCTGGATGAAGACTTCCGACCCTCTGGAGGACCTCTTCTGGCCGGATAGGATGAAGACTTCGGACCCTCTGGAGGACCTCTTCTGGCCGGATAGTATGAAGACTTCAGACCCTCTTCTGGAGGGATCGGTGATACCCGGCTGGGTGAAGACAAGGTAGGGAGATCTACAGGGGCTTAGTGTTAGGTTTTTTAAGGGGGGTTTGGGTTAGATTAGGGGTATGTGGGTGGTGGGTTGTAATGTTGGGGGGGCATTGTATGTTTTTTTTTCAGGCAAAAGAGCTGATTTCTTTGGGGCATGCCCCGCAAAAGGCCCTTTTAAGGGCTGGTAAGGTAATAGAGCTGTTAACTTGTTATATTAGAATAGGGTAGGGCATTTTTTATTTTGGGGGGCTTTGTTATTTTTTTAGGGTGCTAAGAGTAGGTGAAATTAGTTTAAAATTATTGTAATCTTTTTTTTTTATTTGTAATTTAGTGTTTGTTTTTTTTGTAATTTAGTGTTTTTTTGTTTTTGTAATTTAGTTTAGTTGATTTAATTGTAGGTAAGTGTAGTTAATTTATTTAATTTATTTATTGCTAGTGTAGTGTTAGGTTTAATTGTAACAGGTAATTTTGTAATTAGTATAACTAGGTAGCTATTAAATAGTTAATAACTATTTAATAGCTATTGTACCTAGTTAAAATAAATACAAAGTTACCTGTAAAATAAATATAAATCCTAAAATAGCTACAATATAATTATTCGTTATATTGTAGCTATATTAGGGTTATTTTACAGGTAAGTATTTAGCTTTAAATAGAATTAATTTATTTAATAAGAAATAATTTATTTCGTTAGATTAAAATTATATTTAACTTAGGGGGGTGTTAGGGTTAGGGTTAGACTTAGCTTTAGGGGTTAATACATTTATTAGAGTAGCGGCGAGGTCCGGTTGGCAGATTAGGGGTTAATACTTGAAGTTAGGTGTCAGCGATGTTAGGGAGGGCAGATTAGGGGTTAATACTATTTATTATAGGGTTTGCGAGGCGGGAGTGAGGCGGTTTAGGGGTTAATACATTCATTATAGTGGCGGCGAGGTCCGGTCGGCAGATTAGGGGTTAATAAGTGTAGGTAAGGTAGCGGCGACGTTGGGGGGAGGCAGATTAGGGGTTAAAGGGACAGTCAAGTCCAAAAAAAACTTTCATGTTTCATATAGGGCATGTAATTTTAAACAACTTTCCAATTTACTTTTATCACCAATTTTGCTTTGTTCTTTTGGTATTCTTAGTTGAAATCTAGACCTAGGAAGGCTCATATGATAATTGCTAAGCCCTTGAAAGCTGCCCCTAATCACATGTCTTTGTATTTGCTTTTCACAGCAGGGGAGAGCTAGTTCAGGTAAACCCTATAGATAACATTGTGAGCACGCCCGTGAATTGTGGCAGACACTGCACTAATTGGCTAAAATAAAAGTCAATAGATAATAAATAAAATGTCATGTGATCAGGGGGCTGTCAGAAGATGTTTAGATACAAGTTAATCACAGAGGTAAAAAGTATATTATTATAACTGTGTTGGTTATGCAAAACTGGGAAATGGGTAATAAAGGGATTATCTATCTTTTAAAACAATAAAAATTCTGGTGTTGACTGTCCCTTTAATTAATATAATATAGGGGTCGGGGGTGTTAGGGGCAGCAGATTAGGGGTACATAGGTATAATGTAGGTTGCGACGGTGTCCGGAGCGGCAGATAAGGGGTTAATAATAATATGCAGGGGTCAGCGATAGCGGGGGTGGCAGATTAGGGGTTAATAAGTGTAAGGTTAGGGGTGTTTAGACTCAGGGTTCATGTTAGGGTGTTAGGTGTAGACTTAGGAAGTGTTTCCCCATAGGAAACAATGGGGCTGCGTTAGGAGCTGAACGCTGCTTTTTTGCAGGTGTTAGTTTTTTTCCAGCTCAAACTGCCCCATTGTTTCCTATGGGGGAATCGTGCACAAGCGCGTTTTTCCAGCTGGCCGCTACCGTAAGCAACGCTGGTATTGAGAGTTGAAGTGGCGGTAAATATGCCTGTACGCTCCCTTTTTGGAGCCTAACGCAGCCCTTCAGAGAACTCTAAATACCAGCGTTATTTAAAAGGTGCGGGGCGAAAAAACACGTGTAACTAACGCACCCCTTTGGCCGCAAAACTCTAAATCAAGTTTATTATTATACTGCATTTCCATGTGTCTGTTTCCCTTTTTCAGTATCATTGTGAGATCTAGTTTGCACTGCCCCTGCCAAGGACATGACACCGTCTGTCTTTTTTGATAGAAATATTTTCTTGAAAATAGTTTCATGCCTACACCAATGTTTCATAAATCAGATTTAAAATATTCTTAGGTTATTTAAAGGGACAGTCTACACCAGAATTTTTATTGTTTTAAAAGATAGATAACCCCTTTATTACCCATTCCCCAGTTTTGCATAACCAACACAGTTATAATAATATACTTTTAACCTCTGTGATTATTTTGTATCTAAGCCTCTGCAAACTGCCCCTTTTTTCAGTTCTTTTGACAGACTTGCAGTCTAGCCAATCAGTGCCTGCTCCCAGAGAACTTCACATGCACAAGCACAGTGTTATCTATATGAAATACGTGAACTAACACCCTCTAGTGGTGAAAAACTGTTAAAATGCAATCTGAAAAGAGGTGGGCTTCAAGGTATAAGAAATTAGCATATGAACCTCCTAGGTTAAGCTTTCAACTAAGAATACCAACAGAACAAAGCAAAATTGGTGATAAAAGTAAATTGGAAAATTGTTTAAAAAAAGTTTATTTTGGCCTAGACTGTCCCTTTAAGAGATAATAAAATGTATATATATATATATATATATATATATATATATATATATATATATATATATATATAAAAATATATATATATATATATATATATATATATATTTAATACAAAAATATTACTTATCATCATTAAGGGACAATAAAGTCATAATTACAACATTCATGATTCAGACAGAGCATGCAATTTTAAAATACTTTCCAATTTACTTCTATTATTTAATTTGCTTCCTTCTCTTGTTATCCTTTGTTAAAGTGTTTATCTAGGTACGATCAGGATCAGCAAAGCATCTGGGTGCTTGCTGCTGATTGGTGGCTGCATATATATGCCTATTGTCATTGGCTCACCCATATGTTCAGTGCACTACTGCTCCTTCAACAAATGATACCAAGAGAATGAAGCAAATTTAATAATAGAAGTATACTGGAAAGTTGTTTAAAATTGTATGTTCTACCTAAATTATGAAAGAAAAAAATGTGGTTTTCATGTCCCTTTATAATTTACAATGCTTATATATAATAGGGTATAACAAATAAAAAATAATTTTTGCATAAATAATATTTAAAAACAACATAGTATACAAAGAAATACAGAGGACTGGTGGTATATTTTCTAAGTCACTTTACAACACAATTTTAAAAAGTTACAGATTTTATTGAGCTCTTAATCAAATACATGATGTTCTAGATTGCAAGTAAAGAGCAAAAATATTATCACTATTGTGCATTAACATTGCTTGAGGTAATCAATAGCGTTTCTGTTTTTTTACTTATATCAAATCCAATGTTGTTTTTATCACTCAAGGAATATTCTAGGGTGCACTAAAATCTACATGTCAGATGGGTGTGCTAAATCCATTACATAATACACTCCAGGTGGCACACTGTAAAATTCATTTTAAAATATTTTTACAATTTACTTCTATTATCAATTTTGCTTCATTCTTTTGGTAATGATAAAAAGGAGTAATGCACTATTGGGAGTATGTTACCAAAATTTTCATTCACGCCAAGTTGCTGTGATTAAAATATTTAACCATCCACTTGGAATACCAGATTGTGAGTTATCCTTTGCACGAAGTTGCACAAAATATATTGCACGCTGCCCTATCAATTGCTCTCCACCTAATCTAGCTCTATAATATTTACAGGGAGGTTATGGCAATGTGCACATTCCAAATTCAATAATTAGTCATTAATTCTTGTAAATGCTTTTATTTTTTTTAATTGACATCTCAATATAAGAATCTAATAAATATATTACATTTAAGCATCTAGAGCTAGATTACAAGTGGAGAGCAAAAATATTAGCACTAACACTACTCAAGTTAAATTAATAGCGCTCCTGTTTGCACTGGCATCATAAGTTGAAATTAAAATGTTAGCATGCGAGAGAAAGACTCAAGTGCTTACATTTGGAGGTCAAATAACACTTCTGGCTAACTCCCTTTTTCCATAGACTTATTGGGGCATTTTTATTAAGCTCCATATTTTTGATTGATACCCCCTGCTAGCGGCCGATTCGCCGCAAATCTGCAGGAGGCGACATTGCACCAGCAGCTCCCCAGAACTGCTGGTGCAATGATAAATGCAGAGAGCGTATGCTGTCGGCATTTATCGATGTGCAGCGGACATGATCCGCAATATCAGATCATGTCCGCTCGCACAATGATAATTCGGCCCCTTAGAGGTCATTCTACAATAGTCTTTTCTGTTTTTCGCGTGAGCACTTACCCGAAGGTGCGCTAGAGTAACACCCTGTGCTATCAATAGCACACCACTTATTTTACATTTGAATAATTCTCTACTCTATGACAATATGACAAAAAATGTTATGCTGCGTTGTAATAGCTACAACGTCATGCAGATCTCTCACTAATATTTACAAGTAAAACTGCATTATTAATTCTATTTTCATGGTTACAATTATTACAATGGTTTTGCAGTTTGTTTTTTCCTTTATTATTCATATTGTTTTCCTAGTTTGCTTCCCCATATATGTTATCATAAAATGCATTGTAAGTAGACCTATGACATCTTACTATATTATCCTGAGTGTTTTTAATAAAAAGCTATATAGAAACATTTACAAACTTGTAAGTACTTTGCATACAATTACTAAAAAATACATTCACCTTTACAAGTCAGTTCACATTTAAAATAAAGGTTATAATAATCATATCTGGCTTGTAGGTTGATGCTTTTAAGTATCTTTTCCCTATATATTCATTCCCTATTTCTTATATATTTTGATCTGGGTGGAATCAATGATTGCTCCTGATAAGCAACAGAATCTTTTCTGTAGGTTTTCACTTTTTGAGGAATAAAAAAAAAAGAGATATGTTTGGGTATCTCCATTAGTCCTTAAGTACGTGCTGCATGTTATGCAATTGTTGTGAATACTGACGATAAGGATGCAAAGCTGATGTTCTTGTGATTGTGCTGCCTTAAGATGCTATACGTTGTAAACTTGGTGTAAGGTGTAAACTTACTAGTGTAAATGTGAGTCTGTAACACCTGGTGCACCTGTTTTGTTGCTCTTAATGCTGGTCTTATTTCTTCTTCCTATTCTGTCAAGTTCACATTCAAGACTTGTGGAATTACAGACAATTGTTTTTCCCTGTAATTGTATTGAAACTGAGGCCAATAGGACATGCCATATTATTATTTCAGTGGACTCACAAGTCAGATATCCCGTATGTCAATAAAGAAAGAGGGAGCGGGCCTCTATTGCTTCAATAACCTCCATAATTTGCCTAGTGTATCTGCCAGGTTGACAAAATCAACAAGTAGACTATTAAAGTAGACATTCGATGATCCTAGAAGAACAGAGTGGGAGCAGTCAGGTGTTCCAGATAGTTGTCCTCCCCTAGGAATGAAAAGTGATGCATCTCATGATAGTAAAGGCAAGTTGTAATAATCTGGAAAATAAAAAATTTCAAACATCTCTGGGAAGTTATCTCCAAAGTTACAAGTGAGATTATACACTAGCATACATCTTTCACGTTTCCCTTCAAAATACTCATAAAACTAAATAAAGTACAAGGCAGGTCTCTTCTTTATCAAGGTCCATTCCTTGAACTTTGTCCAGGGCAACTGGATATGAAGATCTGCAGACTGAAGCAGTGGGCTTTTTATGATGCTGTGATTTCTACCTTTGTATGATTCTGTGATTTCCTTTTTTTTTTTTAGAAAAAAAAAAAATATCCAAGATTTTAAAGGTATTACTACTAACAAAGAAATTTCAAATGCTATACAGATATGATAGATGTTAAAACAACAAACTGTACAGAATTAGAGAAAGGTACTCCCCTCTAGTGCGACCGCTGCCTTCTATCAGTCTCTCCCAAAGGACTGGTTAAAGATTAGTGGATATAGGGTGTAGAGGCGCAGGTCTTAATGATGTATCCTTTTTTCTGGTGTTTACACACTGAGGAGTGAAAAACTTGACTTGTGATTTGTAGAAGTTAACACCAAATAATTTGTGCAGTATACTTACTCCGAAAAAGAGTTCAGCCTCTTCAAATAGGGTTATAGCCAGGTTTGCCCATTTTTAAGATTTACAGATATCTGCAGACAATGAAGGTTACACTGAAAATGGTTGTATCTCACAAAATGTATAAAGTGCAATATTCTCACTCCGAGTAATTCGGAATCCGGTTCCTCAAAAGGGTTGTAACTTAAAAGGTACTTCCAAAAAGGCAGCAGAGAAAATACTTGTTATAAAAAACAAATATTTATTAAAACATATCGGATAAAAGCTCTTATTTTGGCTCAGAGCCAAACCTGGCTATAACCCTATTTGAAGAGGCTGAACTGTGAATTTTTCGGAGTAAGTATACTGCACAAATTATTTGGTGTTAACTTCTACAAATCACAAGTCAAGTTTTTCACTCCTCAGTGTGTAAACACCAGAAAAAAGGATACATCATTAAGACCTGCGCCTCTACACCCTATATCCATTACTGCTAACAAAACTGGGGAAATATGCTCAATTAATTTTGAGCATTATCTATCTTTATAACAATCTCAAAAGCGTCTACGTTTCTAGCCAATCGTGTGACTCAGAAAATATTGTGGCGTTGTCATGGCGGTAACCAGCTGAGTAGCTGCAGTCCTATTCAATTGTTCATTTATTTGGCAGTCAGAGAATACTGCAACACATTACAAAGCTTTCTCTGGCAGCCCAAGGTTAAAAGAGCTTAGAAATCCAGTGATTTATTTTCTATTTCTGCTTATAATTGTTATTTTGAATTATTTAAATTAAATACAAAATAATAAATATTTTATAATAATGACTTTTTTTATACTTCTCTTTAATACTAAAATATAATATTTTGCTTCACTTCATTATTGAATTGCTTATTTAGGGCTACATTACAAGTGAAACGCTAATTTATCGCATGCTCGTAAAGGGTAAATTCGCATGTTTATGAGCACGAGATTAATAACCAGCCATTACAAGTGGCTGGTTATTGCTACCGTGAGATCTCTGGTTTTATTTTCTAAATTAGCCCCAATTGTTAACAAATATAAGCTTAAGGTTTGTTTAAAATAAATAAAAAATATAGCTTTTTTTTTTTTTTAAATAACTGCACAAAGCAGTTTTTATGTCTTAAACTAAGTGGGTGTGGGGTGTTAGAAAAAAACGGTACTGAAAAGTGCCTTTACATTGTGGTCAATGGGGAACTGTATGTTTTCTATAAATATATATCATATGCTTATATACATACAGGTAGATTATGAGTTTTGTGCACTACAGGGTTTTTAACGAATGCAACAAAAGTTGCGTTATTTAACCCTATATAGCGCAGCCATTACAAGTTTCAAAACAGCCGGCTTGTGCGTGTGGTATGGTTGCATTGAGCTCCATACCGCACACAATACAAGCGCTGTTTTGACGTGCTCATGCACGCTTTCCCCAAAGACATTAATGGGGAGAGCGTGTCAGAAAAAATCCTAACACCTGCGATTGCGGAATGAAAAGCTCCGTAACGCAGCCCCATTGATGTCTATGGGGAAACAAAAGTTATGTATAAACCTAACACCCTAACATAAACCCCACGTCTAAACACCCCTAATCTGCCACCCCCGACATAGCTGACACCTACATAATATTATTAACCCCTAATCTGCTGCTCCCGATATCGCCACCACCTAAATAAATCTAATAACCCTTAATCTGCTGCTCCCAATATCGCCGCCACTATACTAAAGTTATTAAGCCCTATTCCCTTGCACCCCAACATCGCCCACACTATAATAAATCTATTAACCCTATTCCACTGCTCCCCAACATTGCCACCTCTAAATAAAGCTATTAACCCCTAAACCTCTGGCCTCCCACATCACTACCACTAAATAAACCTACTAACCCCTAAACCGACAGCCCCCACATCGCAACAACCTAAATTCTACTATTAACCCCTAAACCTAACCGTAACCCTAACTCTAAACCTAACCCTAACCGTAACCCTAAACCTAACCCTAACCCTAAACCTAACACCCCCTAACTTTAACATAATTAAAATAGAGCTACATTAAAGTTACAATTATTAACTAAATAATACCTATTTAAAACTAAATACATACTTAGCTGTGAAATAAAACCTAAGCTAGCTACAATATAACTAATAGTTATATTGTAGCTAGCTTAGGTTTTATTTTTATTTCACAGGTAAGTTTGTATTTATTTTAACTAGGTAGACTAGTTAGTAAATAGTTATTAACTATTTACTAACTACCTAGTTAAAATAAATACAAACTTACCTGTGAAATAAAACGTAAGCTGCCTTACACTAAAACCTAACATTACAAAAAATAAAAAACACAAATTACAAAAAAATAAAAAAAACCTACCATTACAAAAAAGTAACAAACGAAATTATTAAAAATATTAAAAATTATTCCTATTCTAGTACACTTTTTAAAAAATAAAAAACCCACCCCAAGATAAAAAAACCCTAATCTATAATTAGATACCAAGGGCACTTAAAAGAGCCTTTTTGTGGGACATTACGGGCCTTTTGTTGGGCATTGCCCTAAAGATAACAGCTCTTTTCCTACAAAAGAAAAACAAACAACCCTTAACAGTATACAAACCCCCACCCCCCAAACACACAAAATAAAAATAAAGTAAAACCTAATCTACCCATTGCCCTGAAAAGGGCATTTGCATGGGCCTTGTTCTTAACAGGGCATTCAGCTCTTTTTCCTGCCCTTAAAAGGACATTCAGCTCTTTTATGAAATGCCCAACCCTTTATCTAAAAATAAAAACCCACCCCAAAACGAAAAAAACATTACACAAAAAAAAGATGAATTATCCAAAATAATAAAAATTATTCCTATTCTAATACCCATTTTAAAAAAACACCCTAAAATAAAAGAAACCTAATCTAGAATAAACTACCAATAGCCCTTAAAAGGGCCTTTTGTAAAGCATTGCCCTAAAGCTATCAGCTCTTTTTCTATCTTCATCCCATCGCCGTGGAGCGGGTAAATCCTGAAGACATCCGGCATGGAGCATCCTCTTCATGCGGTCGCCACCGTATACTGGTACAATACAAGGTACTCAATTCAAAATGGCGTCCCTTGCATTCCTATTGGCTGATTTGATTTTGGAAATTCAAATCAGCCAATAGGATGAGAGCTACTGAAATCCTATTGGCTCTTCAAATCAGCCAATAGGATGAGAGCTACTGAAATTCTATTGGCTGATTTGAACAGGATGCTCCACGCCAGATGTCTTCAGGATGGGCCCGCTCCACGCCACCGAAATGAAGATAGAAGACGCCGCCCGGCTAAAGATAGAAGATGTCGCCTGGATGAAGATGGAGCCGTCTGGATGAAGATGGAGCCACCGGATGAAGATCCATCAAGCGGGACTTCAGCAACTGTAAGTGGATCTTCGGGGGTTAGTGTTAGGATTTTTAAAGTTTTTTTGGGTGTTTTTTTTTTTAGTTTAGGGTTTGGGCTTTTCATAAAAAGAGCTAAATGCCCTTTTCAGGGCAATGCAAAAGAGCTAAATGCCCTTTTTAAGGGCAATGCCCATACAAATGCCCTTTTCAGGGCAATGGGTAGATTAGGTTTTTGTTAGAGTTAGTTTTTTTATATTGGGGGTTGGTTGGGTGGTGGGTTTTACTGTTGGGGGGTCTTTGTATTTTTTTTTACAGGTAAAAGAGCTGGAAGTCCCATGAAAAAATCATAATGTTTACGAGTGTGGGACTGACATTGTGTTACAGGCTAAAAGGCTTGCGGTACAGCTATACAGACAAGACTTGTAATGGCTGCGTTACTGTTTTAACGCTGAAATTGCCATTTTTTCAGCGTTAAAAGACGAACGCACAACTCGTAATCTACCTAATATATATTTATGTGTTAATATGTATATATACACATATAAACACATAAATATATATGTATATATTCATATACATATATATTTCAAATTTGCTGCCCATCGCGCACAACTTACCCCCTTTGCTGCGCTTAGGTTATGTGCCGTCTATGACGGGATCAGAACGAGGCTCCCATTGAAGCCTATGGAAGCACGCTCTCGTGAGCGCAAAGCTTCCATGCAATTGGAACGCAAGGTTGCGTTTGCATTGCGGATAATTTAAAGACCAGCGCACATTTGAGTGCATTGGTATAAAGAGTGGAGCACAAATATCACGCTCGAGAAAGTGCAAATTTGCACTCTACTCGTAATCTGGTCCTTAATACGCTTTAAAAACTTTGCTGAGTATTTATTTGAGCTTTTGATAATCTATATGATTGCTTCTCTTTTAGGAAAAGTATTTTTCTCCTACAGGAATACATTTTATACATTACTTTTAAAGGTTAAGTATGTCATAAAAATACCATTCAAGCCATTATTCAATATTCTTCAAAAACATACTTCTGAGTTAATTATTATAATTTTTTTTCATGATATGTTGTAACCAATCCTTTTCTACCATTTTTCCTATTACAAGTGAGAGCTAAACAGATGAAAATAATTATTGATGTTATGCCCGTTATGTGCTTTTCTTAGGTTCGCTATCCTAATATCAAGCAATTATCTTTCCCTTTCTAGCTTGTTGCTTATAAATAATATCAGCTCTCTTTAGATTTATTAACCCATTTGAATGTAACTATTGTTAGATATTTACTAGAACTTTAGTGTAAACTATATTATTTATTGGCATATCCAAGTCTTAAATGTCTGTATCGGTGTCTATTTTTGTGCATTGATTGTAGCACTATTTATACAATAGCAATTTATGAACTATATTTTGCAATATATATCTTGTCCCTAAAACTTTATATTAACCCCAAACTGTTTTTAGTGTGGCCATTTGATTTAATATTGCCTAAATGTAAACTTTCTGCTACAGATTTTGGTCATTTACTGGGAAGAGCTTGCAATATATTTTAGGTGTGGTCATGTGACTTAAGCTTGCAGCTACTAGTCCTAAAGCCCGTGTACACGGCCATTTTCTGGAATGTAGCGGTCCCATTCGCCCACGCTCATGCCCCCTCTGCGACTGCTCCGGTCCAGCCACGCCCAGTTCCCATCCAGCCACGGCCCACTCACACCCGGTTACGCCCCGCCTCAGCCGCTCCCGCCCGGCCACACACCTCATCACACCTGCTCCCCCTCACCATCTCTGCTGTCTGATCCTCACGGACTGATCCTTCATTAGGGTGGGTTAACGGCCAGGTATATTTGTCCTCGCACAGTCTCTACTACGAATGACAGCTTCGGACAAACATACCTGGCCTTTTATTATATAGGATAATATACCACAAAGAGCTTGCAATCTTGTATGGTAAATGTAATATACAATAAACGTGTAATATTTTGGATTGTGCCAGGTGACTATAGTGTGCATTAAAGGGGTATTAGACACTTCTTGCTTAGTGTAAAATTTGTCCTTTGTCTCACACAAAAATATGTAACCTAGGGTCTCAAAATGCCACAAACTACCTAAACCAGCTATATAATTTGCCGCATTGGCAAGTTACAGATTTTTTTTTTTTTTCCATTTTCTTTTTTTTTTTTTCATTTTGTAATTTTTATTAGTTTTTTGATATAAAATAGTGAAATATACAACATCTGTACGAAACAATCGTACATCAAATGCAAATAATCAAGACATAAACGTAAGTATCCCAGATATAACATAAATATCTAAGTAGTGGATGTCAATGTCCAAGCTGGACGTAGGGCAGCTTCGAGGGGGGGGGGGGAGGGAGGGAAGTATTCTGAGGTAACTTTAGAAAAAGAGGGCCCCTTCAGGTATATAAGGGTAAGGCCGGGTCTTCTGCCTACATAGATAGGGGTGCGCTATCATCTAGGTGTCGAAGGCGGGGAGCCAGAGCGTATCGAACCTGTTTTTCCAATTGGACCATACCAGTTCGAAGAAATCAATCCTACCTGAGGTATAATAGATATTCTTCTCCATAGAGTACATGTATGCCATAGTAGATATAATATCCGACCAGGCTGGGGGGAGGGACTTTTTCCAAGATCTCGCTATATTAAGCTTTATAGCGGACAGAAGGTAAGTGCAAAGTGAACCATGGTGTTTGGACAATTTGCATACGCCTTAATGGAAAAGAGCCGTCTCAGGAGTTCTGGGTAGGTTGATACCTAAACTGGTTAATGTGGAAAAACATTTGTTCCATATAGGTTTGAGTCTGGGACAGCTCCACCAAATGTGGATCATGTCCCCTATGTGTGAGCAATCTCTCCAACAGGCGGGGGAGGCCCCAGGGAAGATTTTCGCTAGTCTGGCTGGGACGTAGTACCAGTGCGTGAGCACCTTGATGTAGGTTTCAAGGATTGTAATGCATTGGAGGGTTTTCTTTGTGAGTAGGAGTGTACGTTGCCATTCTAGAGGGGGTTTCGTGAAGTCTAGCTTCCGTTCCCATTTCAAAATATGATGGGCTTTGTCAGCTGGGGCAGCACCTTCCATAAGGGAGTAGTGTAAGGACAGTGGCCTGCCCAATCTGAGCCCCTGTTGCCATCTAGCTTCCCAGATGGTGAGCTGTCGAGGTAAGGAGGGTTTGAATCCCCACCGAGACAAGAAGCTAGTAACTCTGGAGTATTCAAATTTCATGTACAAGGGTGTGGATGATGTAATGTTAAGTTGAGTGTAGGGGGAGAAAGTTGTATGGGGCGAGGTGGACCAAAGGTCTCCCACCTTCATGACACCCAGCCGAGCCCAGGCGTTCGGATGGGAGTCCGGTAAGCCGGACAGAAGACCGGCTACTGAGGTAATAGGGGAAGCATGAGGGGCTACCTGAGTATTATGTCTCAAGCGGTCCCAGGCTGATAGACATTCCTTGATAATCAGGTTAGAAACGCCTAGATTCCTTCTACAATGAGGTGGCATCCATATTAGGTCCCTTAGGGTAAGGTTATGTGGTAGGGAGGCTTGTTCGATAGACCTCCACTTTCTATCTGAATCTTTGACACCCCATTGGGAGATATGGGTGAGCATAGCAGCATCTGCATATCTAAGAATAGAAGGAGAAGCAACCCCGCCGTGCATTCTGGGATATTGCAGGACGTTGTGGGCTACTCTAGGGGGTTTGCCCTGCCAAATGTATTTGGTACAGGCGCTCTGGAACTGTACGAGTAGAGTCCTGGGTATTCTTATTGGGAGGCAACGAAGGACGTACGTGAGTTTAGGGAGATAACTCATCTTTAAGGCCGCTATGCGTCCTAACCAGGATACACATTTAAAGTTCCATCGTGTGGACAAAGACCTAAGCTCGGTCAAGAGGGGTTTGAGATTATCCTCAATAATTTGGGGAAGAGAATTTGATAGTTTAACCCCTAGATGGAAGACGTACTTATGGCTAGGGATAAACTTATATTTTCTACATAAGCTTTTGGACACCTCCTCGGGAAACCCAGAGGTGAATAATTCAGACTTCAAGTGGTTTAATTTATAGTACGACAAGGTACTAAATGTCTCCAGAAGGGACAGGAGTCTCGGGATCTCTCTTAAGGGTCTAGAAAGCAACAGGGTGGTATCATCCGCGAATAGGGCTACTTTGTGAGCCGTACCATGTAGGGTGATTCCCGAGATCTTATTATCTGTCCTAATAGCCGCAGCCAGAGGCTCCATGGCCAGAGCGAACAGAATCGGGGATAGGGGGCAGCCCTGTCGGGTGCCATTGGAGATAGAGAAGGGAGTGGGGTCAAACCCCAACCCTCTCACTGAGGCCACTGGGGAGGAATATAGGGCCTTAATGGCCGTTATAATTTGCGCAGGGAACTGGAAGTTCTCTAAGACCCGCCAGAGGTACTCCCATCTGACGCGGTCAAAGGCCTTCTCAGCATCAAGAGAAAGCACCGCGATTGGTCTGTTCAGTCTCATCTTGCCACATCCTGGAACCTCAACACCATCAACAGGCCGGGGTATTTCAATGGATTTCACAATGCCATATTTGCTACATTCATCTCTCACATCCTCAACAATTTCCTCATATTCATCATCATCCAATAACTCTTCTGGTAAGACCATATTCATCAGGCACAACACCTCTGTTGGATGACATCCCATTTGCACCTGGGAGCTCATTAGACCAGGAACCTGAAGAGTAACAGGGGTCTGATTTATTGTGCTCAGAGTTGCATTCTTGGCTCCAACACTTGCCCTCTGTACCAACAGATTCTTGTCCCCTAATTGCATCCCATTTAGACCTGCAATGGCCTGATCTGTGACATTTATATCCACATATTCACAGAAGGCATATCCCTTTGAAAGGCCTGTGGCGCTGTCTTTTACCAAATTAAAGGCCTTTAATGGGCCAAAAGATGTAAGTAATTCTTTAACCTGGTCATCATTCAGATAGTTGGGTAAACCTCCAATGAAAAGCTTGTGTGCAGAGTCTGGGACAACAGTGGATACCACCCCTGGGACATACACGGACGGGTTTTCAGACATGCCAGGCAAGGGCTGATAATCATGAGGACGACGAATTTTAAGTGACTGGCCCTGAAAAATTATGCCATCAAAGGCCATTGCCTGTGTTGTCTCATCAACAGAGCGAAACTCAAGGAAAGCAAAGTTCTTGTCTTGATTTATTTGCACAGCCAACACCGGGTTGCCTGGTGCTTGGGTCAAACCACGAAGGCGCATTTGGGCATTAAAAACGTCCATCATTGCTTCCTCAGTGATGCCAAAAGGAATATTTCCAACATAAAGACGACGGGCTTGTCTGGTCATCTGACTGCCAACAACAGGTACGGGGGTGGGAGTTACAGCCAATCCATCCGGTGTCATCGTTGGAAGGAGAGCTGTAGCAGGAATCTGCCCTGCAGCTTGCATGGCTTTATACTGTATTGGTGTGATATGCTCAAAACCAGGAGGGGGGACATCCCAGTATTTGCAAATCTTCTTTTTCTTCTCATGTCTTGGGGAGCGGCTGCGCCGCCTCCTGTCCCTAGAGCCACTGCGTTGTTCTCTTGCTCTCCTATCTCTACTGCGGCTTCGACGTTTTCGCTCACGACTTCTAGAGCGACTATGACTGCGTTTTCTGTGGCGATTCTCTTTATCACGCTCTTGTTTGTTTTCGTTCAGCTGCCGCTCAAACTCGTCGAAATCCGACATGCTGGCAGCGTTTAGAGTGATGGCGGCGCCAGCTCGCACTCCCTTCTCGTGCTCTTGTTCTCTTTGGGAGGAAGGAGAGGCTGCTGGAAGTCAGGCTATTAGCCAAGAGCTTCGTCTCTTTCCGGAAATGGAAGGCGGAGTTTAGAGAATCACTTCGGTTCTTTTCGGCTACGGGGATAGGCACTTCGGCTTCCGCTCGGAAATAGCGATTCTAGAATAAAAAGAAGGCAGAAAGCCTTTTTGATAACTATGTTCCACTAATTAGATCGAGGAGTTGCTAAATAATTCAGCCAATCAATAATGAACTCGGAACGATCTCGGCAAGTTACAGATTTTGCTTCTAGGCCTCTCTAGGTAGTGTTGGAAAAGCACAATTTTTACACAAAAAGCACAAAGCGTTTGTCCAGGACAGCTGAACTTGAAGACCATAAGAATGAACAGACTGAAACAGTGGGCTTTTTATGATTATGTTATTTCTACCTTTGTATGATTCTGAAATTCCTACCCCTGTGATTTCTGCCATTGTAAGATGCTAATGGTAGAAACATTTTATACCTTACCATTCAATCATCATTAAAAATCCTTTGAAGACATTCTTCTGAGACAGTTTTTTTATTTCTTTTTCTTTTTATTGGTTTTCCCAAATAAACATTAACAAGAGTAATCTTTCCACAAATTACACCTTTGTTTATAAGAGGACAATTTACAGATATCCAAAAAAGGATAAATAACAAAACAAAAATACAACAAAACAACATAAAAAAAAAAAAACAACATAAAAAAAACTGAAAAATATGTTTGACCATCATATCATCATATCTTTGTCAATAATAATTCATAAAATACAAATATTATTTCCTGGAAAAAACTCCTATAGAAGACAGAAGAAGAGAGGCGCCACATTAGAACAATATTGTCTAATACAAATAGGTAACAGAGGGTGTGACCCCCACCCCCTTCCAATAGAACTACTCACAGGAGCAGCGGCACAACCAGAGTGCCTGACACAGCAGATCGGGACTATAATGAGTCGCCCGACAGACACGCTGGAACATCAAATACGTCTCCGATGTCGTCACAGAAGATCAGCCGGCCCAAGCGATAAGTCATCCAAAGCTAATACTGATGGCGTACCTACAAGGATAATGAGGGGGACACGAACTCCAGAAAGTAGGGCAATTAGTGCCTCAGCGGTAGGATAGTAACATTAAGTCACAGAGCAAGTGTGTAAAATTAAAAGACAATTTAATAAAAGTCTAAAAACACACAGCAACGCGTTTCTCAGCTCATAAAAGCCGTTTCATCAGGCTGAGAAATGCATTGCTGTGTGTTTTTAAACTTTTATTAAATTGTCTTTTAATTTTACACACTGACTGATTGCTTGGGCCGTCTGATCTTCTGTGACGACATCGGAGACGTATTTGACGTTCCAGCGTGTCTGTCGGGTGACTTATTATAGTCCTGATCTGCTGAGTCAGGCACTCTGGTTGTGCCACTGCTCCTGTGAGTAGTTCTATTGGAAGGGGGTGGGGGTCACACCCTCTGTTACCTATTTGTAATAGACGATATTGTTCTATTGTGGCACCTCTCTTCTTCTGTCTTCTATAGGGATCAGTAGATATACTATATAAAAAAACTGAGGTTTTCTCGTTATGTGTTCCAGACACCCTTGTCTACCATAAACCATCTAGTATTTTTTGCTCTTGGTCTCAGGATTAATGTTCTAACTCATGTAAGTAGCTATTATATGTTTATTGAACCTGATGTATCCTTTAATAACGGCTCTCATCTATATACATATGACACTGCTCTTGTCTGAATATAGTGACATTAATAAGTGTAATGCTAGCACCTTAATGCCTTAGTTTCACTTTCACTCCTATATATGAAATGATGGACTATTATCCATGTTTATGATCCGTGCCTGGACACATTTTCTGTTTTCTGTTTTGCGATTACTTTCCATTACCTCAATAAAAAAATATTTAAAAAAAAAAAAAAAACATTTTTTTCTTTTGCATGAATTTTTCCATGCAAAAATATTATATCAGTGGGTTTAAAAATTATTTGATTCTCTAAAAATCGATTTAACAAATTATTCACTTTAAACCAGAACTTTCGCACTTTAGGACAATTCCAAAAACAGTGTAGAATATCTGCCATTGCAAAAGAACACCTAGAGCAACTACTATTGTTGCTATGAGCCCACTTAGCCATCCTAGCTGGGGATAAATATTCCTTATTAATTACTGTAATGTGTGATTCTCTCCAGCCTTGTGAGTTTGTACATTTCTGTAAAAGTGCATTATCTGCGGCCGCTATCTCCCTAAAGTCTTCAGACCATTTAAAAGAGATTAATTCCATTTTTTCTTTACCTTTCTTTTGAATTGAGAAATTATACCAGATGGAGATTGGTGTCAATCCTGCTTTAAACAATATAATTCCTTGATCAATTTCCTTTAATGACCAATCTTACCCATATTTCCCTGTTAATGCAAAGAAATAATGCCTAATCTGCAGGTATGTGCAAAATTCTTTATGTAGTAATTCAAATTCTTGTCTTATATCTGAGAAAGATTTAATTGTATCCCCATTGGCATCCTTTAGCTGATATATATATATATATATATATTATATATATATATATATATATATATATATATATATATATATATATATATATATATATTAGCAGTAAATTCTGGGTTGCCCCAGATCGGTAGATATTTCAATATGTGGTTATCTATTTGTAGTTCCCTATTAATTTTGTTCCACGCTCTAATTATATTAAATATTTTTATTCTCTTTTTAATAGACTTCGGTACGGCTCTTTGTGATAAGTGAAGTAGTTCTGTTAGTGAAGCTGGGGAGGTCAAGTCAGACTCTATTAGTAAATGTGTAACATATTTATTTTCTGAAATCCAGTCGCTAGCCACTTTATCCATACAAGCCCAATTATATTAATGCAGATTGGGAAATCCTAACCCCCCATGTTCTTTACATTGCATTAATTTTCCCAGGGCAATACATACTTTTTTACCTTTCCACAAAAATCTTGTGCAATGTGAATAAAAGCTCTTTATATCATTTCCCCGTAAAAATAGAGGTAGATTTTGAAGAAGAAAAATAATTTTTGAGAGCATAATCATTTTAATCAAATGTACTCAATGATAGAGAAAACTGCTTAATTTATCTACTGCCAAATTCAATAGTCTATTAAAGTTTATTTCATACCAATCTTTGGGATTTCTACTTACAAATATCCCAAAATATTTTATACTTTCTTTGACTTCCTTAAATGGATGAGTTTCTAGACTCTTTTCCTCTTTAGATAACCATAAAATCTCAGATTTAGATATATTAATTTTATATCCTGAAAAGGAACTGTACATAGAAATAATTCCCAATAGAATTGGTATATTGTTCCTTGAATTCTCCATATATATCAATAGATATCTGCGTACAAAGAAATAATCAATGTCTATCTTCCTATTGAAATGTCAAGCATATTGCTAACCATTCAATGGATATATTAAAGAATAGTGGGGAAAGTGGATAGCCTTGTCTAGTACCCTTGGCTATTGTTAATTTATCTGAAATAGAGCCATTTATTAACAAAGCAACAGATGGATTGTTGTATACAAGTTTTACAAAATTATTAAAAATTTAATTAAATTAAAGGGGTGGTCCCAAGTAATCGAATCAAAAGCCTTCTTGGCATCTATTGTAATGAGGGCCGCCTCTTTTTAAAAAAATTATTATTCTGTTTATGGGAGTTAAGCCAAACATTTTCAACCAAGATAAATAACCTTCTCATATTCCTCGTTAAATTCCTTCCATGCATGAAACCTGCTTGGTCTTGATGTATTAAAGGATCAGAGAATTAAATTTAACCTATTTGACAATATTGAAGTTAGTAATTTATAATCATTGTTTAGTAAGGAAATTGGTCTATAAGACTCCACTGCTTCAGGATTTTTATCCTTTTTAAAAATTAAATTAATAACTGAAGCTGTAAAATAAGGAGATGACATATTGTTTTGTATAAAATATTTATTAAATAGATTTTGTAAGACTGGTACAATTGATTCTGTCAAAATTGTATAGAACTCACTTGGAAGTTGATCCGGGCCTGGTGCTTTGTTAGTGGCTGCAGATTTAATTGATTTTATAATTTCATCTTGTTCAATCGGGTAATTGAGAAACTGAAGTTTTTCTCTATCTAGCTTTGGTACCTGAATTATGTCCCAAAAGATTTGTTTATCACTATTATTGATATTTTGGGTTGAGCATAATTCCTGAAAATATTTAAAGAAGATATCTTCAATTTCCTTAGGTTTAACATATATCTTCCCTTTATCTTTGATGGCACCAATGCAAGTCCTTTTTTTTTGGGGGGGGGGGGGGTTCTAATAAAACTAGTCATTTTAATATTTTTCCATTAAAGCTACAGAAATAAGCCTGTTTCTTCATGTCTTTTTGATACATTTTATTTTTTAAAAAAGTATTTCTTTCTAGTTTCGTTTCCTGGTATTTCTTCCAGAGAATTTGAGACTGATAGATCTCTAGCTTTAAAAGCGCTTACTTCTTTTAATAAGCCAGGCTATAATCTCTCCCCAAAAAAAAGCTTTCGCCGTTTCCCAAAAAAATTCTACCTTTTCTTTTTATAGCCTATTATAAAAAGCAAACTCATTACACTTCCCTCTCATTTTTGGAATTCTATGTTATTTACTAAATATTTAGAAAAAAAATGATTATTTGTTGAAGTTCCCTTCCATACTGTATATGTCATTAATTTCTGAATTTTTATCCATGTGCAATAGTTTATCACTAACTAAAAACATATCTATTCTTGAGAATGTCTTATAAGCTTTTGATTCACAGGTATATGATCTCTGATCCGGATTGTGTATGCGCCATAAATCTTTAAAGTTTAGTAACCTACACATATCAGCAAGTATATTAGTCTCCTTATTGTATTGTCTACAGGACCTCATCTTCATTCTATCTATTTTTGAATGCATGGTCATATTAAAATCCCCAGCTAGGATCAAGCATGAGTCCGTGTAAGTTATTAATTTTACAGTTAATTTTTTCCAAAAATTCTAATCTATGTGGTTTGACCCATAAACATTACATATTGTATATCTCTTTCCTGCTATCTCTATTTGGATTATTATAAATCTTTCTTTCATCTAATTCCTGTGATACTTTTTTATATTCCAATTTTTTTATTGAAAAGACAGGCAACTCCTTTCTTTCTCCCCCTGCACGGAGTAGCTATAACTTCACCCACCCATTTCATTCTCAACGTATTAACCTCTTGATATTTAAGTGTGTTTCTTGGATAATGGCTATATCCGGAGAATATCATTGCAGAGGGTTTATTATCCTTTTTCTTTTAATGGGGGAGGTTATCCCTCCAATATTCCATGAAATGATTTTCAGTCTAGACATTCTTATTTATAATTTTGACAAACCCCTCTGATTTTTTAATCCCACGGGGGCAGGGGGGCAGATGAGGTGGGGGGGGGCGGAAAGCACATAAGGGAGAGAGAGAGGGAAAAAACAATGGATATACCTCTCCACAACATTTGTAAAAAATAAACAGCCGTGTATATTTCTTGTTTCACATACTTCTCAAAACCTTGTATCAGGACACTTCTCTTGTAACGCTCTATATTTTTGTAACTAAGATTTATATACATCATTAAACTAACTCTGTCCAGGGGTTTAAGAATCCCCCTATATTTCTTGACCTAACTCATCTTATATGTAAAAAAAGAGAAACAGAATATATTTTAACCCTTTGTGTCTTGTAAAAAAAAAATTATGGTAGGCAATCCACAAATTGTTTTGCTTTCTGTTTGGAATCAAATAACCATACTTCTCAATTGTGGTATACTCTAAGTTTACCTGGGTAGATCACTGTGGCTTGTATGCCCTTATTTATTAATTGTGTGCATAGTGGTGTTATTTCTTGTCTCTTCATAGATGTATCCATTGAGAAGTCTTGAAATAGTGAAATTGTTTCTTCTCCTATTTTAAGAGGGTATTTTGTTTTATAATGTCTTATAATCTTAACCTTATCCTGAAAGTTGAGAAATTTTATTATCACAGTTCTCCTTCCTGACTTTGATGTTCCCTGTTCTCTAGGCTGTCCTATCCTATGTGCTGTTTCTACTGCTAAGGAGCCTGATTCAATGCCTAATATTTCCGGCAGTCTAATTACTGCAAAATACAAGAGATCTTTCAATTCTATGGATTCTGGTAAGCCTACAACTCTAAGGTTGTTTCTTCTCGACCTGTCCATCTCTTCTAGTCTATTCTGTAATATATACAATTTTTTTCTTGAGATTTTATTATCTGTTCCGGTGTGTTGGATAAATCCTCTAAATCCGAGATCCTATTTTCCACTTCGGCAATCCAAGAGGCAAATTGTCTAACTTCTAGCGTGAGTGTAGAAAGTTTTGTTCTTAAATTGATAAAATTGAGGAATAATCATCTCAGTAATCTGTTTTACTAGATTCTGGGAATCTAATATAGCCACTGACGGGGCTATTTCCATGCTTTTGTCCATAGAAACCTCATCAGTATTTTTAGCTTTTTTGTCTTTTTGTTTCGGAGGCATCCCTGGTGATTTATTCTTTATACTGTGCATATATCTTTTTATAAAAAACTGGAATATATTATAAGTGTGCAAAAAGTGACAGTGAAAAAAAACAAAAGACAGCAATAAGTGAATTTGTGGCCTAAGAAGTGGGTAAATTTATTCTAGACTAATGACCTAATTAACCTTCTATATTCATTTTTGGTTTATTCTAAATTGCTATTTAGGTTCAAACCTTAATTGTCTTTTTTATTTCTGTGGTTAATTAGATTAACCTTAATAAAGGGTATCCAGTGGTCTTATAGAAAGTGTATCTAAATGTGCGATATACTGTGTGTATATATTTATTAGTGTTATATATACATTTCTTTTCTTTCCTTTTCCCTCTTTCTTTTCCTTCCTTTTAATAAACAGCCAGAAAAAAAAGAAAATGTGTATGTGTTATTAGTGAGAAAACCAAAAACAAAATTGTTTTGTGGTGCAAAAATCTGTGCTTTCAAAAAAATAAATAAAAAAAATAATAATAATAAAACTGTAACACACTGTTCTATTTCCTTTCCCCTAGAAACAATCTGTTCCCATATAGGCCTAGATTTAGAGTTCGGCGGTAAAAGGGCTGTTAACGCTCCGCGGGCTTTTTTCTGGCCGCACCATAAATTTAACTCTGGTATCGAGAGTTAAAACAAATGCTGCGTTAGGCTCCAAAAAAGGAGCGTAGGGCATTTTTACCGCAAATGCAACTCTCGATACCAGAGTTGCTTACGGACGCGGCCGGCATCAAAAACGTGCTCGTGCACGATTCCCCCATAGGAAACAATGGGACTGTTTGAGCTGAAAAAAAACCTAACACCAGCAAAAAAGCAGCGTTCAGCTCCTAACGCAGCCCCATTGTTTCCTATGGGGAAACACTTCCTACGTCTGCACCTAACACTCTAACATGTACCCCGAGTCTAAGCACCCCTAACCTTACACTTATTAACCCCTAATCTGCCACTCCCGCTATCGCTGACCCCTGCATATTATTATTAACCCCTAATCTTCCGCTCCGTAAACCGCCGCAACCTACGTTATCCCTATGTACCCCTAATCTGCTGCCCTAACATCGCCGACCCCTATGTTATATTTATTAACCCCTAATCTGCCCCCCACAACGTCGCCGACACCTACCTACACTTATTAACCCCTAATCTGCCGAGCGGACCTGAGCGCTACTATAATAAAGTTATTAACCCCGAATCCGCCTCACTAACCCTATCATAAATAGTATTAACCCCTAATCTGCCCTCCCTAACATCGCCGACACCTACCTTCAATTATTAACCCCTAATCTGACGACCAGAGCTCACCGCTATTCTAATAAATGTATTAACCCCTAAAGCTAAGTCTAACCCTAACACTAACACCCCCCTAACTTAAATATAATTTTAATCTAACGAAATAAATTAACTCTTATTAAATAAATTAATCCTATTTAAAGCTAAATACTTACCTGTAAAATAAACCCTAATATAGCTACAATATAAATTATAATTATATTATAGCTATTTTAGGATTAATATTTATTTTACAGGCAACTTGGTATTTATTTTAACTAGGTACAATAGCTATTAAATAGTTAAGAACTATTTAATAGTTACCTAGTTAAAATAATAACAAATTTACCTGTAAAATAAATCCTAACCTAAGATATAATTAAACCTAACACTACCCTATCAATAAAATAATTAAATAAACTACCTACAATTACCTACAATTAACCTAACACTACACTATCAATAAATTAAATAAACACAATTGCTACAAATAAATACAATTAAATAAACTAGCTAAAGTACAAAAAATAAAAAAGAACTAAGTTACAGAAAATAATAAAATATTTACAAACATAAGAATAATATTACAACAATTTTAAACTAATTACACCTACTCTAAGCCCCCTAATAAAATAACAAAGCCCCCCAAAATAATAAATTCCCTACCCTATTCTAAATTAAAAAAGTTACAAGCTCTTTTACCTTACCAGCCCTGAACAGGGCCCTTTGCGGGGCATGCCCCAAGAAGTTCAGCTCTTTTGCCTGTAAAAAAAAACATACAATACCCCCCCCCCAACATTACAACCCACCACCCACATACCCCTAATCTAACCCAAACCCCCCTTAAATAAACCTAACACTAATCCCCTGAAGATCTTCCTACCTTGTCTTCACCATCCAGGTATCACCGATCCGTCCTGGCTCCAAGATCTTCATCCAACCCAAGCGGGGGTTGGCGATCCATAATCCGGTGCTGAAGAGGTCCAGAAGAGGCTCCAAAGTCTTCATCCTATCCGGCAAGAAGAGGACATCCGGACCGGCAACCATCTTGATCCAAGCGGCATCTTCTATCTTCATCCGATGACGACCGGCTCCATCCTGAAGACCTCCACCGCGGACCCATCTTCTTCCGGCGACGTCCAACTGCAGAATGACGGTTCCTTTAAGGGACGTCATCCAAGATGGCGTCCCTCGAATTCCGATTGGCTGATAGGATTCTATCAGCCAATCGGAATTAAGGTAGGAATATTCTGATTGGCTGATGGAATCAGCCAATCAGAATCAAGTTCAATCCGATTGGCTGATCCAATCAGCCAATCAGATTGAGCTCGCATTCTATTGGCTGTTCCGATCAGCCAATAGAATGCGAGCTCAATCTGATTGGCTGATTGGATCAGCCAATCGGATTGAACTTGATTCTGATTGGCTGATTCCATCAGCCAATCAGAATATTCCTACCTTAATTCCGATTGGCTGATAGAATCCTATCAGCCAATCGGAATTCGAGGGACGCCATCTTGGATGACGTCCCTTAAAGGAACCGTCATTCTGCAGTTGGACGTCGCCGGAAGAAGATGGGTCCGCGGTGGAGGTCTTCAGGATGGAGCCGGTCGTCACCGGATGAAGATAGAAGATGCCGCTTGGATCAAGATGGTTGCCGGTCCGGATGTCCTCTTCTTGCCGGATAGGATGAAGACTTTGGAGCCTCTTCTGGACCTCTTCAGCACCGGATTATGGATCGCCAACCCCCGCTTGGGTTGGATGAAGATCTTGGAGCCAGGACGGATCGGTGATACCTGGATGGTGAAGACAAGGTAGGAAGATCTTCAGGGGATTAGTGTTAGGTTTATTTAAGGGGGGTTTGGGTTAGATTAGGGGTATGTGGGTGGTGGGTTGTAATGTTGGGGGGGGGGTATTGTATGTTTTTTTTTACAGGCAAAAGAGCTGAACTTCTTGGGGCATGCCCCGCAAAGGGCCCTGTTCAGGGCTGGTAAGGTAAAAGAGCTTGTAACTTTTTTAATTTAGAATAGGGTAGGGAATTAGAGTAGGTGTAATTAGTTTAAAATTGTTGTAATATTTTTCTTATGTTTGTAAATATTTTTTTATTTTCTGTAACTTAGTTCTTTTTTATTTTTTGTACTTTAGCTAGTTTATTTAATTGTATTTATTTGTAGCAATTGTGTTTATTTAATTTATTGATAGTGTAGTGTTAGGTTAATTGTAGGTAATTGTAGGTAGTTTATTTAATTATTTTATTGATAGGGTAGTGTTAGGTTTAATTATATCTTAGGTTAGGATTTATTTTACAGGTAAATTTATTATTATTTTAACTAGGTAACTATTAAATAGTTCTTAACTATTTAATAGCTATTGTACCTAGTTAAAATAAATACAAAGTTGCCTGTAAAATAAATATTAATCCTAAAATAGCTATAATATAATTATAATTTATATTGTAGCTATATTAGGATTTATTTTACAGGTAAGTATTTAGCTTTAAATAGGATTAATTTATTTAATAAGAGTTAATTTATTTCGTTAGATTAAAATTATATTTAAGTTAGGGGGGTGTTAGTGTTAGGGTTAGACTTAGCTTTAGGGGTTAATACATTTATTAGAATAGCGGTGAGCTCCGGTCGTCAGATTAGGGGTTAATAATTGAAGGTAGGTGTCGGCGATGTTAGGGAGGGCAGATTAGGGGTTAATACTATTTATGATAGGGTTAGTGAGGCGGATTCGGGGTTAATAACTTTATTATAGTAGCGCTCAGGTCCGCTCGGCAGATTAGGGGTTAATAAGTGTAGGTAGGTGTCGGCGACGTTGAGGGGGGCAGATTAGGGGTTAATAAATATAATATAGGGGTCGGCGGTGTTAGGGGCAGCAGATTAGGGGTACATAGGGATAACGTAGGTGGCGGCGCTTTGCGGTCGGAAGATTAGGGGTTAAATATTGTAAGTAGCTGGCGGCGATGTTGTGGGGGGCAGATTAGGGGTTAATAAATGTAATATAGGGGTCGGCGGGGTTAGGGGCAGCAGATTAGGGGTACATAAGTATAACGTAGGTGGCGGTCGGAAGATTAGGGGTTAAAATTTTTAATCGAGTGGCGGCGATGTGGGGGGAGCTCGGTTTAGGGGTACATAGGTAGTTTATGGGTGTTAGTGTACTTTAGGGTACAGTAGTTAAGAGCTTTATAAACCGGCGTTAGCCAGAAAGCTCTTAACTCCTGCTTTTTTCAGGCGGCTGGAATCTTGTCGTTAGAGCTCTAACGCTCACTGCAGAAACGACTCTAAATACCAGCGTTAGAAAGATCCCATTGAAAAGATAGGCTACGCAAATGGCGTAGGGGGATCTGCGGTATGGAAAAGTCGCGGCTGCAAAGTGAGCGTTAGACCCTTTAATCACTGACTCCAAATACCAGCGGGCGGCCAAAACCAGCGTTAGGAGCCTCTAACGCTGGTTTTGACGGCTACCGCCGAACTCTAAATCTAGGCCATAGAGTCTATATATTTGTAAATAGTTTTAATGTCCCTATAGCTATGTGAGGTAGATTCAATCTTTGTGTGGTTATTAATTAAAAATAAGTTCTCCATTTTTTCCAAAGAGTTTATTAGGAATCAATATATGTTAATATTAAGAGAAATATTTACAGGTATATATACACATCTATTTTACAGCAAAACAAATAATTGAGACAGGGCAACTTTACTACAATACTACAATTTCTGAAACACTGCTAAAATAATCACAGGATTTTATCCAAGGAATATACTTAGCCACATTCTCCAGTGTGTCCACCATCCGCCATCTTTTAAGCATGAACAAGATAAGAAAAAGAGAGAGATAGAGAGTGTTCCAGTTTTTTATACCCCAATTCAATAGGGAGTGGTTTATCAAATGCCACTCAAAGGCTATTGGGAGTGCCCTACTTAGACAGACACTAGGCCAAAGAACTACATGAATATTCAATTTTAAAACCAGCTATGTGAATTGCCAGGTATAAAATCTGTGAGCTATATATTATATATTCCAGTGATAAAATATCACCACATTCCCTCACTTTTTCTTCTCCTATGTTGCCCCGTTTTCTAGTTATACCCACTAGTACAGAAGAACACAGTGGGAGCGAAAACCTTACAGGGAAAATTCTCCCACCATCCCTTCGGAATCATTTCCTCGGCAATATGAGCTCTTCTGTATTTTTTTAGGACTGTCAATTCCTAATCTAACTTTATACAATTCATTAAATAAAATTGCACTCAATATTATACATAGACACAAATTCCTATGCTAAACCCCATTAGCAACATTTATACAATAGTCTTAAAATCGGGAAAAATGTAAAGTTCATGTATAAGTGCGTGAGTGTGGGTACACTAGATGGGTATGCATGTAGTAAAATCTTTATTAATAAAGTGTGAATTGTGCCTGTAAAATAAGTTATAATGGTTCACTTGAGTTCTTTTTTGTCATCTTTTGGCATCTGGTCCTTGCTTTTGGCATCTGGTGCTTGCTTTTGCTTTACCAATCGTCTCTCTCTTTGAACCCCTTTGTTTTTTTCCAAGACCCTCAAAGGAATGAAAAGAGATTAAAACCAGGCATATATTTACTTCACACTACAACACTCCATCTGCAGTAGAAACCACATTCACAGTTATTAACTTCATGTTGGGATGTGCCTCTATCATTGCATCATCCCACTCGCACCCTTACTTAAACTTATGTTGCTTGTCTTATATGATTATTTACCCCTTTATGCTATATATTATTTTGGCCTAATGCCCCATTTTACATCTCCATTGTGATACATGTTATACGTATTTAATTTGTCCAACTCCACCATCATAGCTTCATGGTAAGATCAGTCCTGAAGACACCTGAAAAACAACAATCTATAATATGTTTTATTGGGGAAAGCTGGAAGGAAAGGTGAGAAGCCTTATGTCTTCATTGGTTTTCTTTCTGAAAGATAAGACTTCAGACAGTTTACATGAAAATTTTCTTGCATGTGGCATCCCAAAAGTAATTACAATGGAGGTATCTGTTATTGGTTTTTAGAAAGAAACTGCATCAATTAACTATGCATTCTAAATATTGGCATATTTAAAACTTAATAATGAAAACACTTAAAATGATTAATTGAACTTAACCCCTTAATGACAACTGACGTACCAGGTACGTCCTGCAAAAACTTTCAGTTAGTGACAATGGACGTACCTGGTACGTCAGTTGTCTAAGAGAGTGCTGGAAGCGATCGCAATCGCTTCCAGCAGCTCTCAGGGTATTGCAGTGATGCCTTGATATTGAGGCATCCTGCAATACCCTTTAAAAAGCATCCGATGCAGAGAGAGCCACTCTGTGACCCTCTCTGCACCGGTAGCGATGGGGCCGTTCGTTGGTGGGTGGGAGCTTACAAGGGAGGAGGGTGAGCGGCCCATCGCTACCCGGCATCCGGTTCCTACAAGTGCATTGTGCACGCCGGATGCTGGGAGCGTGCGGAGGGGGGGCCTGTGTGTGCGCGCACGTGCGTGTGTGTGCGCGCGCGCAGCAAACACTGCCACCAATGAGTTCTGTTAAGAGGGAGGGGGGGGCAGCAAACTTTAAAAAAATAAAATAAAATAGGATCTGGTAGGGTTAGGGGAGTGGGGGTACTGGGGGGGGCAGCTACACTACAGAAAAAAACGAAAAAACGACTAAAAATAAAAAAAAACCCACACTTTATTTTTTGGGGAAAACTGGGTACTGGCAGACAGCTGCCAGTACCCAAGATGGTGGCAAATAGGTAGGTGGGGAGGGTTAGAGAGGTGTTTGGGGGGGATCAGGGAGGTTGGGGGTTAAGGCAGGGGTCCATCACAGCTGAATAATTAAAAAAAAAAAAAAAAACACCTTTTATTTTAGTACTGGCAGACTTTCTGCCAGTACTTAAGATGGCGGGGACAATTGTGGGGTGTGGGAGGGAAGAGAGCTGTCTGGGAGGGATCAGGGGGTGGGATGTGTCAGGTGGGAGGCTAATCTCTACACTAAAGCTAAAATTAACCCTGCAAGCTCTCTACAAGCTACCTAATTAACCCCTTCACTGCTGGGCATAATACAAGTGTGGTGCACAGCAGCATTTAGCGGCCTCCTAATTGCCAAAAAGCAACGCCAAAGCCAAATATGTCTGCTATTTCTGAACAAAGGAGATCCCAGAGAAGCATTTACAACCATTTGTGCCATAATTGCACAAGCTGTTTGTAAATAATTTAAGTGAGAAGCTTAAAATTGTGAAAAATGTCACTTTTTTTTTTATTTGCTCGCATTTGGCGGTGAAATGGTGGCATGAAATATACCAAAATGGGCCTAGATCAATACTTTGGGTTGTCTACTACACTACACTAAAGCTAAAATTAACCCTTCAAGGTCCCTACAAGATCCCTAATTAACCCCTTCACTGCTGGGCATAATACATGTGTGGTGCACAGCGACATTTAGTGGCCTTCTAATTACCAAAAAACAATGCCAAAGCCATATATGTCTGCTATTTCTGAACAAAGGGGATCCCAGAGAAGCATTTACAACCATTTGTGCCATAATTGCACAAACTGTAAATAATTTCAGTGAGAAACCTAAAGTTTGTGACAAAATTTGTGAAAAAGTGAACGATTTTTTTTATTTGCTCGCATTTGGCAGTGAAATGGTGGCATGAAATATACCAAAATTGGCATAAATCAATACTTTGGGTTGTCTTCTAAAAAAAAATATATACATGTCAAGGGATATTCAGAGATTCCGGACAGATATCAGTGTTCCAATGTAACTAGCGCTAATTTTGAAAAAAAGTGGTTTGGAAATAGCAAAGTTCTACTTGTACTTATTGCCCTATAACTTGCAAAAAAAGCAAACAACATGTAACCATTGGGTATTTCTAAACTCAGGACAAAATTTAGAAACTATTTAGCATGGGTGTTTTTTGGTGATTGTAGATGTGTAACAGATTTTGGAGGTCAAAGTTAGAAAAAGTGTGTTTTTTTCCATTTTTTCCTCATATTTTATATTTTTTTATATTAAATTATAAGATATGATGAAAAAAATGGTATCTTTAGAAAGTCCATTTAATGGCGAGAAAAACGGTATATAATATGTGTGGGTACAGTAAATGAGTAA
This sequence comes from Bombina bombina, assembly GCF_027579735.1. Lineage (NCBI taxonomy): Eukaryota > Metazoa > Chordata > Amphibia > Anura > Bombinatoridae > Bombina > Bombina bombina. The sequence goes on along the minus strand of NC_069499.1, from coordinate 1,490,385,378 downwards.
GAGGAAATTACAGCTAAACACTAACACTGCAGAAATGTAAAAATAGCCATTGTCATTAAGGGTAAGAAAACTGAAAAATGGTCCGGTCATTAAGGGGTTAAAGCGTAAAGGGACACTGAATCCAATTTTTTTCTTTTGTGATTCAGATAGAGCATGCAATTTTAAGCAACTTTCTAATTTACTCCTATTATCAATTTTTCTTTGTTCTCTTGCTATCTGTATTTGAAAAAAAAGCCATCTAAGCTTTTTTGGGTTAAGAACTCTGGACAGCACTTTTTGATTGGTGGATGAATTTTTTCCACCAATCAGCAAGGACAACCCAGGTTGTTCACCAAAAATGGTCCGGCATCTAAACTTAGATTCTTGCATTTCAAATAAAGATACCAAGAGAATAAAGAACATTTGATAATAGGAGTAAATTAGAAAGTTGCTTAAAATTGCATGGTTTATCTGAATCACGAAAGAAAAAATTTGGGTTCAGTGTCCCTTTATGTACACATTACATTATACAAATGCACTGCAAACAAATATGCTTATAAACAAAATTTAATTATTTAATTTGAGCACTCCAGCTCTGTCAGCTGTTTCTTTAGAAACCCAATTTCACCTATCATTCTCCTGTTTTGTTGTTTGAGTTCCCAATAACTTAAGTTGGCCTTATTGCTTATCTCATTTGGCCTCAGCCTCCAATTTTTATACTTATTTTCTCCTTTGTTAATATCGCCATTTAAATTCCTGTCTCTCCAGTTTCCTGTATTTGATCCTCTACTATTCTGATATCCCCAAACATTCCTTCTGTTACCCCTCTCTGATTCTTGCCTGTGAATATTCAGATTGTTCTCCAGTGACTGCTTCACTGCAGAAATTGCCTTAATGGTGTTGTATGGGTGATAATTCCACCACTTCTCAGCTCCAGTGAGCACCATATCTAAGTTTGTGGAGTTTGGATCATACAGATTTACAAACTCCTGACATTTTCTGGGGAGAGCTTCAAGTACCCTCTGTATGAGCTGGTGACCCCCAGACCATTTAGGTCTGTGGCTGGCACAGCACACACCAGAATAAAACTCTTTTTCCTACTTCAAATGGTCCATCTAGAGGTCTCATGGTAATTTGACTAATCTCTTTTTCTAGACTAGTAAAATTGAAAAAGGTTTTAACTATTATCCCAGCCTGATCAGATATGCTTGAGGTGAATCCTAGTAACCTGTTGGCATAGGGGCCCATGGCATCTTGAAGCAATTCTGTCCATTCCTGCTTGCTCATACGTAATTTTATGGCTTTTTCAGATCCCTTGTGAAACCAATGTGAAATGTTATTAAAGCTGTTTGTGGGGATTGTGCCCCACCATTTCCGAAAAATGTCTTTATCTGCTACAATCATTGGCATAGTCTAATTTGAAAAACCTGTAGGAACTTTCAGGGTGTTTAAATGCTCAGATATTATGACAGGGGCAATTGGAACAGAACTTCGGTTTTTAGTGGGACCCAGTGGAATATTATCTTGTTTTATGTCCCTTCGTGGTCGCCAAAATGTGGTTATTAATTAAAAAGAAGGTCTCCATTTTTTCCCAAAGAGTTTATTAGGAATCAATATATGTTAATAATAAGAGAAATATTTACAGGTATATATACACATCTATCTTACAGCAAAACAGTCCAAATAATTAAGACAGGGCAACTTTACTACAATACTACAATTTCTGAAACACTGCTTAAATAATCACAGGATTTTATCCAAGGAATATACTTAGCCACATTCTCCAGTGAGTCCACCATCAGCCATCTTTACAGCAGGAACAAGATAAGAAAGAGAGAGAGAGTGTTCCAGTTTTTTATACCCCAATTCAATAGGGAGTGGTTTATCAAATGCCACTCAAAGGCTATTGGGAGTGTCCTACTTAGACAGACACTAGGCCAAAGAACTACTTGAATATTCAATTTTAAAACCAGCTATGTGAATTGCCAGGTATAAAATCTGTGAGCTATATTTTAATATTCCAGTGATAAAATGTCACCACATTTTGTACCCATCTATCTCCTAAGAGAAAGAGAAAAAGGGGAGGGGCAAGATGAAGCAGGCTTTTTGTTCACTCTGAGCCTCCTGCTGTTGTATCAGGAACCACTTTATAAAGTATCGCATAATTTTAAACCCACTATGATTATACCAAAACATTATTAACATCTGTATACATATCTTAGGACATATGTGGGTATTCACTCCTAGAGAAGGATAGTCCAGCACAAAATAGCAGATGTTAATATATAGGAAGTGAAATCTAATACTGAACAAACATAAAAGGTCCCTTCAGAGCCAGTTTTTAAGGATATAAGTTTGCCAGTATTCTGCCGCAGTTCCCTTTAACCACATCTCCTCTGTCTTCAAAGACAGGCAAGGTTAATGTAGTCTCCGCTTTCACCTAGATCAATCAGCCGGATTTCAGCCAGAGACTGAATTCCTAAATATATGTACCATCTATCAATACACAGAGTTAGCCTTCTTTGTACTCTGGAAACATCATCTGTCCACCAAGTAACTTTCATATTAATTATTGTGTATATGCAGATGTTCTGATGCTCGTCTCTTGACAACAGTTCAATGCAGCAAGTATATAGTGGCTTCTCTTACCACACAAGCAGCAAAACAAAAGTAACTAGCTATAGTTATCTGTGGCATCCATGATTTATCAAGGGAGTTCAGTCCAGCCCTTCTATGCTTCTTCAATATCCCTTTTAGCCAGGTAACCAGACGTTTAGCTTCTGATATGCCACCAACTCAGGTACTGGGCCTTTTCCGTTGTAATAGCCATGCAGACTGGCCGCTGCTGTACTTTGCATCCTACCCTGGAGAAAAGCAGCAGTGCCCCGCTTATGACTCCGTCGCTCTGTCTCAACAGAGATTATGGGAGGTGCGTGCCAGTGCCCTGTATAGCCAGATCAGATGGCGGTATATTTTAATCCCCATGAGCTTTATTCCTTTCCGTTCCACGTGTCTCGTCCGTTTGTCAGGTATACAGGTAACATGTAGGAATGGCACTGACGACTGAGCCTCTAACAGTCTGCGTGGATAGTCTGTGATGCCTTTTCCTCCTTTCAGCCACACTCCCAATGCCCAGACGGACACTTAGGGATACTTTGCATCAACTCTTGCTGGCGTGCACTCTTCCAGACCACGAGTGCTCAGCTGCGTGTGTGACATAGCTCCGCCAATACAGACCGCCAACCTACTTCTGAGACAGTTAATAATTTATTTTTTCATAACAGGCTGTTTAGTATAAAAAAATAATTCTGGCAGTTGCCAAACAGATGATTATTGTTTTATGCACATTATGTGCATTTCTTATGTCCAGTATCCTATTATCAAACCATTATCTTTTCCCTTTCTAGCTTGTTGCTTATGAAAAAAAAAACAGATCTTTTTAGATTTATTAACTCATGAGAATGCAGCTAATGGTTATATTTACTAGAATTATATGTTGTGTGAACTACAATATTTATTGACATGCTAGACATAATGATGTATTCAAAGCAAATAATAGCATTAGAATGATATGTATTTTTATAATTATAGTAGTTGTTTAAATATGGTTAACGTTTAGGGGCAGATTACAAGTGGCGTGCCAACAGTTGCGCGCAAGTGATATCTGGTTTATCATGCCTGTTAGTGTGCGTCAGAAGTAGTGTGCTTACTATAAGTTGAAAGCAATCGTGTTCTCTTGAGCGCAATTGAAGTTAACACAAATCAGGTTAGCACGACGTCAGACTTTTTTATGTTCAACTTGTAATACAAGGGATAACTGACGTGCACAAAAATCTTACTTCTATTACTATTACTATTTCGAATTCAAATGCTACATTCAAATTTGAATGTGACATTCAAATTCAAATATTACATTTATACAACACAGTTGTAGACTAGAATACTATTTTGAATTTGAATGTTACATTTGAATTTGAATATTTAATTTATAAAACACAGTATTAGAATAGAAATATTATTTCGAATTCAAATATTACATTTATAAAACACAGTTGTAGACTAGAAGTACTATTTTGAATTTGAATGTTACATTCAAATTAGAATATTACATTTATAAAATACAGTATTAGACTAGAAATACTATTTCTAATTCAAATATTACATTTATAAAACACAGTTGTTGACTAGAAATACTATTTCATATTCAAATATTAACTTTCAAAATTGAATGTGATCTAAATACATAGCTAAACATTCTATCATTCGAACGAATATTTTAGAATGTTTTTGAAAAATTCAAAAATAGAATGTTAGAATGTTATATAAACATTCGAAATTCGATTTAAACGAACAAATGTATCAAAATTCATTTTAAATTTCTAATTTTTAGAAACATTCGCCCATCCCTACTTAAGCGTTTCTTATGTAAATTTTAATAAATATAATATTCATAATAAATATGTAATAGTTTATTTTTTTGGCATGTGACCAAAGAGTGATTTAATATCACAAACTTCCTAAACCATCTTTTTAATTTGTAGAATTTGCAAGTTACACATTTTGCTCTTTGGCTTCTCTAGGGAGCATGGGACAAACACCGGCCTAGATTACGAGTTGTGCGTTAGGGTTTAAAAGCAGCATTGGCCGGTCCCAATGTTGCTTATTAACGCCCGCTGGTATTACGAGTCTTGCAGGTACAGGTGTACCGCTCACTTTTTTGTCCACACTCGGAAATACCGCAAATCCACTTACGTCAATTGCGTATCCTATATTTTCAATGGGACTTGCATAGCGCCGGTATTACGAGTCTGACCAAAAGTGAGCGGTAAACCCTCTCCTGTCAAGACTGGTACCGCATTTAAAAGTCAGTAGTTAAGAGTTTTACACTACAACGCCGTGGCATAAAACTCTTAACTAAAGTGCTAAAAAATACACTAACACCCATAAACTACCTATTAACCCCTAAACCGAGGCTCCCCCACATTGCAAACACTAAAAGAATTATTTTAACCCCTAATCTGCCGAACCGGACATCGCCACCACTATAATAAATATATTAACCCCTAAACCGCTGCACTCCCGCATCGCAAACACTAGTTAAATATTATTAACCCCTACTTTGCCGTCCCTAACATTGCCGACACCTACCTACATTTATTAACCCCTAATCTGCCGCCCCCAACGTCGCTGCCACTATATTAAATGTATTAACCCCTAAACCTAAGTCTAACCCTAACCTTAACCTCCCCTAACTTAAATATAATTTAAATAAATCTAAATAAAATTACTACAATTAACTAAATAATTCCTATTTAAAACTAAATGCTTACCTATAAAATAAACCCTAAGATAGCTACAATATAACTAATAGTTACATTGTAGCTATCTTAGGGTTTATTTTTATTTTACAATCAAGTTTGTATTTATTTTAACTAGGTACAATAGTTATTAAATAGTTATTAACTATTTAATAACTACCTAGTTAAAATAAAGACAAATTTACCTGTAAAATAAAACTTAACCTAAGTTACAATTACACCTACCACTACAATATAATTAAATAAATTAACTAAATTAAATACAATTAATTACAATTAAATAAAATTATCTAAAGTACGAACCCCCCCCCACTAAATTACAGAAAATAATAAACAAATTACAAGATTTTTAAACCTATTACACCTAATTTAATCCCCCTAACAAAATAAAAAAGCCCCCAAGATAAAAAAAGCCCTACCCTACACTAAATTACAAATAGCCCTTAAAAGGTCCTTTTGCGGTGCATTGCCCCAAAGTAATCAGCTCTTTTAACTGTAAAAAAAAAATACAAATACCCCCCCAACATTAAAACCCACCACCACACAACCAACCCTACTCTAAAACCCACCCAATCCCCCCTTACAAAATCTAACACTAACCCCCTGAAGATCACCTTACCGGGAGACATCTTCAACCAACCGGGCCGAAGTCCTCAATGAAGCCGGGAGAAGGCTTCATCCAACCGGGCAGAAGTGGTCCTCCAGATGAGCAGAAGTCTTCATCCAGACGGCATCTTCTATCTTCATCCATCCGGCGCGGAGCGGGTCCATCTTCAAGACATCCAACGCAGAGCATCCTCCTATTTCCACGGCAGACGACTGAATGAAGGTTCCTTTAAATGACGTCATCCAAGATGGCGTTCCTTCAATTCCGATTGGCTGATAGAATTCTATCAGCCAATCAGAATTAAGGTAGAAAAAATCCTATTGGCTGATGCAATCATCCAATAGGATTGAAGTTCAATCCTATTGGCTGATCCAATCAGCCAATAGGATTGAGCTGGCATTCTATTGGCTGTTCCAATCAGCCAATAGAATGCCAGTTCAATCCTATTGACTGAATGCATCAGCCAATAGGATTTTTTCTACCTTAATTCCTATTGGTTGATAGAACTCTATCAGCCAATCGGAATTGAAGGGACGCCATCTTGGATGACATCATTTAAAGGAACCTTCATTCAGTCGTCGGCCGTGGAAAGAAGAGGATGCTCCGCGTCGGATGTCTTGAAGATGGACCCGCTCCACGCCGGATGGATGAACATAGAAGATGCCGTCTGGATGAAGACTTCTGCCCATCTGGAGGACCACTTCTGCCCGGTTGGATGAAGACTTCTGCCCGTCTGGAGGACCACTTCTGCCCGGTTGGGTGAAGACGTCTCCCGGTAAGGTGATCTTCAAGGGGTTAGTGTTAGGTTTTTTAAGGGGATATTGGGTGGGTTTTAGAGTAGGGTTGGTTGTGTGGGTGGTGGGTTTTAATGTTGGGGGGGAATTGTAATTTTTTTGTTCAGGTAAAAGAGCTTTTAGGGCTATTTGTAATTTAGTGTAGGGTAGAGTTTTTTTTTATTTTGCTAGGGGGGATTAGATTGGGTGTAATTAGTTTAAAAATCCTGTAATTTCTTTATTATTTCTGTAATTTAGTGGGGGGGTTTTGTACTTAAGATAATTTTATTTAATTGTAATTAATTGTATTTAATTTAGGTAATTAATTTAATTGTAGTGTAGTGTTAGGTGTAATTGTAACTTAGGTTAGGTTTTATTTACAGGTAAATTTGTATTTATTTTAACTAGGTAGTTATTAAATAGTTAATAACTATTTAATAACTATTCTACCTAGTTAAAATAAATACAAACTTGCCTGTAAAATAAAAATAAATCCTAAGCTAGATACAATGTAACTATTAGTTATATTGTAGCTAGCTTAGGGTTTATTTTATAGGTAAGTATTTAGTTTTAAATAGTAATAATGTAGTTAATGATAGTAATTTTATTTAGATTTATTTAAATTATATTTAAGTTAGGGGGGGTTAGGTTTAGGGGTTAATATGTTTATTATAGTGGTGGCTACATTGGGGGTGGCAGATTAGGGGTTAATAAGTGTAAGATTAGGGGTGTTTAGACTCAGGGTTCATGTTAGGGTGTTAGGTGTAAACATAAATGTATTTCCCCATAAGAAATTTTTTTTAACAGCTCACCGCTAATGTAAGCAGCGCTGGTATTGAGGTGAGATGTGGAGCAAAATTTTGCTCTTCGCTCACTTTTTTGCGTTTAATGCCGGGTTTGTAAAAACCCGTAATACCAGCGCTGTCTGTAAGTGAGCGGTGAGCATAAACTGCTCATTAGCACCGCACAGCCTCTAACGCAAAACTCGTAATCTAGGAGACTATTTATAAACAATAAGCAATTTTCAATGTTCTTTAAAGGAATATTGAACAGTTCTTCTTTAGTAAAAACAAATATGTTAAATCAAAGTGAACATAAAAAGAAACAGATTGAGGCCCATTTATCAAGCTCTGTATGGAGCTTGTGGGCCTGTGTTTCTGGCGAGTCTTCAGACTCGCCAGAAACAGCAATTATGAAGCAGCGGTCTAAAGACCGCTGCTCCATAACCCTGTCCACCAGCTCTGATGAGGCGGACAGGAATCGCCACCATTCCACCCGATCGGTTGCTGACGGCTGATGGCCCCGAGTCTACAGGGGGCGGCGTTGCACCAGCAGCTCTTGTGAGCTGCTGTTGCAATGCTGAATACGGAGAGCGTATTGGTCTCCGCATTCAGCGAGGTCTTGCGGACCTGATCCACAAGACCTTTGATAATTTGGCCTCATGGTCTTTAAAAAAACAGCAAACAACGTACTTGATTTCGTGCAATATGAGCACTTCTCAGTGTAGCCCTGCCCTCAGGGAAATAAGAGAGCTGACATTTTTGCAATTTAGGTTGTATTCTGCCTCTTCTGAACATGGGCAAATCTGACTTAACTTAATAGCAAATAAGCTTATGTTACTCTAGAGGTTTTATATAATCAAGCTAGATAAGCCTTCCTGTAGAGACCCAAGCCTCCATTTAGGGTTGTGACAGGAAGTAATGGACACTGCACAAATGACATTTTTTTTTTTAAAAAAGATGACTATAAGCGACTTTACCTTACACCTGACCCCACACGCCCTGAACTGTGATGGAGATATATATTAAAAAAAAAAAAAAAAACAACAACATTTTGCTAGTTAATAACAAAATGTCACCTAGATTACAAGTTTTGCGTTAGGAGGGGTGCGTTGCTAACGAGCAGTTTATGCTCACCGCTCACTTACAGACAGCGCTGGTATTACTGGTTTTTAGAAACCTGGCGTTAGCCGCAAAAAAGTGAGCGAAGAGCAAAATTTAGCTCCACATCTCACCTCAATACCAGCGCTGCTTACGTTATTTCCCCATAAGAATCAATGGGGGAGAGCTGGCTGAAAAAAAAACCTAACACCTGCAAAAAAGCAGCGTTTAGCTCCTAACGCAGCCCCATTGATTCCTATGGGGAAATAAAATTTATGTTTACACCTAACACCCTAACATGAACCACCCCTAATCTGACACTTATTAACCCCTAATCTGCCACCCCTCACATTACCGACACCTTCATTATATTATTAACCCCTAATCTGCCACCCCCAATGTTGCCGCAACTTAACTACATTTGTTAACCCCTAATCTGCTGCCCACAACGTCGTCACCACTATAATAAAGTTATTAACCCCTAAACCTAAGTCTAAGTCTAACCCCCCTAATTTAAATATAATTACAATAAATCTAAAAAAATTACTACAATTCACTAAATTATTCCTATTTAAAACTAAATACTTACATATAAAATAAACCCTAAGATAGCTACAATATAACTAATAGTTACATTGTAGCTAGCTTAGGTTTTATTTTTATTTTACAGGCAACTTTGTATTTATTTTAACTAGGTACAATAGTTATTAAATAGTTATTAACTATTTAATAAATACCTAGTTAAAATAAAAACAAATTTACCTGTAAAATAAAACCTAACCTAAGTTACAATTACACCTAACACTACACTATAATTAAATTAATTACCTAAACTAAATACAATTAATTACAATTTAAAAAAATTATCTAAAGTACGGGAAAAAAAACACTAGATTACAGAAAATAATAAAATAATTACAAGATTTTTAAACTAATTACATCTATTCTAATCCCCCTAACAAAATAAAAAAGCCCCCCCAAAATAAAAAAGCCCTACTCTACACTAAGTTACAAATAGCCCTTAAAAGGGCCTTTTGCGGGGCATTGCTCCAAAGTAATCAGCTCTTTTACCTGGAAAAAAAAAAGTACAAATACCAACCCCAACATTAAAACCCACCACCCACACAACCAACCCTACTCTAAAACCCACCCAATCCCCCCTTAAAAAAACCTAACACTAACCCCTTGAAGATCACCCTTATAGAATGTGAGCTCAATCCTATTGGCTGATTGCATCAGCCAATAGGATTTTTCCTACCTTAATTCCGATTGGCTGATAGAATTCTATCAGCCAATCGGAATTGAAGGGACGCCATCTTGGATGACGTCACTTAAAGGAACCTTCATTGTTGAAGAAGACTCTGGATGAAGAGGATGCTCCGCGTCGGATGTCTTGAAGATGGACCTGCTCCGCGCCGGATGGATGAAGATAGAAGATGCCGTCTGGATGAAGACTTCTGCCCGTCTGGAGGACCTCTTCTGCCCGGCTTGGATGAAGACTTCTGCCCGTCTGGAGGACCACTTCTGCCCGGTTGGGTGAAGACATCTCACGGTAGGGTGATCTTCAAGGGGTTAGTGTTAGGTTTTTTTAAGGGGGGATTGGGTGGGTTTTAGAGTAGGGTTGGTTGTGTGGGTGGTGGGTTTAATGTTGGGGGGTATTTGTACTTTTTTTTTTTACAGGTAAATGCTGATAACTTTAGGGCAATGCCCCACAAAGGCCCTATTTAAGGGCTATTTGTAATTTAGTGTAGGGAAGGGCTTTTTTTGTTAGGGGGATTAGATTAGGTGTAATTAGTTTAAAAATCTTGTAATTATTTTATTATTTTCTGTAATTTAGTGGGGGGGTTTTATCGTACTTTAGATAATTTGTTTAAATTGTAATTAATTGTATTTAGTTTAGGTAATTAATTTAATTATAGTGTAGTGTTAGGTGTAATTGCAACTTGGGTTAGGTTTTATTTTACAGGTAAATTTGTCTTTATTTTAACTAGGTAGTTATTAAATAGTTAATAACTATTTAATAACTATTGCACCTAGTTAAAATAAATACAAAGTTGCCTGTAAAATAAAAATAAAACCTAAGCTAGCTACAATGTAACTATTAGTTATATTGTAGCTATTTTAGGGTTTATTTTATAGGTAAGTATTTAGTTTTAAATAGGAATAATTTAGTGAATTGTAGTAATTTTATTTAGATTTATTTAAATTATATTTAAGTTGGGGGGGGGGTTAGGGTTAGACTTAGGTTTAGGGGTTAATAACTTTATTATAGTGGCTGCGACATTGGGGCGGCAGATTAGGGGTGAATAAATGTAGGTAGGTGTCGGCGATGTTAGGGCCGGCAGATTAGGGGTTAATAATATTTAAATAGTGTTTGCGAAATATATTTTTAATGTTGGCGGCGATGTCCGGTTCAGCAAATTAGGGGTTAAAAATGTTATTTTAGTGTTTGTGATGTGCGGGGGCCTCGTTTTAGGGGTTAATAGGTAGTCTATGGGTGTTATTGTACTTTTTAGCACTTTACCATCATCATATTCTCTCAATGCAAAAGTGAAACTTAAACTTTCTTGGATCAACCAGAGCATACCATTTTAAGAGTCTATTAATAAATACAATAATGATAATATTTAAATGTGATCTGACAGTATCCTCCACAGAAAGTTTTGCTAGCTCGGTGGCGTTATGAGGTAACTGGTTGAGTGCATTGTAATACTTTTCTATTATTTATAAATGTTAATTTAACTATCCAAAGCACAAAATAGCTGTGAAATTTAATATAAATTGATTTAATGATAATTTGTGCAACAAATAATGAAAAAAATATAATTAGCTAATTTCAACTTAAAAGTGGCTTATATTTTAGCCTGTTGGTCAGTAAAAATCAACTGGGTGGTGTGAAATAAATAGGTCCTGGGAGAACACTGCTCTCATAAAAACAAAGGCAAAAGAAAAATGACTCAGAAATTGTTAGGCGAAAATAAACAGATAAAAAAAGAGAGATTTAGTAATTAAAACTAGCGGAGGAAGGAAAGACAGAGAAAGAAAAGTTGTAAAGTGAATGAGGTGAAGGTTAATTGCATTGTTAAGTTAAGTTAGGTTAAATTGTCTGAGGATCAAGAATTCTTGAAGAGAAAGTTTTTTTTAGACAAGGACAAAATGAGAACAATGAGATAAGAACATGGAACCTCAAAACAGAGACGGAACATTGGGGAAGGAAAGAAAGAGAATGAGGCGAAGGTTAATTACGTTTTTAAGTTAAGTAGAGTTAAATTGTCTGAGGATCAGTCATTCTTTCCAGGTACTGAGTAGTGATAATGAAGAGAAAGTATTTTTTAAACAAGGACAAAATGAGAATAATGTGATAGAAAGCTGGAACCTCAAAAAAGAGAAGAAACAATGGGGGAAGAAAAAAGAGAAAGACAAGTTGAAAAGAGAATAAGGTTAATTGTATTTTTAATTTAAGTGTCCGGTTCAGGAAAAAGTATTGTACAAGAGATCAAAATTTACACCTTGTCAATGGCTTAATAAATTTATAGAGAACTTGACATTAATTATTTTGAAACAAAGTAAGCAATATAGGAATAAAACATATAAATGTGAAGACAGTCTAAGAAATGTGTCATTGGGATGGGTAAGTCCAGCACTGCTTTGGCAAAATGGAGAGACTTTACAAATACTGTTTAGCTTAGAGAGGCCAAGTTAAAAGTACTATTTTAGAACTCGAGCAAAAGCCTAGGGTACGCTAACATCTGGATGATGGACAGTGTGGGTGAGCTAAATCCCTTACATAGTACACTTCTATGGGGGTGTGTTGAAAAACTTGTGTAGACTATAGGTCAAATAGTGGTGTTCAATAACATTTTAACTATTATTTTCTGTTGGGATATACTGTACGTTTAAAACACTGCAATTATATTTATACTACTGTGCAAAAGTTTTGGGCAGGTGTGAAAAAATGCTGTAAACTAAGAATGCTTCGAAAAATAGAAATGTTATTAGTTTAATTTTATGATTTAACAAAATGCAAATGGTGGTCACACCTAATCAATATTGGTGTGACCACCCTTTGTCTTCAAAACAGCATCAATTCTTCTAGGTACACTTGCATACAGTTTTTTAAGGAACCCTGCAGGTAGGTTGTTCCAAACATGTTGGAGAACTAACCACAGTTCTTCTGTGGATAATGGCAGCCTTGGTTGCTTCTTTCTTTTTATGTACTTTAATCCCGGACAGAATTGATGATGTTATCAGGGCTCTGTGGGGCCATGCCATGCCTTCCAGGACTCCTTGTTCTTCATTAAACTGAAGATAGTTGTTAATGACTTTGGCTGTATGTTTGGGGTCGTTGCAATACTGCAGAATACATTTGGGGCTAATCAGATGCCTCCCTGATTACATTGAATAATGGATAAGTAAATCCCTAACTCGTTTTGCAGAAATGCAGCCCCAAACTTGCAAGGAACCTCCCTCATGCTTCATTCATTTTTGAAAAGCTCTACAGCCCTTCGGCAAACAAACTGACTTCTGCTACAGTCAAATATTTAAAATTTTGACTTATCAGTCCAGAGCAGCTGCTGCCATTTTTCTGCACCTCAGTTCCTGTGTTTTTGTGCATAGTTGAGTCACTTGAGTCTTGTTTCCACGTCGGACATATGTTTTTTTTGGCAGCAAGTCTTTCATGAAGACAACTTCTGACCAGACTTCTGTAGACAGTAGATGGGTGTACCAGGCTCCCACTGGTTTCTTCCAATTCTGAGCTGATGGCACTGCAGTGCTCAACATCTTCCAATTGCGAAGGGAAGTAAGCATGATGTGTCTTCCATCTGCTGCCAATATTCCTTGGCCAAGCACTGTGTCTATGGTCCTCAGCATTGACGATTGCTTTGTGCTTCTTCAGAAGAGTTTGGACAGCATATCTGGAAACCCTTCTTCTTTGACATTTTTGCCTGGGAGAGACCTTACTGATGCAGTATAACTACCTTGTGTCTTGTTGCTGTGCTCAGTGTTGCCATGATGTATGACTTGACCATAAACTGTGTACAGGAACCTCACCTTGTTAGCAGAGTTTGGCTTTTCCTCACCCAGTTTTATTCGTCCTACATAGCTGTTTCTGTTTCAGTTAATGATTGTGTTTCAACCTACATATTAAATGGATAATCAATAGCATATGTTTGGTATAATTGTTTATAGTGCTTTTTTTATTACATGTGTTCTGCTTGAATATATTTTAGTGTTAAAATGAAAGTAAAGCCAAAAATTATAGTTAATTAATTGTATAGAAAATAAAATGTTAAAAAAACTTTATAAATTAGTTATATTATCAATTTTGCTTCATTATCTTGGTATCCTTTGCTAAATGGACAGTCTACTCCAGAATTTTTATTGTTTAAAAAGATAGATAATTCCTTTATTACCCATTCCCCAATTTTACATAACCTCTGTGATTACCTTGTATCTAAACCTCTGCAGACTGCCCCTTATCTAAGTTATTTTGACAGACATGCATTTTGGCCAATCAGTGCTGACTCCTAAGTAACTCCACAGGAGTGAGCACCACGTTATACATATCGCACACATGAACTAGCGCTGCCTTGCTGTAAAAAAACCTGTCAAAATACACTGAGGTAAGAGGCGGCCTTCAAGAGCATAGAAATTAGCATATGACCCTACCTAGGTTTAGCTTTCTACAAAGAATACTAAGAGAACTAACCATTTGATGATAAAAGTAAATTCGAAAGTTGATTAAAATCACATGCCCCATCTGAATTATAAAAAGTTTAATTTTCACTAGACCATCTCTTTAAAAAGTAATCCTAGGTGAGCTCAGGAGTGTGCATGTGTCCTTACCCATCTATGCAACAATATTTATAGCAATGTTATATATACAAAAATACACTATTGGCAGCAGAGTTTGCAACTATATATAACATATAATATAATATTGCTATAAACATTGTTGCGACCACTGCTGCCAGATGGCTGAAGACACGTGCATGCTCTTGAGGTCACCTAGAATTACTCTAAGCACAATTAATAATAGAAGTAAATTAGAAAGTCCTCTGTTTCTATAATGTATTGCGCTTGCACAAAACACATATTTTACCTCTTGTAATATGAGCAATGATAGCGCTCCCTGCGCTGTTCACTGAAAGTATAGGGCTCGCTAAAAAAATGCTGGTTGTGTTAAGTTTCTCTGCTAAATTGTTTTTACCATTCACTTGTAATGCAAGATTGTGCTCTTTTCTCAGTGCAGGGTTGAGATATGGATAGCGCACCTTGCGTTATCAATTACATTACACAATCTGAAGATGCCCCAAGTAGTAGGTTTAATTGTGAAAACTGTTGCATATCAAAACCCATTTAAAATAGACCCTCTTGTCTGTGATGTATAGGCACATAGCATTTTTAGGTTAATTGTTGTAGTTTAAAGGGATATGAATCCCAATTTTTTTCTTTCACGATTCAAATAGAGCACACAATTTTAAACAACTTTTTAATTTATTCCTATTATCAATTTTTCTTCGTTCTCTTGGTATCTTTATTTGAAAAATCAGGAATGTAAGCTTAGGAGCTGGCCCCATTTTTGGTTCAGAACCCTGGGTAGCGCTTGCTGATTGGTAGCTACATTTAGCCACCAATCAGCAAGCGCTACCCAGGTGCTTAAATAAAAATAGAAAATCATAGTTTAAAAGTTAGTGAAGAACTCCTCTATTTGACCTTCGTCTTTGCGCCTAAGCGATATCTGTCATGAGTTTTTCAGTGAGCCCCATAGTAGCCAGTGAGGGATTTAGCGCACCTGAGTTATCCAACGTCTAAATGTTAGCACATACTAATATGTCACGTTCAACCTGTAATATGAAACAAATAAAAGCGCCATTGATTTATCGTGAGCAATGTAAGTGCACAATAGCTCTAATATTTTTGCGCTCTGGGACACAATTAGCATATTTCTATGAAGTATTTGTTTGTGATACTTGGTGTTAGTCTTTTGCGTTTGCAGTTGGGGTTAATTATAACTTATGTTATTGCTTCTATTTTATTCATTTGTAATGCTTAAATGAAGAGATGAAGGGGTCCATTTAACAAGCTCTGTAGGGAGCTTGTGGGCCCGTGTTTCTGGCGAGTCTTCAGACTTGAAACCTTTAAAAGAGAGGTGAGGGAATTGAAAGAGAGATTTAAGGAACGAGGTTATACACAAAATTGCCTAAAAAAGGCCTATAACAAAGCTAGACAGGAAATTCTATACAAAACTAAAGATGAACAAAAAGAGGTAACAGTAAGATTTATAAGTACCTACAATGATTCTTGGGCCAAAATAAGAGCTATCCTTTTAAGACATTGGCATATCCTTAACAAAAAAAGAGTATCCAGTAGTATACAATAGGATAGTTACTTCCCTTTAGTTACAACCACTGCCTTCCAAACAGTCTCTGTCAAAGCTGTACAAACGATGTATATTGGCCCAAGAATCATATATTACCAGCGCCTCTATCGAAAAGGTAAGAATTAAAGAACATAAAAGAGATATAAAGAATAAATTAATTGATACCAGCAGTGTAGCAAGACATTTTTTCCATAGCCATAATATTAATAAACATGAACTCAAATTCAGGGGTCTTCAAAAAATAGACCTCAAAGAAAGAGGAGGTAATATTGATAAGATATTGTTATAAAATGAATGTAAATGGATCTAACTATAACCTAAGATCACTTGCACCCTTAAGAATGAATGAAGAAATAAACTATGCATGCTTTTTGGGTGAATGAAGTTGAGGGGGGGGGGAATCCATAACCTTTTGGCAACAATTTTTGGAAAGGGTGAATTTCATGTCAAAGTTCCCAATAGATAAAATTCTAAAAGAAATTTGATAGTAAAGAAATTAACAGACAACAGTCTGAAACCTTTTAAACTTTAAAATGAATTGTTTTATTATTAGATCATTATTAATTAAATGTATGCCTTCTTATCCAGCTTTATCTAAATTACAACACATAAACAGAAAAATTTTAAGTGTTCAAAAGATCATTAAGATCATCATTATAAATTTTACAAAAAAATCATTTAGGATACATTTTAGTATCCACAGACTGTAGTAGGGGAGCTAATAAATTAAGGCCTAGATTTGGAGTTTGGCGTTAGCCGTGAAAACCAGCGTTAGAGGCTCCTAACGCTGGTTTTAGGCTAACTCCGGTATTTGGAGTCACTCAAAAAAGGGTCTAACGCTCACTTTTCAGCCGCGACTTTTCCATACCGCAGATCCCCTTACGTCAATTGCGTATCCTATCTTTTCAATGGGATCTTTCTAACTCCGGTATTTAGAGTCGTAGCTGAAGTGAGCGTTAGAAATCTAACGACAAAACTCCAGCCGCAGAAAAAAGTCAGTAGTTAAGAGCTTTTTGGGCTAACGCCGGTTCATAAAGCTCTTAACTACTGTACTCTAAAGTACACTAACACCCATAAACTACCTATGTACCCCAAAACCGAGGCCCCCCCACATCGCCGCCACTCGATTAAATTTTTTTAACCCCTAATCTGCCGACCGCCACCTACGTTATACTTATGTACCCCTAATCTGCTGCCCCTAACACCGCCGACCCCTGTATTATATTTATTAACCCCTAATCTGCCCCCCACAACGTCGCCGCCAGCTACCTACAATAATTAACCCCTAATCTGCCGACCGCAAAGCGCTGCCACCTACATTATAGCTATGTACCCCTAATCTGCTGCCCCTAACACCGCCGACCCCTATATTATAGTTATTAACCCCTAATCTGCCCCCCTCAACGTCGTCTCCACCGGCCTACACTTATTAACCCCTAATCTGCCGAGCGGACCTGAGCGCTACTATAATAAAGTTATTAACCCCTAATCCGCCTCACTAACCCTATAATAAATAGTATTAACCCCTAATCTGCCCTCCCTAACATCGCTGACACCTAACTTCAATTATTAACCCCTAATCTGCCGACCGGAGCTCACCGTTATTCTAATAAATGTATTAACCCCTAAAGCTAAGTCTAACCCAAACACTAACACCCCCCTAAGTTAAATATAATTTTAATCTAACGAAATAAATTAACTCTTATTAAATAAATTATTCCTATTTAAAGCTAAATACTTACCTGTAAAATATATCTCCTAATATAGCTACAATATAAATTATAATTACATTGTAGCTATTTTAGGATTAATATTTATTTTACAGGCAACTTTGTAATTATTTTAACCAGGTACAATAGCTATTAAATAGTTAAGAACTATTTAATAGCTACCTAGTTAAAATAATTACAAAATTACCTGTAAAATAAATCCTAACCTAAGTTACAATTAAACCTAACACTATACTATCATTAAATTAATTAAATAAAATACCTACAATTACCTACAATTAAACCTAACACTAAACTATCAATAAATAAATTAAATACAATTCCTACAAATAACTACAATGAAATAAACTAACTAAAGTACAAAAAAATAAAAAAGAACTAAGTTACAAAAAATAAAAAAATATTTACAAACATAAGAAAAATATTACAACAATTTTAAACTAATTACACCTACTCTAAGCCCCCTAATAAAATAACAAAGACCCCCAAAATAAAAAATGCCCTACCCTATTCTAAATTACTAAAGTTCAAAGCTCTTTTACCTTACCAGCCCTGAACAGGGCCCTTTGCGGGGCATGCACCAAGAAGTTCAGCTCTTTTGCCTGTAAAAAAAAACATACAATACCCCCCCCCAACATTACAACCCCCCACCCACATACCCCTAATCTAACCCAAACCCCCCTTAAATAAACCTAACACTAAGCCCCTGAAGATCATCCTACCTTGTCTTCACCTCACCAGGTATCACCGATCCGTCCTGGCTCCAAAATCTTCATCCAACCCAAGCGGGGGCTGGCGATCCATCATCCGGTGGCTGAAGAGGTCCAGAAGAGGCTCCAAAGTCTTCATCCTATCCAGGAAGAAGAGGCGATCCGGACCGGCAACCATCTTGATCCAAGTGGCATCTTCTATCTTCATCCGATGACGACCGGCTCCATCCTGAAGACCTCCACCGCGGACCCATCTTCTTCCGGCGACGTCCAACTGAAGAATGACGGTTCCTTTAAGGGACGTCATCCAAGATGGCGTCCCTCGAATTCCGATTGGCTGATAGGATTCTATCAGCCAATCGGAATTAAGGTAGGAATATTCTGATTGGCTGATGGAATCACCCAATCAGAATCAAGTTCAATCCGATTGGCTGATCCAATCAGCCAATCAGATTGAGCTCGCATTCTATTGGCTGATCGGATACTCTGGTATCGAGAGTTGAAGCTGCGTTAAATATGCTCTACGCTCCTTTTTTGGAGCCTAACGCAGCCTTTATGTGGACTCTCAATACCAGAGTTATTTTTATGGTGCGGCCAGAAAAAAGCCGGCGTTAGCTTTTCGGGTTGTTACCGACAAAACTCCAAATCTAGCCGTAATTTTGTTACTGTAAATATTGTGGTTACAACTGTAATCTATAACTGTTTCCATTCAGTATGGAGTGATTTAAACATATTAACGTTTATGAATGTTACAACCTTGTTACCATTTTACCCCATGTATTAAAAGACTTTAAAGGCTTCAAAATGGGAGGAGTTTTCCTCCGTGAATTCTCTTTAAAAGAAGTATAAAAAAAAAAGAAACAGTCATGTGATTATTATTGGAGCCAGAAGAAGCCCCATAGCCTTAGGGGTGAAACGCGCGTAGCTGGCAGAAGTGTTTGCAGGAGAAACCAAGGTTGATGAATACTGGCCATCAAGTTTTGGTGGAGGTGTCTGGTAACGTATTCATAACTTACTATCCACAACTAGAAGCAACATCAGAAGAACACACCAGGTCATTGAATACTACCTATTCTGGGGATAATAGGTATACAGTGGGACTCCCGCTACACCGCAAGAATAACTGCTACAGCGGACTATATGTAGTACAAAGCGGTATCAAATTGCTACTTGCCAAGAACATTATTCTAATTGTGGGATTACAATGAGAACTGTATTATATATCAAGTGACTGCCTGAGCTCAGTATTGAGTGCATTTGCGGAAAGTAAAGGGAGGCTGCTGTTTTGTTATCCAGACACACTCTAGCCATCTACATCCTAATTGTGGTTTGTTATATATCTAAATGGGAAACTACTTCTCCATTCTAGTGCAGAAAATTGTCCATTAATTGTGACTTTAACAGATTTGGGACTTCAAGTGTTATCAGTCTTTTATGTTAAAAGGTTTTTTTTGAGAGCTCTCATATATGTTTTCTATCAACTATTGATTTCATTTTATTTTCATAGTTCACTATGATAGGAGTAGAACTGTTTATATATTACGATGTTATTATATTATAGCCTTTGGTCTGCTCCAATAAACACTTCATTATTGCTCCCCTTCTACTAGTAGATTTTTATATCTAGCATTGTATGATTGTATATTGCTTTGTTGTGGTTTTCTGACCTAGGAAGATTAGTCCAATTAATTTTTTTGGGATTAGTTAGTGCTGGACAGGAATTGCTATTTTTCTTTTGTCTTTTTCAATCTCTTCAAACCTTTCCTCCTGCACCTCTGGTCTGTTTAAACTTAAAATACAGGCCATAGTCACTAGCCCTTTTAATGGGAAACACAAGCTTTTGCTGACACCCCCCCCCCCAAAACTAATATATATAATCTTCTAACCCACCTGTGCAAGTTGCTCATAAAGTATTTCTCAAAGTGCCACCAAGACAGTCACTGGCTCCTAAATCTGTGCTGTGATCAGAAAGTACTATTACACTGGTATTTGGCAGCAATCTTCTTACATGTGCAATAATATAGCTTCTCCCTACATGCTCTGGATTTCAAGCAGTGTATTTATTTCACAACATAACACATCTCGTCCCTCCTGCCAACAGACCACTTTGCTCCACTTCAGATTAAGTACAGATCAATTTCCCAAGAGTATTTACCCTGTTAGAAAACACAATCTGCTGCACAAGTGGCTGCTACTTATCGTCTCAATTGAAGGATGGAAATTCATTACTACTAGATATTAGTCTGCAGATGTGGTCTTGCAACAAATGTCTTGTGTTAAAATAACATGCAGTAGCCAATAAATGTGTGCTAGTGGTATCATTTTGGAGGACTGTCTTTGTGGTATAGAATATTCTAGTAGGTAAGATGCCATTGAAACCCCAGTCTAAAATTGATTGATGCAAAAAAAAAATTATTATGTTATTTTGCTCAGCTGCTATATTTGTGTAGGTTAATTTATAAAAAAAAAAAAAATAGTATTCCAGGGTGTATAGCACAGTCCAGATCAGTATTTTAAAGCTTTTATGATAATTGTTAATGTTAGAGAGAAACTTTTCACAACTAGTTATTTTAATGCCAGATAAGTCAGTGGGGCCTGTTTATCAAAGGTCTTGCGGATCTGATCCGATCAGGTCCACAAGACCTCGCTAAATGCAGAGAGAGCAATACGCTCTCCGCATTTAACATTGCAGCAGCAGCTCACAAGAGCTGCTGGTGCAACGCCGCCCCGTGCTGATTTGCGGCCAATCGGCTGCCAGCAGGGAGGTGTCAATCAACCCAATCGTACTCGATCCGGATTGATTTCCGGCGATTCCTGTCCGCCTCATCAGAGCAGGCGGACAGGGTTATGGAGCAGCGGTCTTTAGACCGCTGCTTCATAACTGGTGTTTCTGGCGAGTCTGAAACACATACCATTTTAAACTTTCCAATTTACTTCTATGATCTAATCTGCTTAGTTTTTGTGGTATTTTTTTGTTGAAAAGCAAACCTAGATATGCTTAGGAGCTGGGAGCTATCTGCTCATTGGTGGCTGCACATATACTATACTTCTCTGTGGTGTAAATGATAGTTTTACACAGTATTAAATGTCAATACAATTTACCTGTGTCAGCCGAAACTCAACCTCTTTTGTTACAAGGACATGAATAAGAAACCTATTGGAACTGGGGGATTGTTGGTATATTAAACATGTGTATACACTGTGTTATGTATATACATTATACTATAATATGTATGCAAAGACTTTTCATGATATAAATAAATGTGTTTTTAGCTTTTGGCATCTTTCTTTCTTTGTAGGAAGAATATTTATTAGTGTACGAGATATTAAAATCCTATAGTAGACAGTAGCTTTTTTGTTTTACCAAAGTGCGTTTTTCCAGCTTTCCACCAGGTAAAATGTGATTTTTAGAATTGACGGCTTTTTTAATATTCCAATCTTCTAATATTATGAACTCACTTTAAAAAAAAAAAAAGTTCCATATTAATAAGAGAAAGGGAAAGAAAAACCGAGATACCTTCACCTAGATTACAAGTTTTGCGCTAAACAGGGTGTGAAACTAACGCCAAAAAAGTTGCGTTATTTCACTCTCCATAGCGCTGCCATTACGAGTTACCGAAAAGCCTCCTTGTGCGTGCGATTTCAGTAGCTCTCATCCTATTGGCTGTTTTGAACAGCCAAAAGGATTTCAGAAGCTCTCCTCCTAATGGCAGGTTTGAATTTGAAGAATCAAATAGCCAATAGGAATGCAAGAGACGCTATTTTGAAACAGCTACCTTACATTCAACTTCAGTGTACGGCGGTGACCGTATGAAGAGGACGCTCCACGCAGGATGGGATCATCTTCCAGGATGGCTCTGCTGCGCGGCACCGGGATGAAGACAGAAGACGCCCCCCGGATGGATGAAGATATCGCTGTCTGGATGAAGACTTCTCACCGCCTTAAGGAACCGTGAGTAGATATTCTGGGGTTAGTGTTAGGTTTTGTTTTCATTTTTTTCTACAAAAGGCCCCTTTAAAGGCTATTGGTAGTTTATTGTAGGCTAGGGGGTGTTTTTATTTTGGGGGGACTTTTTTATTTTTATAGGGTTATTAGATTAGGTGTAATTGTTTTTTATTTTTGATAATTTCGTTTATTATTTTTTTGTAAGCTTAGTGTTTTTTATTTTTCGTAATTTAGTGTTTATTATTTGTTGTAATTTTAGATTTTTAAATTTTTTTCGTAGTGTTAGGTTTTTTTAAATTTTAAATTTAGATTTTTTAATTAGTAGTATTTTTTTATTTTATTAGAATAGTTATGTTAGGTTAATTTATAGTTTAATGTTAGGTTTATTTTTATTTCACAGGTAAGTTTTTATTTATTTTAAGATAGTTATATTGTAATTTTAATGTGGGGGGCTGGCGGTTTAGGGTTTAATAGGTTTATTTAGTAGCGGCAATTTTGGAGGCCGGAGGTTTAGGGGTTAATAACTTTATTATAGTGGCGGCGATCTCGGGGAGCCGCAGATTAGGGGTTAATATATTTAAATAGTGTTGGTGATGTGGGTGGGCGGCAGATTAGGGGTTATAAGGTTTATTTAATAGTCGCTATGTGAGTGGGCGGCAGATTAGGGGTTAATAAGTTTTAAAAAGTATTTGCGATGCGGGAGGGTGGCGGTTTAAGGTTTAATAGGTAGTTTATGGGTGTTAGTGTACTTTGTAACACTTTAGTTATGAGTTTTGTGAAACATTTTTGTTTTGCAAAATCCATAACTACTGCTCTCAGATGGTGGTATGGATTGTGTCGGTATAGGCTGTAACGCAAGCATTTTAGCCTCAACGCACAACCTGTAATACAGGCGCTATGAAAATCCCACACAAAAACGTCATTTTTTTGAGTGCGGAATGGACGTTGAGTTACAGGCTAAAATGCTTGCGTTACAGCTATACCGACACGACTCGTAATATGCGTTACTGGCCATTACGCTGGAATTGCCATTTTTTCAGTGTTAAAAGCTGTACTGCAACACTTGTAATCTAGCCGCTTGTTAGCTTTGATATAGGAAGCAGCCACCATAAGATGAGATAGTTTGCATGGTAAGCTGCTGTCGATAGTTAAGAAGCAGGGGTCATCAGACTACTGTTTCTTAACCTATACACCAACTTGGAAATAGCTTTTTTTCAATCCCCCTGTACTTTTCTGACTAGGGTGATGGACAGCCTCTGCTCACAAGCATTTTACCATAAGCGAGCAGGGGGTGGCATTGGACAAGCAGCGACTTGTGCACTAACAAATGTGGACAGCGTATTTCTGCCCATTAGCCAAGGTGCCTTGTCCTCCAAGTCTATAATAAATAAACCCCCTTTAATAAATAGTCTTTCTTACTCTAAAAATGACAAGCTCAACAAAACCTTGTGATACTTTTGTGCAGTTGTAAAAAAATAAAAATAAGGAAGTGTCTAAACTGATTGAAAAACAGAAGCCAATATCACTTTACACCTACTTCCCCTTGCTGTTGTAACCTGTGTTGGTAAAATAAAACATTGTCACCGACTTTGGGCTAGTTTCCATTGAGTTGGTAAAGTTTGGAAACTGGTGGTAAAAACATTTATCTCCATTAAAGTCTATGGATTATTTTTATATAACCAGTTTCCAAATTGTATCACCTCAATGGAAGCTATCCCTTTAATGGAGATACTTGTTGTTACTACCAGTTTACATAGTTTACAACAGCAATGGAAACTAGGGCTCTGTGTCTTAAAGTTTACATAGTTTACAACACCATCAGAAACTTGGCCTTACCACTTACTTATACAATCCTTTCCTCTATTACAACACTCAACATTTAAATACCCAATAACAAAATAAATGGAAGAAATAAATTAATAAATAAATGAAATAAATAAATTGAATAAATATAATTAATTAATTAAATAAATAAATAGATAAATGGAAGAAACTGATAAATGGAAGAAATAATTAAATTAAATAAATAAATAGATGAATAAATAAAATATTGTCTTTTAAAGGGGGAAAATATCAGTAGACTAACATTAAATCACATATGAAAAAGGAAATATTTTTAATTCCCCCTGTTTTTTATAACTTTGTCTCCTGACCATATTTTCATTTACAATAATGCAAGTTATTTAAAGGCTTTGTCCACTTGAAAATCCTCTCAGTGATTCATCCAAACAGAAACAGAGTGGTCTTTTGGCAGCAAGAAAAACATGTTTCATAGGACACACAAATCCACTAGTTAAATTCCAAAAGCCAAAGATAGAATGTCTTTATTGCTGTGAAATTTATGAGCTTTACTTGTACGGGATAGTCTGCCAATAATATTAATTCCAGCACTTATAGGCTTCTCTCCTTGTAGCAGAAGCTGAAACGCAGTCACTGAAGCAGGCACTGGCCCATTTGAGAATATTGAAGAATTAAGTGGAATGTTCAACTGCTTTCTAATGCAGTAGGGCTTTATTATGTATTTAAAGAACCAATTAGAGGTCTAAAAATATGTAATATTGCTTTTTTTGCTCTAATTACAGGTTCCAAACAATTTCAATATTCACCTCTATCCACTCATTCTTGAACTCTTATCTCTAAAAATTCAGAATAACTAGACTATTATTTAGAGTGTAGTGTTGAATAAGGTTTCTCATAAGATAATGTAGGCAACTGCCTAGGGCAATCATCTCTCATAGAGGCTGCTTTTCCTGAGGAAAGAGAGAGAAAACTTTGCAATATTATCAACATATTCTTATATTCTATACTGAAAATGGTTGGCTGGCTAAGCATACTGGGCAGAATATACAGGCTCGTCTTAAGCAGTCATATGCATGGAAGTAGTTAGTGTCCATGTTACTAGTGATATCAGTTGATACAACTGAGTTGCAAAGAGAAGGAATGCATATTTATGTCTGTTGGGGAAGCAATGTTAGTCTACCCATAGTTATTGACTTGGCTCCATCACTATGAAAAGCCTACAACGGTAAGATCCTTAGTTATCTACATGGCTGTTAATTGTACAAGAAAGCTCAGCTACCAGTGAGAACCCTTACTCTATGGGGCCGATTTATCAATGCATCAACTGATAATATGCTGAAATTCTGCGTCAAATTAGATGCCAAGTTGATCCGCCATAGTAAACAAAGTGTTAAGATCGTCAAATGTTGAAATGTGATGTAATATACACTCCTGGGATATAAATACGACGCAGATTGATGCTTGTGTTATTCGAGTGGAATTCTGATCATCCGCCGTCACATTCGACTCTATTTGACCCTCTTGCCAATTTATCAAACATTCAACAGGAACCCTCGTGTCTATTCCGACGCAGCGTACCTATCGTTCAAACCACCACCCTTGATGCCGCGGATGCCATAGAAATCAATGGGAGTCTGAAAACACAGAAAGATTATGTTCGATGCTGCAGGACAATAAAGCATATTAGATAATAAAAGTAAATTAGAAACTTTATTAAAATTGCATATTCTTTCTAAATCATAAGACAAAATATGGATTTTATGTCCTTTTAAGTTGATTTTATTTAGCTGTTATTACTAAATAAAATCAAGTAGGGAGATGTTACCCTACGTATGGATTATGCTACATCTTTGTCTCTCATTACAAAGTAAGGGGACAATATTATTGTTTCAAACTTGGTGTAAAGTATTGCTTCAAATTTGGTGGTAGTAGATATAGGGATAAAAATGAAATAAATACATTACATAATATAGCTAACTTCCTTTTTTGGATAAATCTATTTGCACCATGTTTAACACATGTAATACAAGTCCAACTCTTCACTTCGCACCAAATTTGACGCAACACTTTTCGCACTAAATTTGACACAATCAGGGCCGCCACTAGAAATTTTGGGGCCCCTGACTCAACCATTGATCAGGCCCCCCCCCCCTCCTTTGACATGTGCAATTTTTGACCAAGTGACTAAATGTATATGCACTTTATTCTTAATTGTCTATTTAAACTTGGAAATGTTGTAAAGGTAGTAACATACACACATAGACACACACATACACTGAAACACACACTCACACTCACACATAAGAATTCACATATAGACACTCTAGCAGACACTCAAAGAAACACACTCAGACACAGAAACCCAAACAGACACTTAGCACTTGTTAACATTGACCTGACAACTGACAAGTAATGAGGTAAACTACAGTTTTGTAAAAAAAAAAAAAGGAGATTTAGAAAACAAAATATGGAGTTCTGATTATCTTTTTGTAAAGGAAGAGAACAACTAAATTATGACAACAGCATGCAGTGGCTGAAAGGAAGGGCCCTGAACTGCCTAAACAATAATTTAAAGGTTAAATGGTGGATTGGTTACTTCCAGAAAGGTCTTGTTAGTCTCAAAGTCTGTAGAAAGATGTGAATAATTAGTAGTAAGGTCAAAATGTCCTAAAAAGGAACAGACAATGGACACACCCACACAAACTCAAACTTGCACATACACCCAAGGAAACACCGACAGAGACAGCCTCAGAAAACACACAAAGACATACACACACACACAAACACACACACACACACACAGAGACACCCACAGAAAACACACAAAGACATACAGACACACACAGAGACAACCACATGAAAAACACAGAAAGACATACATATACACACCCTTACTAAGACATCCACAGAAAACACACAAAGACATACACACACCCTCACAGAGACACCCACAGAAAACACATACATACATACATACACACACACACTCACAGAGACACCCATAGAAAAAGCTCGAAGACATATGCACACACCCTCACAGACATCCACAGAAAATGCACAAAGACATACACACCCACCCTCACAGAGAGACCCACAGATAAAAAATACATACACATAAGACACACAATCCAAAGCACAAAGACATAAACACATACACCCACATAAACACTCACAGGAGGAAACATTTATGCACCTTGCATCCCCTAAATCAACAGTGTGTGATATGCATGATAAAAAAAATTGCAGAAATTAAGAGATCACTTTTTAAAGAATCATATTTGTAAATGTGCAAACAAAAATAATTCTGTGAATTCAAAAATTGTACATTAATGATCTGGGTAGATGGCTAGATGAAGAAAAGGACCTTTAAAAGGTTGACATATCTGTCAGCTGTACTTATGGATTTTGAAAATGCTGTACTCTATATGGTCTTGGTGGGACCATAAGCTGTGGTACTCATACCATTAGATCTGGTTAAATGCAGGATTTAGGCTTGTTGGTATGTATTTCAAGTCTAAGTCAGCTGTAGTGTAAACTGAACAGTTTTAAGTTAACCTGTCTCATTTCAAACACTGAGCAATCTTAGTCTGAGAGTATAAAATTTTATGCAGATGTAAAAATCTTAGATAAAATGCCTCCTTGCATCTTGAAAGTCCTTGCATAAAGGGGCAGTAAACTGGAATGTAATATATATATAAAATGCATATCTGCCAAAAGGGCATCTACCATTTGTGTATTGAGGAGGAAACATTTCTGCATGGTTTTAAATATAGAATTTCTACAGCATTGTCAAATAATCATAAATACACTGCTGCTAAAAAAATGTGTTTTATGGACCCCTATCCCCACCATACAACTACTACCACACTGAAGTTACAATCCAAAATTGCACAAAGAAATAAAAAACATTTGCTAAGTAAGTCCTACCACCTCTGCAAATCAAAGTGATCTGCCGTCTGACTCAGGCACACACTGTACAAACAAAGTGCCAAGTCTGTCTCACACTGAGCATAGTGGTTAGTGCACACTAAGAAATCCTCTCAAATGCTAATACTTTAGTCCTTGTAATAACATGTCCCATGCTCAATTAGCACTCTGCTGTAGTACCCACTGGTAGCTGCCAAAATTTAAAAAAAAAAAAAAAAAATTTTTTTTTTTTTTTTTTTTTTAGTTCTTGCCTCATGGGGCCCCCCTGGCTCATTGGGCCCCTGACAGGGGTCACCCCTGTCACCCCCTGATGGCGGCCCTGGACACAATACTCAAACTCCTAAACAACCCACAAACTAGTTAAGTTTTCCACAACTATTGGTAAATTCATAATCACGTGTCTAATGAAATCAGCTAATCTGATTGAAATATACATTTTCTACTATCACTTACAAATCAAAGTGCTCTATATTTTAGTAATTGATCACTCATCAGAACTTGTAAGTGCCATTTGTTACATTGTCTATTATACTTTGAAAGTATGTATATGGGAAATTAGTATTAAAGAAAAACATTGATGATGATATTAGGCCACACAGTGTACTATTTTTGACAATGATTTTAATAATCGAATGGGTATAGTCTACCTAACATTAAACTGTCATGAATCAGATACAGCAGAAATTAAAATCACCTCTTTACTGTCATGCTATTTTCAGTGATTTTCTTCCTTCTTTTGAATTTAATTTTTATTAAGAAATGCCATCTTATATGCCAGCCCATTTTTTAACACCTGTGTAGGGTGGGTGTTTAAAACTAGAAGGGTGCAGAGAGAAAACTGCCCCAGCTCTTAAAATATCCATTGATTGCAAATAAATATATATGATACCCTGATAACATGTTATATTTACAATTATTCTTGTTTAGAATAATTATATATTTACACTATATACATATAGTGGTATAAATAAACACAGAGAAGTGAAAGACAACATTGTTTAGAACAAAAAAAGGAATTTAGGGAAATATCAGAAATATTTTGCAAATGTATTTACATAACACACACACATATATATAAATATATATATATATATATATATATATATATATATATGTGTGTGTGTGCAAAGATATATGTACAAACTCTAGCATTAATAATCATTTAAAAAAAAAAGTATTAGCTTTAGAGAAATGTGCTTGTTCATGGACAGTAATGAAATGGTATTATATAAAGTTGGAAAAAACAGAATATCCGCAACATCGATGACTCTTATTTAGCAACAGTCCGATGCTCATCGCGCCGTACTTGAGTTGTGAGTTGGGAATATGCCAGTAGTAAAACTCCAGCTTTTCTGCTCCTTGACTTCTGAGTATGTATTATGTGACCAAGAGCCACATAAGGATTGTTGTTCTAGTTTTTGCAGCCCCAGGACAAATCAGAACTAAGGATGCCTGCCATAGTTGTTGGGGCTCTGGGAAAATGTGTAACTAAAAATGTTGCTTTGGGGACTCCTGGTATGCGGGCAATCAAGGTGGAAACA
This sequence comes from Bombina bombina, assembly GCF_027579735.1. Taxonomy (NCBI): domain Eukaryota; kingdom Metazoa; phylum Chordata; class Amphibia; order Anura; family Bombinatoridae; genus Bombina; species Bombina bombina. Next base: position 1,490,355,783 of record NC_069499.1, on the reverse strand, counting down.
GCTTAAAATGTGGGGAGAAAAGAAGACAGGCGGTATCCTGGAACCTTAACTAAATCTCACACTTTTAGGAAATATTATATGCGTGTTTAATAGTTATAAATTTATATGCGACCCTTAAAGCTTCTAAAATATTAAAGGGACACTCAAGTCAAAATTAAACTTTTATGATATAGATAGAGTCTGTAAGTTTAAACAACTTTCCATTTTACTTCCATTAACAAAATGTGCACAGTCTTTTTATATTTACACTTTTTGAGTCACCAGCTCCTACTGAGCATGTGCAAGAATTTACAGAATATAAATAGTTGCATTTGTGATTGGCTGATGGCTGTCACATGATACAGAAGGAGTGGAAATAGACAAAATCTACTACTCATTTGAAGTTCAGACAAAGTGCTATTGCATTGTCTTTTTATCATGCATGTGTTGATTATGCAAATCTACTGTATTTACTGGTCCTTTAATCTGTGGCCCCCATGTGTTACGAAGTTGGCCATCACTGGTCTACATAATGGTAAAACAAACTGTACATTACTCTTTATCTTTATTGTAGATCCAAATCACAAGCACAATTTAATACTACTGCTTTTTAACCTGTAACATTTCATCTCAACACCTGGAGAACTGGAGAAGTTTATTGAATATGCAGTTAAAGGGATAGTAAATCTAAACATTTTATATACAAATCTCAATGTGTTTACTCTCCCTTTAACAAACAACCCTAATATTAAAGGAGGCTTAGCGCTGCCAGACATGAAACTTTATAATTATGCAGCGATTCTTAGATTCCCCATGGACTGGTTATATCAATCTAATAAATATTCCTGCAGAAAACTAGAGGAATACATAAGTTATTCACTAAATTTCTTGGTACATGCCTCAGATAAGGAACTGGGAAAAGAGATAGCTTTGCAACCTCTAAATAAAGATATTCTGAGGATCTGGAGAGAAACAATGAAAAATTTTAAATCTGATATTATATCGAAATGGCTTCCAGTGAAGGGCAATTTATACTTTCCATTAGGTTCGTTGACCAATGTTTTTTCATTATGGGCTCCCAACCAAATTTTATTAATTAGGGATCTATATAACCCAGAAACAAAAAAATTATATAGCTTTGAAGAGTTTCAAACTAAATTCCCTTTGGTGTTAACTGAACATAAATTCTATTACCTCCAGTTGAAAAATTACGCTTCTCAACTATTAAAAAAAATCTTATGAATTGGCAAATTAATTCCTTATTAGATATTTTATACTCAAAGAAATATTCTATTTCATCAATTTATAGATTAATTCAAGTGAAAGAAACAGAAAAAAAAAATCTAAATAAATGGGGGAATCTGCGGGGACTACTGAATTAATAGATAAAGTAATAAGGAGTTTAAATACTGTTAAGCATCTAAATGTCTCTGTGTATATGAAAGACATGCAGTTTAAACTAGTACACAAAGACTAGTTGACTCCGGGCAGAGTAGCTAAATGGAATTGTATTAAATGTTTAAATGTTTATTTAACAATCCTGATATGGGACATCTTATTTTCGACTGTCTTAAATTAAAACAACATTGGTCAAGTGTCATACCTACTGTCTAAGATAATAAAAATTCTAATCGATTTAACAAAAGAGACAGTTCTTTTCTTATCTGTAGAAAATATATGTAAAAACGGAAAGAACATTTTATTATACAAATAATATTAAAGGGACTATCAAGTCCCAAAAAAACTTTCATGATTCAAATAGGGCATGCAATTTTAAACAACTTTCCAATTTACTTTTATCACCAATTTTGCTTTGTTCTCTTGGTATTCTTAGTTGAAAGCTAAACCTAGGAGGTTCATATGCTAATTTCTTAGACATTGAAGGCTGCCTCTAATCTGATAGCATTTTGACAGTTTTTCACCACTAAGGGGCATTAGTTCATGTGTTTCACATAGATAACATTGAGCTCACGCATGTGAATTTACCTAGGAGTTAAGCACTGATTGGCTAAAATGCAGGTCTGTCAAATGAACTGAAATAAGGGGGCAGTCTGCAGAGGCTTAGATACAAGGTAATCACAGAGGTAAAAAGCGTATTATTATAACTGTGTTGGTTATGCAAAACTGGGGAATAGGTAATAAAGGGATTATCTATCTTTTTAAACAACAAATATTCTGGTGTTGACTTTCCCTTTAATCCTTAGGAAATTCATCTTTAAATACTGGATAAAACAGAAGATCCCCTCTCTTAAACAGATAAAAAACTCTATAATTGAGCAGGTGATAATAGAGGCGTATGATTCTAAATTAACCGGGGGAAGAAGTTTTAAAAATTCTTGTAAAACCTGTAGTAAGTTTATTAAACATATGGGCACAGACTTAGAAAACCGGATAGGTTCTATTCCTTATATCCAAATATGAGTGACATGGAGTTTTATTGGGAGAGAGATAGGAGAGAGAATATGGGAAGCAAAATAAAATATATATATTTTTTTGTTGTTGAAATCTTTTTATTGATGTTTCACATATTGTTCAAAGTCTACATAGAACAGTATCAATAACAATAAACAAACAGTCAAACATTAACAATACAGTCTTCAAATGCTTGATTTTATTATATGGTTAGGTGGTACAGTACAGATGATATTGTGTAATTGTTTCTCTCTAGACCCTTCTGTATATACCTTATCCTTCTTAACATGAGTTCCTAGAGGTTATATCCTAGCTATTATCACAATCCTATAATCAACTTTTCTCTTATCTACTTACTTATATCTCTGACTAGTTTTAGTCGCCCAAATTTCTCCGTTTACTGAGTTATCACAGTTTGGATGTTTTCTTCTGCTAATACAAACAACCCCCCCAACAGTAAAACCCACCACCCACACAACCAACCCCCCAAATAAAATACTATCTAAAAAAACCTAAGCTCCCCATTGCCCTGAAAAGGGCATTTGGATGGGCTTTGTCCTTAAAAGGGCAGTTAGCTATTTTGCCGCCCAAACCCTAATCTAAAAAATAAAACCCACCCAATACACCCTTAAAAAAACTTAACACTAACCCCCTGAAGATCAACTTACCGGGAGACGTCTTCATCCAAGCCGGGTGAAGTGGTTCTCCAGACGGGCAGAAGTCTTCATCCAAGCCGGGCGAAGTGGTCCTTCAGATGGGCAGAAGTCTTCATCCAAGCCGGGCAAAGTGGTCCTCCAGATGGGCAGAAGTCTTCATCCAAGCCGGGCAAAGTGGTCCTCCAGACGGGCAGAAGTCTTCATCCAGACGGCATCTTCTATCTTCATCCATCCGGCACGGAGCGAGTCCATCTTCAAGATATCCGACGCAGAGCATCCTCTTCATCCGACGACTAAAACAGAATGAAGGTACTTTTAAGTGACGTCATCAAAGATGGCGGCCCTTAGATTCCGATTGGCTGATACAATTCTATCAGCCAATCGGAATAAAGGTAGAAAAAATCCTATTGGCTGATGCAATCAGCCAATAGGATTGAGCTTGCATTCTATTGGCTGATTGTAACAGCCAATAGAATGCAAGCTCAATCCCATTGACTGATTGGATCAGCCAATAGGATTGAATTTCAATCATATTGGCTAATTGCATCAGCCAATAGGTTTTTTCTACCTTAATTCTGATTGGCTGATAGATTTCTATCAGCTAATCGGAATCTAAGGGACGCCATCTTGGATGAAGTCGCTTAAAGGTACCTTCCTTCTGTTTTAGTCGTCGGATGAAGAGGATGCTCCGCGTCAGATGTCTTGAAGATGGACCCGCTCTGCGCCGGATGGATGAAGATAGAAGATGCCGTCTGGATGAAGACTTCTGCCCGTCTGGAGGACCACTTCTGCTCGGCTTGGATGAAGACTTCTGCCCGTCTGGAGGACCACTTCGCCCGGCTTGGATGAAGACGTCTCCCGGTAAGTTGATCTTCAGGGGGTTAGTGTTAGGTTTTTTTAAGGGTGTATTGGGTGGGTTTTATTTATTAGATTAGGGTTTGGGCGGCAAAAGAGCTAACTGCCCTTTTAAGGGCAATGCCCATCCAAATGCCTTTTTCAAGGCAATGGGGATCTTAGGTTTTTTTAGATAGTATTTTATTTGGGGGGTTGGTTGTGTGGGTGGTGGGTTTTACTGTTTGGGGGGGGTTTGTATTTTTTTACAGGTAAAAGAGCTGATTACTTTGGGGCAATTCCCCCCCATAAGGCCCTTTAAAGGGCTATTGGTAGTTTAGTTTAGGCTAGGGGTTTTTTTTATTTGGGGGAGGGGGCTTTTTTATTTTAATAGGGCTATTAGATTAGGTGTAATTAGTTTAAATTTCTGTAATGTGTTTATTATTTTCTGTAATTTAGTGTAGTGCTAATTTAATTTAATTTATTTAATTGTATTTAATGTAGGGAATTTATTTAATTGTAGTGTAGTGTTAGTGTAACTTAGGTTAGGTTTTATTTTACAGGTAAATTTGTATTTATTTTAGCTAGGTCATTATTAAATAGTTAATAACTATTTAATAACTATTCTACCTTGTTAAAATAAATACAAACTTGCCTGTAAAATAAAAATAAATCCTAAGGTGGCTACAATGTAACTATTAGTTATATTGTAGCTAGCTTAGGGTTTATTTTATAGGTAAGTATTTAGTTTTAAATAGGAATAATTTAGTTAAAGGGTCAGTAAACCTTAAAAATAATGTTATATAATTCTGCACATAGTGCAGAATTATATAACATTATATTAGCCAAACTTTGTAAATCATAATATTCCCTTTTTATTTTGTAAAAATACCGCTGTTTTACAGACCCGCTCTCTGTACTCTGCTGAGCGGGTCTGTTGTTTTTACTGAGCACATCGGGCCAGCTGTATAGTCACAGCCCGGCCCGACCGCGCCATTAGACACAGTGCAGCTCGCTCCTGCTGTCAGACAGAGCAGGAGCGAGCTGCACTGTGTCTAATGGCGCGGTCGGGCCGGGCTGTGACTATACAGCTGGCCCGATGCGCTCAGTAAAAACAACAGACCCGCTCAGCAGAGTACAGAGAGCGGGTCTGTAAAACAGTGGTATTTTTACAAAATAAAAATGGAATATTATGATTTACAAAGTTTGGCTAATATAATGTTATATAATTCTGCACTATGTGCAGAATTATATAACATTATTTTTAAGGTTTACTGTCCCTTTAATGATAGGAATATTTATTTAGATTTATTTAAATTATATTTTAGTTAGGGGCTGTTAGGTTTAGGGTTAGACTCAGGTTTAGGGGTTAATAACTTTAATATAGTGGCGGCGAGGTTGGGCGGCAGATTAGGGGTTAATAAATGTAGGTAGGTGGTGGCGATGTTAGGGACGGCAGATTAGGGGTTAATATTATTTAACTAATGTTTGCAAGGGGGAGTGCGGCAGTTTAGGGGTTAAAATGTTTATTATAGTGGCGGCGACGTTGGGGACGGCAGATTAGGGGTTAATAAGTGTAGGTAGGTGGCGGTGAAATTGGGGGCAGCAGATTAGGGGTTAATAAATATAATGTAGGTGTCGGCGATGTTGGGGCAGCAGATTAGGGGTTCATAAGTAAAATGTAGGTGGCGGCGGTGTCCGGAGCAGCAGATTAGGGGTTAATAATATAATGCAGGTGTCAGCGATGTCAGGGGCGGCAGATTAGGGGTTAATAAGTGTAAGATTAGGGATGTTTAGACTCGGGGTTCATGTTAGGGTGTTAGGTGTAAACATAACTTTTATTTCCCCATAGGAATCAATGGGGCTACGTTAAGGAGCTTTACGCTGCTTTTTTGCAGGTGATAGACTTTTTTTCAGCCGGCTCTCCCCATTGATTCCTATGGGGAAATCGTGCATGAGCACGAAGGACCAGCTCACTGTTGACTTAAGCAGCGTTGGTATTGGAGTGCGGTAATGAGCAAAATTTTTCTCAACGCTCACTTCTTGTCTTTTAACGCCGGGTTTGTAAAAACACGTAATATCAGCGCTGTAGATAAGTGAGCGGTGAGACAAAACTGCTCGTTAGCACCGCATAGCCTCTAACGCAAAACTCGTAATCTAGGTGTTTGTTTTTTATTTTCATAGGCCTAGATTTAGAGTTCGGCGGTAAAAGGGCTGTTAACGCTCCGCGGGTTTTTTTCTGGCCGCACCATAAATTTAACTCTGGTATCGAGAGTTCAAACAAATGCTGCGTTAGGCTCCAAAAAAGGAGCGTAGAGCATTTTTACCGCAAATGCAACTCTCGATACCAGAGTTGCTTACGGACGCGGCCGGCATCAAAAACGTGCTCGTGCACGATTCTCCCATAGGAAACAATGGGGCTGTTTGAGCTGAAAAAAAAACCTAACACCTGCAAAAAAAGCAGCGTTCAGCTCCTAACGCAGCCCCATTGTTTCCTATGGGGAAACACCTCCTAAGTCTGCACCTAACACCCTAACATGTACCCCGAGTCTAAACACCCCTAACCTTACACTTATTAACTCCTAATCTGCCGCCCCCGCTATCGCTGACCCCTGCATTACACTTTTAACCCCTAATCTGCCGCTCCGTAAACCGCCGCCACCTACGTTATCCCTATGTACCCCTAATCTGCTGCCCTAACATCGCCGACCCCTATGTTATATTTATTAACCCCTAATCTGCCCCCCACAACGTCGCCGACACCTGCCTACACTTATTAACCCCTAATCTGCCGAGCGGACCTGAGCGCTACTATAATAAAGTTATTAACCCCTAATCCGCCTCACTAACCCTATCATAAATAGTATTAACCCCTAATCTGCCCTCCCTAACATCGCCGACACCTACCTTCAATTATTAACCCCTAATCTTCCGATCGGAGCTCACCGCTATTCTAATAAATGGATTAACCCCTAAAGCTAAGTCTAACCCTAACACTAACACCCCCCTAAGTTAAATATAATTTTTATCTAACGAAATAAATTAACTCTTATTAAATAAATGATTCCTATTTAAAGCTAAATACTTACCTGTAAAATAAATCCTAATATAGCTACAATATAAATTATAATTATATTATAGCTATTTTAGGATTAATATTTATTTTACAGGCAACTTTGTAATTATTTTAACCAGGTACAATAGCTATTAAATAGTTAAGAACTATTTAATAGTTACCTAGTTAAAATAATAACAAATTTACCTGTAAAATAAATCCTAACCTAAGATATAATTAAACCTAACACTACCCTATCAATAAAATAATTAAATAAACTACCTACAATTACCTACAATTAACCTAACACTACACTATCAATAAATTAATTAAACACAATTGCTACAAATAAATAAAATTAAATAAACTATCTAAAGTACAAAAAATAAAAAAGAACTAAGTTACAGAAAATAATAAAATATTTACAAACATAAGAAAAATATTACAACAATTTTAAACTAATTACACCTACTCTAAGCCCCCTAATAAAATAACAAAGCCCCCCAAAATAAAAAATTCCCTACCCTATTCTAAAATACAAATATTACAAGCTCTTTTACCTTACCAGCCTTGAACAGGGCCCTTTGCGGGGCATGCCCCAAGAATTTCAGCTCTTTTGCCTGTAAAAAAAAACATACAATACCCCCCCCCCAACATTACAACCCACCACCCACATACCCCTAATCTAACCCAAACCCCCCTTAAATAAACCTAACACTACCCCCCTGATGATCTTCCTACCTTGTCTTCACCATGCCAGGTTCACCGATCCGTCCTGGCTCCAAGATCTTCATCCAACCCAAGCGGGGGCTAGACATCCACTGAAGAAGTCCAGAAGAGGGTCCAAAGTCTTCCTCCTATCCGGCAAGAAGAGGACATCCGGACCGGCAAACATCTTCTCCAAGCGGCATCTTCTATCTTCTTCCATCCGATGACGACCGGCTCCATCTTGAAGACCTCCAGCGCGGATCCATCCTCTTCTTCCGACGACTAGACGACGAATGACGGTTCCTTTAAGGGACGTCATCCAAGATGGCGTCCCTCGAATTCCGATTGGCTGATAGGATTCTATCAGCCAATCGGAATTAAGGTAGGAATTTTCTGATTGGCTGATGGAATCAGCCAATCAGAATATAGTTCAATCCGATTGGCTGATCCAATCAGCCAATCAGATTGAGCTCGCATTCTATTGGCTGATCAGAACAGCCAATAGAATGCGAGCTCAATCTGATTGGCTGATTGGATCAGCCAATCGGATTGAACTATATTCTGATTGGCTGATTCCATCAGCCAATCAGAAAATTCCTACCTTAATTCCGATTGGCTGATAGAATCCTATCAGCCAATCGGAATTCGAGGGACGCCATCTTGGATGACGTCCCTTAAAGGAACCGTCATTCGTCGTCTAGTCGTCGGAAGAAGAGGATGGATCCGCGCTGGAGGTCTTCAAGATGGAGCCGGTCGTCATCGGATGGAAGAAGATAGAAGATGCCGCTTGGAGAAGATGTTTGCCGGTCCGGATGTCCTCTTCTTGCCGGATAGGAGGAAGACTTTGGACCCTCTTCTGGACTTCTTCAGTGGATGTCTAGCCCCCGCTTGGGTTGGATGAAGATCTTGGAGCCAGGACGGATCGGTGAACCTGGCATGGTGAAGACAAGGTAGGAAGATCATCAGGGGGGTAGTGTTAGGTTTATTTAAGGGGGGTTTGGGTTAGATTAGGGGTATGTGGGTGGTGGGTTGTAATGTTGGGGGGGGGGTATTGTATGTTTTTTTTTACAGGCAAAAGAGCTGAAATTCTTGGGGCATGCCCCGCAAAGGGCCCCTGTTCAGGGCTGGTAAGGTAAAAGAGCTTGTAATATTTGTATTTTAGAATAGGGTAGGGAATTTTTTATTTTGGGGGGCTTTGTTATTTTATTAGGGGGCTTAGAGTAGGTGTAATTAGTTTAAAATTGTTGTAATATTTTTCTTATGTTTGTAAATATTTTATTATTTTCTGTAACTTAGTTCTTTTTTATTTTTTGTACTTTAGATAGTTTATTTAATTTTATTTATTTGTAGCAATTGTGTTTAATTAATTTATTGATAGTGTAGTGTTAGGTTAATTGTAGGTAATTGTAGGTAGTTTATTTAATTATTTTATTGATAGGGTAGTGTTAGGTTTAATTATATCTTAGGTTAGGATTTATTTTACAGGTAAATTTGTAATTATTTTAACTAGGTAACTATTAAATAGTTCTTAACTATTTAATAGCTATTGTACCTGGTTAAAATAATTACAAAGTTGCCTGTAAAATAAATATTAATCCTAAAATAGCTATAATATAATTATAATTTATATTGTAGCTATATTAGGATGTATTTTACAGGTAAGTATTTAGCTTTAAATAGGAATTATTTATTTAATAAGAGTTAATTTATTTCGTTAGATAAAAATTATATTTAACTTAGGGGGGTGTTAGTGTTAGGGTTAGACTTAGCTTTAGGGGTTAATACATTTATTAGAATAGCGGTGAGCTCCGGTCGGCAGATTAGGGGTTAATAATTGAAGGTAGGTGTCGGCGATGTTAGGGAGGGCAGATTAGGGGTTAATACTATTTATGATAGGGTTAGTGAGGCGGATTAGGGGTTAATAACTTTATTATAGTAGCGCTCAGGTCCGCTCGGCAGATTAGGGGTTAATAAGTGTAGGTAGGTGTCGGCGACGTTGTGGGGGGCAGATTAGGGGTTAATAAATATAACATAGGGGTCGGCGATGTTAGGGGTAGCAGATTAGGGGTACATAGGGATAACGTAGGTGGCGGCGATTTGCGGTCGGAAGATTAGGGGTTAATTATTTTAAGTAGCTTGCGGCGACGTTGTGGGGGGCAAGTTAGGGGTTAATAGATATAATACAGGGGTCGGCGGTGTTAGGGGCAGCAGATTAGGGGTACATAAGTATAACGTAGGTGGCGGTCGGCAGATTAGGGGTTAAAAATTTTAATCGAGTGGCGGCGATGTGGGGGGACCTCGGTTTAGGGGTACATAGGTAGTTTATGGGTGTTAGTGTACTTTAGGGTACAGTAGTTAAGAGCTTTATAAACCGGCGTTAGCCAGAAAGCTCTTAACTCCTGCTATTTTCAGGCGGCTGGAATCTTGTCGTTAGAGCTCTAACGCTCACTGCAGAAACGACTCTAAATACCGGCGTTAGGAAGATCCCATTGAAAAGATAGGCTACGCAAATGGCGTAGGGGGATCTGCGGTATGGAAAAGTCGCGGCTGTAAAGTGAGCGTTAGACCCTTTAATCACTGACTCCAAATACCAGCGGGCGCCCAAAACCAGCGTTAGGAGCCTCTAACGCTGGTTTTGACGGCTACCGCCGAACTCTAAATCTAGGCCATAGGGATTAGGTTTAATTTTTTTATTTTTGATCATTTGGTTTATTATTTTCTGTAATGTAAGACTTTTTTTTTTTTGGAATTTTAGATTAATTTAATTTAATTTTTTTTTTTTAAGTAATGTTAGACTTTTTTTATTTTAATTGTAATTTAGTATTTTTTTATTTTAGGTATGTGGGCTTAATTTAGGGATGTTAGGTTAGGGGGCTTAGTAATTAAATTAGTTATTTGCGTTGTGGTGGGTTGGCGGTTTAGGGGTTAATAGGTTAATAAGGTTTAATGCATTGTGGGGGTTTTGCGGATTAGGGGTTAATAATTTTATTAGGTAGATTGTGATGTGGGTGAATGGTGGATTAGGGGTTAATAGTTTTATAAGGTAGTTTGCGATGTGGGGTTGGCGGATTAGGGGTTAATAGTGTAATTAGGTAGTTGGCGTTGTGGGTGAAGGCAGATTAGGGGTTAATACATTTATTATTAGTTCCGATATGGGGGTGAAGGCGGACAGGGCATTTTAAGGCAAAGTGGCCCTCTTATACACACACACATTAATTTGCAGGCACACTACATATAGACACATATATACACATACTCATATGCACACACACCACAGATTCACTCCGATGCACACACACTACATATACACACACTCATATGCATGCACACCACACATTCACACTCATATGCATGCACACCACACATACACCATATACACACATTCATATGTATGCACACCCCATACAAACTCATTTGCAAGCACACCACACACACACACTCATATGTACGGACACTACATATACACCACATACACACACTCATATGCACGCACACTACATTCACACACTCATATGCATATACACTAGATTCACACACTCATATGCACGCACACTACACATACACTACATTCACACACTCATAGGCACGCACACTACACATACACTACATTCACACACTCATATGCATGTACACTACATTCACACACTCATATGCACGCACACTGCACATATACTACATTCACACACTCATATGCATGCACACTACACATACACTACATTCACACACTCATATGCACGCACACTACACACGCATATGTGCACACACACACATGAGCTTCATCAAATACCATAATATTAAGGGGACCAAAGGAACACATCACTTTCCAATGAAGCACATAACCAGAAGTCCAGACTGCTGTGTAAATACTGCAAACACACCTCATTGAACAGCACCTCCTTCCTTCCTGCCTGCTCTACTCCTTCTTGTCTCTCCCATGCCACAGCCACTGTCCTGCCCCCCGCCTCCCAGCACAGCACAGGTAACTCTCTTTCTTAACTTTCTTTCTACAGCCACTGCCCTACCCCCACCTCCCAGCCTAACAGCCCTCCCACCTCCCTGCACCTATTTAATGGAGGTCACTGCTAGCTTAGTTTGAGACAACAGCTCCTTCCTGCCTGCTCTCCTCCTGCTTGTCTCTCAGATGCCACAGCCACTGCCCTGCCCCCCACCTCCCAGCACAGCACAGGTAACTCTCTTTCTTAACTTTCTTTCTACAGCCACTGCCCTGCCCTCCGCCTCCCAGCACCACGCGCCTGCACCGCGCCCAGCGCCACAAACCCTGGCTCCTACAACCGCCGCCACTATGATGCCAGCACCCTCCTCCATCTCAACACCGGTAGATCATCATCCGCCTGCCACCACGCATCCCCGACGAAGACCATAGGACCCTTAACCTGCCGCAACTGCTCCTTCTCCTCCCTCTGGACCACTAACCCACCAGTAACTTCACGCAAAAACAACCACAACCACCTCAACTGCATCCTCCTCAACACGCGCTCTGTCCATAAGCACGCCGTCGAAATCTGGAACCTGCTCAACTCCACCTCCCCAGACGTCGTTTTCCTCACCGAAAACTGGCTGAACCCCACATCAAAGCCTGACATCGCCTTCGCCATCCCCGATGGATACAAGATCTCCCACGAAGATCTCAGCAACCGACCAGGAGGAGGCATTACCATCATCCACAAACACTCCCTCCACGTCACAACCAGCCCCGACTACCACTCGCCAGGTTTGGAACACCTACACTTCAAGATCCAGGTCAGTCCCAACACCACCTTCCACGGCACCCTCATCTACAGACCTCCTGGACCTCGTCCAGCCTTCTGCAACTCCATCACCGACCTCATCGCATCCCACGCCCTCGCCTCAACAGACTACATCCTCCTTGGTGACCTCAACTTCCACATAGATAACCCCAATGACCACAACACCGCCAACCTCTTGGAAAACCTTGGAAACATCGGACTGAAGCAACTAGTCAACTCCCCAACCCACTTAGCCAGACATACCCTCAACCCTATCTTCTCTGCCGGCAACCACATCTCAGTCAACCACATTACTGAACTCCATTGGACCGACCACCATTGCATACACTTTTCCTTCAACAAACCCACCACACACCTCCGGCAGCACCACCCGCCCCGCAGAATCTGGAACAACATCACAGAAAACCAACTGTACTCCACCCTGAACAAGTCCACCCCCCCCTGGCTACCTCCACAGATGCCAACTCCTCTGCCTGCAACCTCCACCACTGGCTCACAGACTGTGCCAACACCCTTGCCCCCCTCAAGAAACCATCCAACCTCCAACCCACCAACAAGGCCAGTTAGTTCACCCCAACCCTCCAGGACTCCAAACGCCACTGCAGGTGATTGGAAAAGACCTGGAGATACAGCAAGACCCCTGCGAATAAAACGGCCTACAAAGAAGCCATCATTACCACCACCTTATCAAAACCACCAAGAAGACAGCCATCCAAGACAGAATCAACACCAACATCCACAACAGTCAGGAGCTATTCACAGTCATCAAGGAATTCTCCAATCCCAACAGTGACACCAACGACATCCCACCCTCCCAGCACCTCTGCAATAACCTTGCAACATACTTCCACCACAAGATCGTCAACATCTATGACAGCTTTGCGCCCCAGAACTCACCCACCACCGCCGACCCACCAACTCCCACCGATACCTCACCCAAATACACCACCGCCTACCCTCCACAGACCATCTTGAGCCCCCTCACCACAGAGGACACCATCAGAATCATGAGATCGATCCACTCTGGAGCACCCTCAAACCCATGCCCGCATCACATATTCAACAAAGGGGGTCACACCATCGCCCCCGAGTTCTGCAGCACCATCAACTGCTCCATCAAAACTTGCACCTTCCCGGATGATTGGAAGCATGCAGAGTTTATAACTTTGGAGCTTAAAGGGTTAATGTTGCTTGAGTAATCGTTTATATTTTAGATAAATAAACTATAATTAACACTATGGCCTAGATTTAGAGTTTGGCGTTAGCCGTCAAAAGCAGCATTAAGGGGTCCTAACGCTCCTTTTTAACGCCCGCTGGTATTTAGAGTCAGGCAGGAAAGGGTCTACCGCTCACTTTCTTTCCGCGACTCCAGGCTACCGCAGATCCCCTTACGTCAATTGCGTATCCTATCTTTTCAATGGGATTTGCCTAACGCTGGTATTTGGAGTCTTGGAACAAGTGAGCGTTAGAGCCTCTACCGACAACACTCCTACCGCCAAAAAAAGTCAGAAGTTAAGAGCTTTATGGGCTAACGCCGGAGCATAAAGCTCTTAACTACTGTGCTACAAAGTACACTAACACCCATAACCTACCTATGTACCCCTAAACTGAGCCCCCCCACATCGCAAACCCTATAATAATAATTTTTAACCCCTAATCTGCAGACCGGACACCGCCGCCACCTACATTATAGTTTTGAACCCCTAATCTGCTGCCCCTAACATCGCCGACACCTATATTATATTTATTAACCCCTAATCTGCCCCCCCCAACGTCGCCGCTACCTAACTACACTTATTAACCCCTAATGTGCCGACCGGACCTCGCCTCCACTATAATAAATGTATTAACCTCTAAACCGCCGCACTCCCGCCTTGCAAACACTATAATAAATAGTATTAACCCCTAATCTGCCCTCCCTAACATCGCCGCCACCTACCTACAATTATTAATCCCTAATCTCCCGCCCGCAACGTCGCCGCTACTATACCTAAGTCTAACTCTAACCCTAACACCCCCCTAACATAAATATAATTTAAATAAAACAAAATAATATTCTTATAATTAAATACATTATTCCTATTTAAAACTAAATACTTACCTAGAAAATAAACCATAAGATAGCTACAATATAACTAATAATTACATTGTAACTATTTTAGTATTTATATTTATTTTACAGGCAACTTTGTATTTATTTTAACTAGGTATAATAGCTATTAAATAGTGAATAACTATTTAATAGCTACCTATTTAAAATAAGTTCCAAATTTCTTGTAAAATAAATCCTAACCTAAGTTACAATTACACCTAACACTACACTATCATTAAATTAATTAAATAAATTACCAACAATTAGCTAAACTAAAATACAATTAAATAAACTAATCTATAATACAAAAAAACAAACACTAAATTACACAAAATAAAAAAATATTACAAGAAGTTTAAACTAATTACACCTAATCTAAGCCCCCTAATAAAATAAAAAAGCCCCCCAAAATAATAAAATGCCCTACCCTATTCTAAATTACAAAAGTAATCAGCTCTTTTACCAGCCCCTAAAAGGGCTTTTTGCGGGGCATTGCCCCAAAGTAATCAGCTCTTTTACCTGTAAAAAAAAATACAACCCCCCCAACATTAAAACCCACCACCCACATACCCCTACTCTAACCGACCCGATCCCCCCTTAAGAAAACCTAACACTAACCCCCTGAAGATTTCCCTACCTTGAGTCGTCTTCACCCAACCGGGCTGAAATCTTCATCCAAGGTGCGCAGAGGAGGTAATTCATCCGGTAGAAGTCTTTATCCAGGCGGCGTCTTCAATCTTCATCCATCCAGAGCAGAGCGGAGCCATCTTCCAAGGAGCCGACGCGGAGCCATCCTCTTCATCCGGAGTCTTCTAACACAATGACGGTACCTTTAAGTGACGTCATCCAAGATGGCGTCCGTTCAATTCCGATTGGCTGATAGGATTCTATCAGCCAATCGGAATTAAGGTAGGAAAAATCTGATTGGCTGATTCAATCAGCCAATCAGATTGAAGTTCAATCCGATTGACTGATCCAATCAGCCAATCGTATTGAGCTTGCATTCTATTGGCTGATTGGAACAGCGATGTTAGGGGCAGTAGATTAGGGGTTCATAGCTATAATGTAGGTGTCAGCGATAGCGGGGGCGGCAGATTAGTGGTTAATAAGTGTAAGGTTAGGGGTGTTTAGGCTCAGGGTTCATGTTAGGGTGTTAGGTGTAGACTTCGATAGTGTTTCCCCATAGGAAACAATGGGACTGCGTTAGGAGCTGAACGCTGCTTTTTTGCAGGTGTTAGGTTTTTTCAGCCAGCTCAGCCCCATTGTTTCCTATGGGGATATCGTGCACAAGCACATTTTTCCAGCTTACCTCTACCGTAGGCAAAGCTGGCATTGAGGGTTGAAGTGGAGCTAAATTATGCTCAACGCTACCTTTTCTGAGCCTAACACAGCCACTCAGACAACTCTAAATACCAGCGTTGTCTTAAGGGTGCGCTGGAAAAAAAAGCAGCGTATGTTTCTTGCAAACCCGGATCCCAAATAAGCAAATACAGTCTATGATACTAAGTTTAAATAGATAAATTGCAGTAGCAACTTTAGTATTAGCCAATGTTACAAACCATATTCATTTATAAATTGGCAAGCGAATATCTATCGCTACAATTTATTTATTTAACTAGTATCATATTTGTTGAGCCGTAATATGTGGTAACAACATATAGAGTGATTCTTATTACATTTTAAATGCATTTACATTGTTTTGTTTAGCACGTTTTTTCTGCACCAATAATATATCTAATACTGTGACATCAATATAGGGGTGGTAACTTGAAATGTCAATGGTTCAAAAGCACCTAATGTACACACACCCCCACATCTTTGACAAAGCGCCAGAAGGGTGTGAAATGCGTCAGATGACGTCACACTCCGTTAGCACCTGTGTCTCCTGGTAATCACCTTGCACACTGTTTGCTACGTGTTTTGTTTGTAAACACCGAAAATAAAGGTATGAACTTTTTTGCACACTGTGTTATGTGTTTGTAAAGTGCCGGTTTTCAGTGGATTATACAATTGGTCTGGGAATTGTGCATAAGAGAATCTTCTTGTATTTATATGTATCTGAGTATCTAGCAACTATGGTCTCCAGACTCAGGTTTGTGTCGGGAGAGGCGCCGACACAACTTCTCTTCAGTTCCTGCTATAGACCCAGTCGTTTAAGTTACCTTACTCAATTTCTATCTGCACATAATATTTATATATATATAATTTTTGAGAGATTTAAATAAAGATATACAAAGTATATATAAATATATATAATGGCAAAAAAAGAGAGAGAGACAGTTCAGAACAGACTAAGTCTAACCTGAAAAAAGACATCCCTTGCCGGCACATATTCATATCAAAAATATATATATTGAAGGTACAGTATAGGAAAAATAAGAGACACTCCCTCAAGATGAAGAGCAAAAAAGTGTATATTAAACATATCACTGATATTCACAAAATTACATAATTAACTTATACATTCAAGATCCTTTTGTTTGTAGCAAGGGTATAAAAATAGCTCACATGTAGATTGGACCTATAATAAATTAACAAATAGCGTCCCTCCTTTTGCACAAGGAACTTCCTAGAGAGCTCTCAAGTAAATATTATTAGCTCTATCTTGGTACAGGAATACCCCAATATTGTTGGCAATCAATTTCCAATTTAACTCAATATACTTTTTGGCATAACTATAAAGTGCTGATTTCCGATTTATTTTAAAAAAATTTTTTTTTATATATAGAAATATATATTTATATTTATATAATATTTTACTGTGAGCCTGAGGTGATAGATACTTTAGATACATATCTCATTGCTTGTAAATTATAACTGAGTGTAAGAGTTCCATTGAGTCAGTATCACTCACTGTGTGATCTAATATTCTCTCCAGACACACTCACAATGCTGACTGACTCAGTCCGGGCCTGGAGTGAATTTACACCCAGAGAGAGTCACACAGCAGCATGTGAACTGTGTAACTAAGTACAGCGCGGGTCTTCTTGCTGACGTGAAGTCACAAGTGGTATCATGTGACGTCTGTTCCACCGCACAGATCAGGAAGCAAGCTGTGCACCCACTGCCTGCTGCTAGTACTCCTGAGTCCGGCTCCAGCTCAGTAGCACTAGCAGTCTAGCAGAATCACAAGCAGAAGAAGGGGTGCCACCGGTGGTGGGTGGTAGAGTGTTACTGATAGAGCTGTGTGGGCAGGGGCGGAGCTAAGGTAACCGGCAGCCCAACAGCCGCAACATGTCACAAAATTCAATAAATAAAATAAGAGCCACAATGAAAGGAAGCACTCGGTCTGCGGTAATGGTGGGCGGGGCTAATGTTTATTTTTAGGAGGCTGGTTAGACTTTTATGGGAGATTTTTTTTTTTTTCTTAAGTGCCGGCAGTTTTTAAAGTGCCGTAAGTAACTGGCGACTCCAGAAATGTGTATTTACACACATTTCTGGATATCGCTAGTTTATCCGACTTACAGCAGATTATGAACTGCTGGCAGGGTTTATATGATTCCCCGATGTGTGAGGTGAAATTACCTGTGACGCGGGTTTCAGCAGTTACGCTGAAGCCTGCGCCGCATATGTAATCTCGCCCCATATCTACAAGATTTCATTCCACTATTGCATATACCCACCCAAGGCAAGATTACATATGCGGCATCGCCCGCAAAAGGGATGCCAGTTTTTAGTCCGGTTTTGCTATCACATATATACGGTGCCGCATATAAATGCGGCACGTATATTTCACCCGTCACCCGCTATTTTTACTCCCATAAGCAAACATACAACCGTGTCGCAAATCGGTATCACATATTCAGTGCAAGGACTTACACGGCGAAAATGGAGACATTTTACTCCATTTTCACCTCGCCACACATAGGCAGGCACAGCAAGCCTTGCGCTGAATATGTGAGCACCGTAACTCCTGTAACTCCCTGAAAATAACAAATATTAACTAACACCTAACGTGAAATATCTACCTGTCAACCGCCATAACTATTAAAATATATTAACCCCTAACTCGCCGACCCCCAAATCACAATATAACTAATAAAGTGATTAACCCCTAATCTGCCATCCCCCACAATGCAAATATACTTAATTTAGCTATTAACCCCTATTCACCCACATCGCAATATACCTAATAAAAGTTTTAACCCCTAAATCAGCCAACCCCAACATTGCAAATCTACCTAATAAATCTAATAACCCCCAATCCACCATCCCCCCACAATGAAGAAAGAAGAGGTCCCCGCTTGGAAGAAGATGTTGGCCGCTTGGAAGAAGATGTTGGCAGCTTGAAAGAAGACTTCACCGCCGGACTTCAGGAACCGTGAATACCTATTTGGGGGTTAGACTTACGCTTTTTTTTTTTCTGGGTTTTTTATTTTTTAGATTAGGGATTTCATGTGCATTTGTTAAAGAGCTGAATGCCCTTTTAGAGGCAATGGGTAGTTTAGGTTTTTTTAGTATTAGGTTTATTTTATTTGGGGGGTTTGGTGGGTGGGGGAATTTACTGTTAAGGGGGGACTTAGTATTTTATATAGGTAAAAGAGCTGTTTAACTTAGGGCAATACCCTACAAAAGGCCCATTTAAGGGCTATTGGTAGTTTAGTTTAGATCAGGGAGTGTTTTTATTTTGGGGGGCTTTTTTATTTTCATAGGGATTAGGTTTAATTTTTTTATTTTTGATAGTTTGATTTATTATTTTCTGTAATGTTAGACTTTTTTAATTTTAACTTAGTATTTTTTATTTTAGGCATGTGGGGTTAATTTAGGGGGTGTTAGCAGTTTAGGGGTTAATAGGTTAATTAGGTTTAATACGTTGCGGGGGTTTGGCGGATTAGGGGTTAATAGTTTTATTAGTTAGATTGTGATGTGAGTGAATGGCGGATTAGGGTTTAATAGTTTTATTAGGTAGTTTGGGATGTGGGGGTTGGCAGATTAGGGGTTAATAGTGTAATTAGGTAGTTGGCTTTGTGGGTGAATGGCAGATTAGGGGTTAATACATTTATTATTAGTTCTGATATGGGGGTGATGGCTGATATAGGGGTATTATGTGTCGGGTTTATTTTTGGGAGGTGGGTTAGACTTTTACCAGAGATTTGACTATTTTTTTTCTTAGGCGCTGGCAGTTTCTAAAGTGCCGTAAGTTACTGGAGACTCCATAAATGTGTATTTACGCACATTTATGGACATCGCTAGTTTATCCGATTTACAGCAGTTTATGAACTGCCATCGGGTTTATATGATTCCCCGATGTGCGAGGTGAAATTACGGGCAACGCAGTTTTCAGCAGTTATGCTGAAGCCTGCGCCACATATGTAATCTCGCCCACAGCACCTAACACCTTTATAAAATCTATCTTAAAAAAAAGGAAAACAATTATATTCATTACATTAAAATAACTGAATCTTCATTCTTCAGTCTTTTCCAGACTGTAACAACAGGTTCTCTTCTTTTTCACCCCAAACATCTTATGCTTTTTCTTTAAGGAACCTTCTTCTAGTTAAATAATTCCAGTCATAAATGGTTAATCATGTTAACCAATAATGTTAACCAATCCGAATAGAAGATGTATGGTTTCACAGTCAAAATCAGTCCACTCACTCCTGATTGGTTATTGTGATTGAGTTTCATAACACACTAACGCCTAGATTACGAGTCTTGCGTTAGCCTTAAAAAGCAGCGTTGAGAGGTCCCAATGCTGCATTTTAACGCCCGCTGGTATTATGAGTCTTGCAGGTACAGGTGTACCGCTCACTTTTATCCGCGACTTGAGCATCCCGCAAATCCCCTTACGTCAATTGCGTATATTATCTTTTTTGTATGGGCTAACGCCATAACATAAAACTCTTAACTAAAGTGCTAAAAAGTACACTAACACCCATAAACTACCTATTAACCTCTAAACCGAGCCCCCCCCCCATAACATTGCAAACAGTTAACTAAAGTTTTAAACCCCTAATCTGCTGACCGGACATCGCCGCCACTTCAATAAATATATTAACCCCTAAACCGCCGCACTCCCGCCTTGCAAACACTAGTTAAATTTTATTAACCCCTAATCTGCTGCCCCTAACATCGCCGACACCTACCTACATTTATTAACCCCTAATCTGCTGTCCCCAACGTCGCCGCCACTATATTAAAATGTATTAACCCCTAAACCTAAGTCTAACCCTAAACCTTACACCCCTCTAACTTAAATATAATTTAAATAAAACAAAATAAAATTACTACAATTAAATAAATTATTCCTATTTAAAAAATACTTACCTATAAAATAAACCCTAAGCTAGCTACAATATAACTAATAGTTACATTGTATCTAGCTTAGGTTTTATTTTTATTTTACAGGCAAGTTTGTATTTATTTTAACTAGGTACAATAGTTACTAAATAGTTATTAACTATTTAATAACTACCTAGCTAAAATAAATACAAAAGTACCTGTAAAATAAAACCTAACCTAAATTACCATTACACCTAACACTACACTATAATTAAAAAAATTCCCTAAATTAACTACAATTAACTACAATTAAATTAAATAAACTAAAGTATGAAAAAAACACTAAATTACAGAAAAAAATAAAATAATTACAAGAATTTTAAACTAATTGCACCTAATCTAATCCCCCTAATAAAATAAAAAAGCCCCCCAAAATAATAATAATCCCTACCCTATACTAAATTACTAATAGCCCTTAAAAGGGCTTTTTGCGGGGCATTGCCCCAAAGTAATCAGCTCTTTTACCTGTAAAAAAAAAAATACAATCCCCCCCAACATTAAAACCCACAACCAACACACCCAGCCTTACTCTAAAACCCACCCAATCCCCCTTAATAAAACCTAACACTAACCCCTTGAAGATCACCCTACTTTGAGACGTCTTCACCCAGCCGGGCAGAAGTCGTCCTCCAGACGGGCAGAAGTCTTCATCCAATCCGGGCAGAAGAGAACCTCCAGATGGGCAGAAGTCTTCAGACGGCATCTTCTATCTTCATCCATCCGGAGCGGAGCGGGACCATCTTCAAGCCAGCCGATGCGGAGCATCCTCTTCTTCCGACGACTCCCGACGAATGAAGGTTCCTTTAAATGATGTCATCCAAGATGGCGTACCTTGAATTCCGATTGGCTGATAGGATTCTATCAGCCAATCGAATTAAGGTAGGAACAATCCTATTGGCTGATGCAATCAGCCAATAGGATTGAAGTTCAATCCAATTGGCTGATCCAATCAGCCAATAGGATTGAGCTCGCATTCTATTGGCTGTTCCAATCAGCCAATAGAATGCAAGCTCAATCCTATTGGCTGATTGCATCAGCCAATAGGATTTTTCCTACCTTAATATTATTTTAGACACATTTTTTGTCGCTATGATTTATGTATAATTTTCTATTAATTCAATTAGCACTCTTAGTGTGTTCTGAGATGTAATTTGTTTTTTTGTATAGTAGCAGCTTATTATCACATTCAGAGAATTACATATTAAGAGTATACACTAGTATACAATCACAAGTGGCACTCTCATATTTTGCATCATTGTGATTGAGTGTTGGAGGCACTGAGACAGGGACCTCAAAGTACTTATGAGAACTATTAGATAATCTTGCCAAAGTAGAGAGCTTTAGATAATATGATCCTTAGTGTTACTGTAACTGAGTCAGTGGCAGTGCGGCTTTTAGTGTAGTGAATAGACTAGGTTTGGGGTGGTTGGATTTTATCGTGTTTGGGAATTTTCAGGTCAGTGGTAGTTAGGGGTTTTTCTGCTATGTAGGAATTGGGTTAGTGATAGCATCATCTTGAATTTATATTGGTTGGGGTTAATAAATATTGATCCTCTGTGTTGATATTGAAAAACATTAAACCTACTGCAGTACAAAGGAAAGCAGTTGTACAATTAAAGGGACACTAAACCCAAATTTTGTTTCTTTAATGATTCAGATAGAGCATGCAGTTTTAAACAACTTTCTAATTTACTCCTACTATTAATTTTTATTCGTTCTCTTGCTATCTTTATTTAAAAAGTAGGAACTTAAAGCTTAGTAGCCGGCCCATTTTAGGTTTTGCACCATGGATAGTGCTTTCTTATTGGTGCATACAGTTAGCAGACCAATTAGCAAGCATAACCCAGGTTCTCAACCAAAAATGGGCCGGCTCTTAAGCTTTACATTCCTGCTTTTTAAGTAAAGATAGCAAGAGAATGAAGAAAAATTGACAATACGAGTAAATTAGAAAGTTGCTTAAAATTGCATGTTCTATCTGAATCATTGAAGAAGAAAAATTGGGTTTAGTTTCCCTTTAAGTTTAGTTGTCACAGAAAAAAAAATGGTTCTATGGTAGCAAATACAGATTGTATCAGTTAATAGTGACAGACCTAAGGTACTATTGCTGATATGCTCTAGTTCCTATAACAGAAAGTCAAAACTATTGCTATTACTTTTGAGTTGCCGAAGCGTTGCAGCTCTATTGCTTTCAATAACAAGTTCCAAAAGATCTAAACCAGGGAAAGGAGATTAGAGATTAATTAGAGATTATTATTTTTTGTCTACTATTTTTTTTAGCGCTGCGGAATCTGTTGGCGCTCTACAAATAACCTATAATAATAATAATACAATAAAGACACTGTAAAAAAAGGCTATTCTAAATTTCCATAAAATATTTTTTGACTACTCAAAATACCATGTTCACAGATTTTGAATAAGTAAAATGACAGCTACATAAGAAAATAAGAAGTCCCTATATATACTGTATACTGTATAGATAGATAGATAGATAGATAGATAGATAGATAGATAGATAGATATAGATATATATATAAATGACATGTGCTTTTTGTTTCTTTCCGAATCGAAATTCGAACAAATTTGTCCAATTCAAAGCTTCGGATCGATTCGAATTTCTGAATTACCCAAGCAACGAAACTAAACTAATCCGAATGCATTTGTAATGAATAAATCCGAATTAGTTTGGATTTATTCGTTACATTCGAATGGCCATGGACTAATCACAATTACACTAGTATTGTACAATATATTAGGTTATATTACTCTGCTAGCTCAGTGCAGGGCACATTATGTAGCTGGTACCTGTGAGGTTGGTACTTAGGTGGGATGTGCTGTGTATTACACTAGTATTATGCACTGTATATTAGGTTATATACCTCTGCTAGCTCTGTGCATATTGTGTAGCTGGTAACTGTAAGGTTGGTACTTATGTTGATTCAGATGGGTTACACCTAATATACAGTACATAATACTAGTCTAATACACAACATATACCGAACTTCCAAATTTACTAATCAAATCCGAACCAAATACATCCGAATGAATCTAAAATGAATGCATTAGAATTTATCCGAATTCGAATCAACCTGAAATCAATATTCGAAAAAATCTGAATCAGTCCGAAACAATTTTTTCCGCTGCGCACAAGTCTAATATATAAATATATATATATATACTGTATATATATATATATATATATATGTATATATATATATGTATAGAATATCAGGTGCACTCTCACAAACAATGTCTCAATACCAAGGTATATATATGTGTGTGTATAAATGTGTGTATGTGTATATATATATATATATATATATATATATGACTTGCAAAGCAACGAGAAACCAGTATGAACAAATATTGGATTAGTGCCACTGATAGATTGCTGATCTAATGTTTAACAAGTCTGATTCTTTAAGTTATTTTAACCATAAACATATGTCTTTAAGGAAATGCTTTAAATCTTTGTGTAAGTTCATGGTTACTGAGAATAGCGTGCAAATTTTCAATGTGTGTGCAGGATTCTATTCCCTCTGTGCAACATACTTTCGGTTATATTATGGCTGTCAACAGTGATATATCAGTACTAAGAAAAAATGTAGTTCTGAGCCAAATAAATTATATAAAAAAAAAACTAAAAAAAAAACTAAATTTGGTTCTGTGTTACAGACTATCCTATACAGTTAGTATCTTGCATTTATTTTGCTTAAATTGCATCCTTCCTGCTATATAGCCTGGATAAATGTAATTCAGAGATGATGTTGTTTTATAAATGTTCTCTATCCTCCTACTAAACAATTCTTTTTAAGTATACACATTTCTACCCTTAAAGCAGAACCATTAAACAGAGAAACAGAATTTAATAGCAACTAGATATGGAAACGCTCTCTTCTACCATTTTTTCACCCCCTTTAATCTCATCCTGTCTCATCCTGTCCTGCATGTGGTAAAAGGAAAATATTACTCTTTCATCAACAAGGTTTGTTGCCAGACAGGCTCTGTACATTTAGTAAGACCTGCCCCTATATCCAGCAGAAAACCAGGAAGCTCGGTCTAGTTCACAATTCTAAACTTGACAATCTTTAAGATTCAGTAGCGAATCAAATAACTCCCACATGGGACACTCTCCTTAATTCCTATGCTGACCTGTGAAGCTGAAGGGGAAGGTTGCACTCTAAAGCTATTTGCTACACTGGTTATATATCAGTATTATAGATACATAAGTACCTGTGGCTGTTCTATAGGGGTGCAATCATTTAGGCTGAACCTCCATTTTATAAAAGTGCTCATTCTGCCACCAGTCATGTCCTCCTTGTTTACGACCTTGTGTCACCTAGCCATGCCTAACTCCGCACAAGGTATGCCAAGCTCTGCCCAAGTTACACCAGTGATTCCACCCCCAGGGCTGGACTGGGATTAAAAAGCAGCCCTGGAAAAATTTGAAGACCAGATTATTTTTTCTCTAGAAGATTACTGGGATACTCTATCCCCCAATATTTGTTTCCATAATTAAATTAAATTAGTTTGTAATTAAAATAATGTCAGAATGTTGTTGTATAGGTACCAATTTAATTTGACTCCGTTTCACAGTGTGAAAATGATTATCCGTAGTGTGATCTGGAGAAGATACACAAAACAGTGTCTCATAGTGTCCCTTGTCTAGACAATAGAAACTACCAAAATGATACATGGTCTAGGAAATAAAACTTACAAGGAAAGAAATTGAGACCTAAAGGGTACATTAAACTCTAAAAAATGCTAGATAGAGAGATGCATTCAAAGAAAAGATTAGGCTGAAAATAACATGCAGATGTATTTTTTAAAGTTTCATTAGCTGTTTATTATTGACAAGATAAGTTTAAAGTTTTAGTGTCTATAAAACAATGATAATTTGCATACGAAGAGAGAAGCGCTCTACACCAGCTAGTTCTATGGCGATTAACCATCCAGGAGCAGCCTCTTTTAGACCGGTGTACTTTTCACAGAGGAAAACTTTCCTGAAGTATATCAGTCTGGTACTGCCAAGTAAGGTTAGTCCAGCCCCTTACTTGCGTTAAAACAATGATAGTTGCCATGTTGTAACTTAGGTTACTTTCTCTGCTGTGGCCAATTAGGGTCAGTTATAAATAGGTCTCTAGAGTGTGCAGCCAATGGCTGAGTGGAATATAAAAATGTTCTGCATTTCCATTTCTAACAGGAACTGAACAGCTCACAATTTCAGAATGGAATCACAGGAAAAGGGGACAAAATAAATAATGAAAGTTAATTGCAGACATTTTTTCAGATTTTTCATTTTATATTACCATCTCAAAGTGTTTAATTTACCTTTAATATATTTAGCTCAGAAGAGAAAAGAGAGATAATACCGTTACATCACCTCAGCAGCAGCACCACCCACTTAAATTGTATCTGGACAGTCCCATCTGCTGCTGCCCACCTTTGAAATCTTCTAGTATCCTGGTAGGCCAATCGGGCCTTTTCACACCCTGACATTGCCCACAGAGCAACCACAAGTCCTTGCACAGGGTAAATGCTTGGCCCACAAAGTTTTGTTTTCTAGAACTGCCCCATAGAGCTATGCTATCTCGTCCGAGACTCTAGGGACTCTGGGATGGTTTTTGGGTTAGTGTTACAAGCTAGGGTGAGAAAAAAAGAAACAACCTATTAAACAATGCAATGAGGATATGTTTTCAATGTGATTCCACGATCCCTAGATTTATCAATGCCCTCCAATTCTCAAGGTATATTCTTCTTGCTCAAGATATAAATATGATAGTGAAGTACAGTTGAAGGGGCCTATTTATCAAGCTTCGTATGGAGCTTGAAGGCCCGTGTTTCTGGCGAGCCTTCAGGCTCGCCAGAAACACAAGTTATGAAGCAGCGGTCTAAAGACTGAAGACGTTGCCCGTTTTTAATATGGAATAAATTATATCAAAATCCATCATGACCCCTTTAACAATGGCTGTATCAGTTCAGGATATAAACTATAAAGAGGAAAGCAGAAGACGCACAAACGTACGTATACGGAGAAACGTAGGTCGGAACTTCATGCCCCCTTAATATTGTCACAAGGAAAGGTATCATAAGAATACCTGACACAAGGTGGGAGAGTTTGTGGTATGAACAGCAATATTACCCGCGTCCATCTTGTAACGGTATATGCCACCTACTGAGTGTACATAGTGGTTGGATACCACCCAAGTGAATATTTCTGGGGAGCAATATATATATATATATATATATATATATAAAATTGTCTTTAATAAATGTTTGTTAAATACAGTATTGCCTGATGTATACTGGGTACCTGGCAATATAAAACCAGGTGTGCATCATCTCCAGAGGCGGTTAGTTTCATCTATACGTGAGTAGCCCCTTGGCAGATTTGGGTGTATTTGTTCACATATAAACTGTACTTATATATTTTTTCTTGAGGCAAGAAGAATAGACCTTAAACAATGGGGTCCATTTATACATCTTGGGATTGTGGAATCACATCAAACACATATCCTTATTGCATTGTTTAATAGTTTGTTTCTTTTTTATCACTTTTTAATGAATAGATCTTTTTATTACAAGTACAAGCACTGTACTTTTATTATTTGTAACAAGCTAGGGTGTTAACACTTTAGATGCTAGCACATTACTGTGGTGAAAATATATCCAATAATGTCGTTGGTGATAATTCTGAAGATGCAATATTTTCATCCTGGTGAAGCAAAATCATGGACAAGATTCCAGTCTATGGGGCCAATTTAACAATGCCTGACAGACATGATACGCTGCAGCGTATCATGTCTGCCAGACTTTGCTGAATGTGGACAGCATACACTTCGGCATTCAGCATTGCACAAGCAGTTCTAGTGAACTGCTTATGCAATGCTGCCCCCTGCAGATTTGCGGCCAATCGGCCACTAGCAGGGGTGTCAATCAGCCAGATCGTAGACGATCGAGAGGTTTGCTGTACGCCACCTCAGAGGCAGTGTATGAGTTAAGGAGCAGCAGTCTTAAGACTCCTGTTTCCGGTGCGCCTGAAGGCTCAAACGGAAACAAGGGGAACTGGGGCCCTTCGACCCTTGTTAAATCAACCCCTACATCTTAATGTATCAATATCTGGTTTATAGTGACTGCGCGTCAGAAGTAGCGTGCGTATTTCAAGTTGAAAGTAAACGCGATTGCTTGAGTGCAATTGAATTAAACACACGTCAGGATAGAGTGACCTCAGAGCTCTGGTTAACTGTGACGCTCTAATAAAAAGTGTCAGAAAACATAAATTATGCATTTAAAAGTTCAGTTACACTCATAATAACACTATCTTTAACATACAGATACATACAGTACATACACATCTCTAAATATGTATATGTATGTATAGATATGTATATCTGTGTGTACATATGTATTTATATGTGTATATATATATTTATAGACATATATACACATATAAACGCATAAATACATAAACATACATAGACATATATAGAAGTGCATTGGAGCCATTTACAGTCAAGTAGATGAAAAAATGTAACAGCATATTTATGCAAGATTCCTTTTTAATAAAGTGTTATACTGTGTATTTGCTGTAAATATTTCACATTTAAATCGATATTCCTATATATATCTGTATATAACTATACCTATATGTAAATATATATATACACAGTAGATAGATAGATATAGATACAGATATATATTTTATTAAAATACCATCATTTACTATATATATATATCTATAAATATATATATATATATATATATATATATATGTATTTATGAATAAATAGAATATATTCTTCTATGTGAAGAACATTGGAATGTAAAATATCACTGTAATATTATTATTATTTTCATGTCGGGTTAGCGCAATTGAGAAAACGCAATTTTTGAGAGCGAGTAGGGTTTTTTCCACTTTTCGCAATCCAATGACATCCATGGGGGAATACGTTAGCACGATCGCGATAATCAAAGTTTGGCTTTTTGTGCACGTTGGGTTAGCGTGTGAGCAAAAAAACGTTTTACTTTCAAAAAGCTTACTTCTAGTGAAGTTAACACATCAGCAGAAGCAATAAATAGCGCTCCATTCGTAATCTGGCCCTTTGTAAACTTAAAATGTACCTCTGTCCTTTTCTATTGTACCTCTTTTTTATTTAGTATAGCAATGAATCAAAGTTTATTTATATCTCTTAAAAATATTGACCTTCATTCTAATACATGTGACGTGTGTGCAAAAGCATTGTGCAAGTTATGAATAGGATTATTGACAATGTATTTTCATAACACCTTTATTATAGTAACTGGATCATACTCAACCAGCTCGCAGTTTTGCTCTAGGCAACATTGTTACCAGCAATATTGATTAGGGGGTATTTTGCTTATTGTGACAGTGAAAATGTTGAGGAGAACTATTTGTTCTTTCAACTGTGAACCAACATACTCTACATAGGAAGATTCTTTTGATCCCATTGTTCAAATTCTAAATTGTTGAAAACAAAATGTAAGACCAAGTGTAGTGTGTTAGAGTGTTGCATTACTTGAACAGCAATATGTGTGGCCTTATGACTGTCTTTAGCCATAGGCAGTTGTACACTTTGCCTAATCACACATCAATATATACAGGAGTGCAGCAAGCAAAATAGAATTAGCAATGTATGAATTTAAATGTAAATTGATAAGAAACATGTAGGTTTTAACTAATGACTTTGGCAAGGATGTTTTGGAGAAATACTTTAAAATTGGTTTTATAGAGGTATTGGGAATCCTCTCATAATGTACTCAACATTTTTGACCTGATTAAAGAGATCCCTTGAGAGGTGTACTTTAAACATATGGCTAGTAGAATATAGCTATATAGCCTATGCTAGAGGGTGCCCTAATTAAAGTAATACAACCTATAGATGTATAAATCAATGCAAATGCTAGAGTGTATTATGCTATACACTTAAATGCAAAACATGTGGCTAGTAGGCATATTGACTTATACTAGACATGTGCAGCTTCGAAAAATTTGGTTCGGTTTGGATCGATTCGGACCGATTCGAATTTCGGTTCGGATCGATTCGAATTCAGAAGATATCAAATGAATTTGTTTCTGATTCATTCGGATTCTTTCGGATTTGTGAAAAATTTGGTTTGATTCGGTTCAATTCGGTTAGATTCGGTTCGAATCAACACGGAATTTTGGAATTTCGGTCAGTGTTAAGTGGGATGTGCTGTGTATTACACTAGTATACTGTACAATACTAGTGTAATACACGGCCATCCAAATCCATCTGAATCTACCGAATAAATTCAAATCGATTCAGATTTATTCGGTAGATTCGGCACTACCGCAATTCGGAAATTCGAATCAATCCGAATCTCCGAATTAGACAAATTCGTCAAAAATTTCACGTCAACATAAAACTTTCATTCAGAATAGAGAGAGAATAAAAGACTGAAAACAGGACCCAATTTGAAAGGAGAGGTGACATTATGGAAGGTATAGTAGGTCTTCTTCCATCTTGATAATAATCAGGATTAAAGATTAAGTGCTAGATTATGAGTGGAGTGCTATCACTAGACAGAGCCTTTTTGCATGCATTGGGTTACTCTCGTTTTATGAGTTGAAAGTAAAAAGTAAGCGCACAAGCGAAAACCCGACACGTGCAAAACTTGAACTTTGGATATCACGGCAGCGTTAACAAATTCTCCCATAGGGGTATATTTAACATAGTGTGAGCAGACATGATACGATGCAGCGTATCATGTCCGCTGCACATCGATAAATAACGACAGCATAAGCTGTCGGCATTTATCATTGCACTAGCAGTTCTTGTGAACTGCTGGTGCAATGCTGCCCAATTGCAGATTGGTCGCTAGCAGGGGGTGTCAATCAACCCGATCGTATTCGATCGGGTTGATTTCTGTCCGCTGCCTCAGAGTAGGCAGACAAGTTATGGAGCAGCGGTCTTTAGGAAACAATGGACATCAAGCTCCATACAGAGCTTGATAAATTGGCCCTATAAACTTCAATGGAGCGCGCAAACTGCAAAAAAAACTAACACCCATATTCGTGCGATAACCCAACCTCATTTATTCAAGATTGCAAAACCTGACATGAAATATGATTATTTCACATTCCAATGTTCTTCACATAGAAGAATATGTTCTATTTTTTATGGGCCTGGAACCAAACTCCCTCACTTCCAATTGACTTACATTATAAACTGGGTTTCAATTTACAATGGTTTTGATTTACAACCATTCCTTCTGGAACCGAACCCCGGCATAAACTGAGGGCTACCTGTACACTCCTAAGTGGAAATGTCCAAATTGGGCCCAAAGTGTCAATATTTTGTGTGACCACCATTATTTTCCAGCACTGCCTTAACCCTCTTGGGCATGGAGTTCACAGGTTGCCACTGGAGTCCTCTTCCACTCCTCCATGACAACATCCCAGAGCTGGTGGATGTTAGAGACCTTGCGCTCCCCCACTTCCATTTGAGGATGCCCCACAAATGCTCAAAAGGTATTAGGTCTGGAGACATGCTTGGCCAGTCCTTCACCTTTACCCTCAGCTTCTTTAGCTAGGCAGTGTTCATCTTGGAGGTGTGTTTGGGGTCGTTATGTTGGAATACTGCCCTGCGACCAGTCTTCAAAGGGAGGGGATCATGCTCTGCTTCAGTATGTCACAGTACATGTTGGCATTTATGGTTCCCTCAATGAACTGTAGCTCCCCAGGGCCGTCAGCACTCATGCAGGTCCAGACCATGACACTCCCACCACTATGCTTGACTGTAGGCAAGACACACTTGTCTTTGTGCTCCTCATCTGGTTGCCACCACACACGCTTGACACGATCTGAACCAAATAAATGTATCTTGGTCTCATCGGACCACAGGACATGGTTCCAGTAATCCATGTCCTTAGTCTGCTTGTCTTCAGCAAACTGTTTGTGAGCTTTCTTGTGCATCATCTTTAGGGGATGACAGCCATGCAGACCAATTTGATTCAGTGTGCAGTGTATAGTCTGAGCACTGACAGGCTTACCCCCCACCGCTTCAACCGCTGCAGCAATGCTGGCAGCACTCATACGTCTATTTCCCAAAGACAACCTCTGGATATGACGCTGAGCATGTGCACTCAACTTCTTTGGTCGACCATGGCAAGGCCTGTTCTGAGTGGAACTTGTTGTGTGAAACCGCTGTATGGTCTTGCTCACGTGCTGCAGCTCAGTTTCAGGGTCTTGGAAATCTTCTTATAGCCTAGGCCATCATTATGTAGAGTAACAATTCTTTTTTCAGATTCTCAAAGAGTTCCATGTTGAACTCCCAGTGACCAGTATGAGAGAGTGCGAGAGCGATAACACCAAATTTAACACACCTCCTCCCCATTCACACCTGAGACCTTGTAACACTAACGAGTCACATGACACCAATGAGGAAAAATGGCTAATTGGGCCCAATTTGGACATTTCCATTTAGGAGTGTACTCACTTTTGTTCCCAATGGTTTAGACCTTAGTGGCTGTGTGTTGAGTTAGTTTAAGGGGACAACAAATTTACACTGTTATACAGGTTGTACACTCACTACTTTACATTGTAGCAAATTGTAATGTCTTCAGTGTTGTCACATGAAAAGATGTAATAAAATATTCACAAAAATGTGAGGGGTGTACTCACTTTTGTGAGATACTGTGTATATAATATATATATATATATATATATATATATATATATATATATATATATATATATATATGATTGTATATAGGTATAGAGATATATACAGATATACTGTATATAGGAATATTTATTTAAAAATAATTGGGACATATTCCCCTATGCCAAGAATATTGGAATGTGAAATATTTACAGTAAATAAACAGTTAAACACTTTATTATTTATAAATTCCACTGATATATATATATATATATATATATATATATACATTTGTATTTATGTGTTTATATGTGTATATATGTCTGTAAATACATATGTACACATATAAATACATACAAACACATACATATATATAGACATATTTAGACATGTGTATGTATGTATCTCTATGTTAAAGCCCTTTGCATTTACACCTGAGACCTCATATTTTTTCACCCCTTATAACTTGTATAAGGTATATGTAGATTTATTATTGTTTTTGTAATTATTTTTATCAGACAGTGTCATTATATTATGAGTGTAACTGGAAAAGATATATGGTGATGTAGAGAGCGCTGAATAGGGATGGGCGAATGTGTAAATTTCTAAATTCAAATGTTAGAATGAATGTTATTACCGAAATTCAAATTACAAATCCGAATGTTGATACAAGCGCATATTCTTAAAAATTCTATAATCGAATGCTATTTACAGTTTTCGAATGTCACTTTCGAATTTGAATGTTTATAATTAGATTGAATGTCCACATTCGAAATTTCGAATTTAACATTCTATTTAACAAATACTATTCAGAAGTTCAATAGTTCATTAGGTAGGGAATCTAGTAAATTAATACATAATAGATACAAATACATCAATTCGAATGTTTCTATTTCGATCGAATATTGCATAATTCGAATATTACATTTAAAGAAAGCATTATAGAAATACTATTACAAACATATAAATTCGAATTTTTCTAATTCGATTACTGCATAATTCGGATATTACATTTAAAGAAAGCCTTAGAAATACTATTACAAATATATAAATTCGAATTTTTCTAAACAAATATTTTCAAATGTAATTGTAAAATTCGAAACCGAACATTCGAAATTGAATGTTAGAATGTTATGTAAACAAATTCTATTCGAACAAATTAATGTGTTAAAATTCGTTTTATTTTTCGAATGTTACGAAACATTCTCCCATCCCTAGCGCTGAACTAAATAACACTTAAGCCTTTCCTTATATTATACTCTTTCTTGATAGGGGGTATAAATCAAGTAAATGTGTGTATATGGGAAGGCGCTAAAAGCATTACGTTTTAAAGTTGTGGAGTGATAATGTCCTTGAAGACAGAAAGTTATGAAAGTATGTATAATTATTATGAGTGTAACTGTACTTTTACATGCGTTTTTGATGTGTTTTGTGCCACTTTTTTGTCTCGCGTAACAATTAACCAGAGCTCTGAAGTTGCTCTAACCCTATGTGCGATAAATTTGAATGCACTCAAGCAAACGCGTTTACTTTCAACTCATAATACGCGCACAAAGAGCTGCAAAGTACCCCAAAACGCTTGCATGCTACAGTTAGCGCACCACTTGTAATCTAGCCCTAAGCCAGGATCCTTTAGGAAAAGTTTTTTTTTGTTTTGTTTTGAGGTTATAGAAACCCAGTATCTCTCACCCCAGGAAAAGGTGTAGGCTATATTACCTCCTTAGGAATATATATCTAAGGTTTCCAATGATAAATAGAGAGGCATACAAATTTGAAGCCATGTGCCTAATACAGAATAGAAAAGGGTTTGGTAAAACCTAGATTTACTTTTTATTATCACATTTACTAACTAGAGAAACTCAACAGAAGCATTACACTACTGGGAGCACAATGGTGATTGGTGGCTGCACACATGTGACTCTTGTCATTGGCTTAGCAAAAGTGTTCAGTTAAGTCCCAGCAATGCATTGGAGATTACTTTAACCAAATGTTTAACCAGTTTGCAGGTGATAAATACATAGTTATATACAAGCAATAGTGCAATAATAAAATACTCCAATTTTTTTCTGATTTGCTATAGGTTGAATGATAAGACACAATGGTATATGTACACCAAATGTAATCATATTAATTAATAGGACTGTACAAATGTATTATGATGTAGTCGCCCTCATTAATCCTGATAAGTTTGGGGCACCAGTTCGGAGTGTTACTATATGAACACCAGTCACAGTAATTCAGTTGATAACAAACTGCTAATATTTTTAAGTTCTATCCATGTTTGCCTTGGCCCAACCTGGGTAACCATTTCCTTAAAGGGACATTAAACACTAAGGGATAGATTACGGGAGGAGCGCAATATTGCTCTTTCCCTAGCAAGATAATACCAGTGCACAGGTGAGGCGCAATGCGAACGCGACCTCTCGTTTACATTGCCTAGAAGCCTTGCGCTCACGAGAGCGCACTTCCTAAGGCTCCAATGGGAGCCTCGTTCTCATGCCATCAGACACGGCAAACCACCTAGCGCAGCGCAGAGGGCAATTCCTGCAGCATTGGGCAGCAATAAATAAAAAATATATGTGTATGCTTATAAACATATATAATTATGTGTCTATGTGTATATACACATATTAACACATAAATATATATGTACAGTATATAAGCATATACATATATTTTTACTAGGAACACACAGTTCCCTATAGACCACAATGTAAAGGCACTTTCAGTGCCTTTTTTTCCAAACACCCCACATCACCTAACTTTAACCCCTTATAACTGCTTTGTGCAGTTTTTTTTAATAAAAATAAAATAAAAATGCTCATATTTTTTATTTATTTTAAAGAACTGTTCACTTAATTTGGGGGGCAATTTGGGCATCTTTTTATAATTAACCATAGTTTAATCGCTCTTAACGCTTCTTAACGTTTCATTAGTTTAAATAGTGACAAAATAAGTGTAATGTTTTAGTGTCTATAAAACAATGGGAGCTGCCATGTTGTAACTTAGGTTACCTTCTCTGCTGTGGCCAATCAGGGACAGTTATAAGTAGGTCTCTAGCGTGTGCAGACGCTGGCTGCATGGAATATAACAATGTTCTGCACTTCCATTTCTACCAGGGACTGAAAAGCTCACAATTTCAGAATGGAATTACAGGAAAAGGAGAGAAAATAAGTAATGAAAGTATATTGCAGAGTTTTATTTATATTACCATCTCAAAGTGTTTAATGTCCCTTCAAGTAACAAGAGTTACTCTAGACTATAGGCTGGTAAAGCAGAAGTGAAGGAACATAAGACACAGGTAGGGGGAATAATAAAGATTATATGACTAACGATAATGACACTGGTACAGTGAAAGGACAGAGCCAGAGGTAGTGGAAGGAGAAAGACTCATGTATGGAAAAACATAAATTATGACTTACCAGGTAATTTCCTTTCCTTCGATACAGGGAGAGTCTACAGCTGGATTCATTACTTGTGGGAATACAGAACCTGGCAAAAACACCCCAGCCAAAGGCTTAAATACCTCCCCCACTTCCCTCATCCCCCACTCATTCTGCCGAGGGAACAAGGAAACAGTAGGAGAAATAGCAGGGGGAAAAAGGTGCCAGAATAAAACAAAATAAATTTAGGGCTGCCCATCGGAGAACACGGACGGGAGCTGTGGACACTCCCTGTATCGAAGGAAAGGAAATTATCTGGAAAGTGATAATTTATGTTTTCCTTCTTAAAGCAGGGAGAGTCCACAGTTGCATTCATTACTTGTGGGAAACAATACCCAAGCTACAGAGGACACTGAATGCTAACGGGAAGGTAAAAAAGAAAGGCAGCCCCTAATCTGAGGGCACCACAGCCTTTAAAACCTTTCTCCCGAAGGCTGCTTCAGCAGAAGCAAAACCATCAAACTTGTAAATTTGGAAAATATATGTAAGGAGGACCTGGTAGTCGCCTTACAAATCTGATCTATAGAGGCCTCATTTTTGAAGGCCCAAGAGGAAGCCACTGCTTTTGTAGAATGAGCCGTAATCCTCTGAGGAAGCTTAATTCCCGCTGTTTTATATGCTAAGCGGATGATACTCCTCAACCAAAAAGATAAGGAGGTCAAAGAGGCCCTCTGACCCCTAGGCTTCCCAGAATAGAGAACAAACAGAGAAGAAGTTTGTCTAAATTCCTTTGTAGCCTGATTACAAACCACATCCAGATTATGCAGGAAACGTTCCTTCGATGAAGAAGGATAAGGACATAATTATTATTATTATTATTATTATCAGGTATTTGTAGAGCGCCAACAGATTCCGCAGCGCTGAGGAAGGAACCACAATTTCTTGATTGATGTTGCGATATAACACAACCTGAGGAAGAAATCCTAACTTAGTTCATAGAACAGCCTTATCAGCATGGAACACCAGATAAGGAGGGTCGCATTGCAAGGCAGCAATCTCAGAAAATCTGCGCGTAGAAGCAATAGCTAGCAGAAAAAGAACTTCTTAAGACAACTTAATGTCAACCTCATGCATAGGCTCAAACGGAGCCCATTGCAAAACTCTAAGGAGGAGCAATAGATCTAAACAATGGCCTTTTCCTAGTCAGAACCTTAACAAAAGACTATACATCCGAAAGCTCAGCAAGCCTCTAGTGCAGTAAAACAGACAGGGCTGAAATCTGTCCCTTCAAGGAACTAGCTGAGATGCTCTTCTCCAGTCCCTTCTGGAGAAAAGAAAGAATCCTGGCAACCTTTACTTTGTGCCATGACAAACCACGCTCTTCACAACAGAATAAGTAGGTCCTCCACACCTTATGATAGATGCGACGAGTAACCGGCCTATGAGCTTGAATGAGAGTATCAATAAACCTCTCAGAAAACCCTCTCTTGGCTAAGACTAAGCTTTTAACCTCCACGCAGTCAGCCTCAGAGAATCTAGATTTTGATAAAGAAAGGGGCCTTGTTGCAGCAGATCCCTGCGACAAGGTAACCTCCAAGGAGAAGATTAGGACATCCCCACTAGATCCATGAATCATATCCTTCACGGCCACAATAGAGCAATCAAATCACTGACGCCTGCTCCTGAATGATTCGAGCCACCACTCAAGGAAAGAGTTGTAATGTCAGGACAAAATAAAATTAGATTGAACCTCCAAGGCACTGCTAATACATCTATTAGCTCTGCCCGAGGATCCCTGGACCTCGACCCATATCTGGGTAGCTTGGTATAGAGACAGGACGCCATGAGATCTATCTCCAGCGTTCCCGACCTGTTGCATATCTCCGCAAACACTTTGGAAT
This sequence comes from Bombina bombina, assembly GCF_027579735.1. Lineage (NCBI taxonomy): Eukaryota > Metazoa > Chordata > Amphibia > Anura > Bombinatoridae > Bombina > Bombina bombina. Next base: position 1,490,318,073 of record NC_069499.1, on the reverse strand, counting down.
GGAGAGACCATTTCCCTGGATGAAAGGATTGTCTGCTGAGAAAATCCGCTTCCCAGATGTCCACACCCGGAATGTGGATCGCTGACAGCGAACACTTGTGGGTCTCTGCCCACTCCAGAATCTGAGATACTTCCCTCATTGCTAGGGAGCTTCTCATTCCCCCATGTTGGTTGATGTAAGCCACCAAGGTTATATTGTCTGATTGGAATCAGATAAATTGGGACGAACCCAGTAGGGGCCAAGCTTTCAGAGCATTGAATATTGCCCGAAAGTCTGGAATAATGAACGGGAGGGAGATCTCCTCCTGTGTCCACAGGCCCTGCCCCTTCTTGGCACCCCAAACAGCTCCCCATCCTGCCAGACTTGCGTCCGTAGTCACAGTCACCCAGGATGGTCTTAAAAAGGATGTCCCTTGGGACAGGAGACCCAGACAGAGCCACCAAGAGAGAGATTCTCTCAACCGTTTGTCCAGAGAAATCTGTTGAGACAGATCCAAATGATCGCTGTTCCACTGCCTCAGCATGCACAGTCGCAATGGCCTGCTTGGATCTTGGGACAGGAGACCCAGACAGAGCCACCAAGAGAGAGATTCTCTCAACCGTTTGTCCAGAGAAATCTGTTGAGACAGATCCAAATGATCGCTGTTCCACTGCCTCAGCATGCACAGTCGCAATGGCCTGACGTGGAACCTGACAAAGAGAATGAGGTCTATGCTGGACACCATGAGACCAATCACCTTCATATACTGAGCCACCGATGGCCTTAAGAAGGTCTGGAGGGCAAAACATGTTGAAGCTATCTTGCAACTTCTCTGGTCTGTTAGAAATATTCTCATGTCTATGGAGTCTATTATCATGTCCAGGAATTCTACCCTGGTGCTTAGAATAAGAGAACTCCTTTCTCTATCTTCCCTCCGAGGGATTGAAAAAGACAGTGGAGAGATTACAGATGGTCTTCCACCAGATGAAATGATGGTGCTTGTACCAGAATATCATCCAAGTAGGAATCTACTGCTACACCCCGGGTTCTGGCAACTGCTAGAAGAGCCCCTAGAACCCTAGTAAATATTCTTGGAGCAGTAGCTGGATCAAATGGAAGTGCAATGAACTGGAAGTGCTGGACCAGGAACGCAAACCTGAGAAACTGGAAGTAGTTCCTGTGGATTGGAAGGTGAAGGAATGCCTCCAGATCTATAGTGGTCATAAACTGCCCTTCCTGATTAAGGGAAGGATGGATCTTATTGTCTCCATCTTGACGAGGGGACATTTAGAAATTTGTTTAAGCACCTTAGGTCCAGAACTGGAAGGAAAGTTTGCTCCTTCTTTGGGACCACGGAAATGTTTCAATAGCATCCCAAACCTTTCTCTGCAATAAGCACTGGGACAATGACTCCAAAGGAGGACAGATCCCTTATGCACTCCAGAAAAGCTTCCCTCTTTCCTAGTCTTGAAGACAGGTTGAGAGGATGAATCTGGCCCTGGGTAGATGAGATCTGAAGCCTATCTTGTAACCCAAGGATCCTGCACATCCCTGAACAAAGCCTCTGAAAGAGCGACAGTCCGCCCCCTACACGATTCAAAATAGGACCAGGGGCCGCCCCTTCATGCGGACTTAGTCTTGGCGGGCTTCTTGCTCTGCTTGGATCTATTCCAGGACTGAGCGGGCTTCCAAGAACTCTTGGTTTGCTCTGGCTTAGCGGAGGCCTCTGACCCTGGGCTTTTATCAGAACTAAAGGAACGAAAATACAAACTTTGTTCCATAGATTAGTTCTCTTTATCTTATGGTATGAAGGCACCCTTGGCCCCTGAAACTGTGGAGATAGTCAAACAAACTCTTTCCCTTTAAAGATAAAAGAGAAAGAGACTAGACTTAGATGTTATATCTGTCAGAGCTCCTTACGGGCCTGAACAGAAAACCTGAAGTCTTAGCCATAGGCTAATTAATCTTCTTAATAACAGTACAGATAAAAGAATTAGTAACCCAGAAGGCCGTAATTATTTCCTGAAAAATGTCAAGGGAACCCTCCAACACGATCATTTTCGCAAAGGAGATGCACCAAAAGGTAGCCGTTCCAGCAACTGCAGCGACAAGCGCAGCCAGTAAAAGCAAATATACCATAGGTTGAAACAACCTCTTTTACCGGCGGCTCTATGATTGACAAACTATCCTCACACGGGTTAGTATTACGTGTGGCAGGCGTAAAAATAGTGCCAACCAAGTAGGGATGGGAAAGAGAAAACCCACCCTCATAGAGAGCCCAGAACTGGGATCCTTAAAAGGCAGAGGATGGGAACAGGAATCTAATCCTGTCCCAGTCGTCCTTCGTAATGATTGCTATCAAATTTAGGACCCAAAGGTTTGTCTGGCAGCTCGGCCTTTGGAACCTCTAATGTAGTCAAAACCTCCCTTAGTAGAATGCGTAAACGTTCTGTCCTAAATCTAAAAACTGCATCCTCCACAGGTGGAGGATTATAGACAGCAGAATCCAACCCTGAAAGTTCATACTCTGAATTTTCTGAGAGAACCTCATCCTCGGATAACCATTCAGATATATCCGGCAAATTACATGATGCCACCCTGGCAGGAGTGCAATATTTAACCTTTTGCTTGCACTTAGCAGTGTGGGGCAAAACACTAATGGCCGCAGACACCGCCATATGAAACTGCGCAGTAACGGCTCGTGATAAAAAGGCCCCCTTTAGATGGAGGATTAGCAGTGCAATGGGAAGCTGCATGTGTATAAAAAGATGCATGTAGGGTATGCACCTCACTGGACGATGACTCCTCAGAGGTGGGCGGCTCAGCGGTATCAAACATGTCAACCTTATTTGATACAATCCCCTTATCAAGGCATATGGAACATAATTGAGAAGGTGGATATTCCAGAGCTCCCTCACAATATAAACAGGTATTACTCTTTGAAATAGAGGGAGAACCCTCTAATGAATCAGAATCCTCCATAGCTAAAGTATGATATGCGGAGGACTAGAGCAAAAATTTACTTTTTTTTAAAATAAAATAAACGGCACCCTTATATCACATGGTGCGCAATGCAGGACCGTCCCTGCTATGAGAAAAAGCGCGCCAAGCTTTTAAGCTGTGCAACCGTCAAAGTGAAAGTGAAACCTGTATGTTCCATCTCAGCCTATGAGCCCATAAACATCTTACACATAAAGCAGCATAAAATCAAATAAAGCATATATGATTATATACAAATGTTCATATTCCCCCTCAAGAGATATTAACCCTTGATTCCATATAGATTAAAGGAGATATTACTGTGACCCTGTCTTCTAGCATTTGCAATATGTGTAAAAAAATGAAACGATCTTACCAGAATCTATGCCGCGGAACAGTAACACAGTCCTTCAAGTTTGACAAATTGTAGCAGCGCTTCTGACATGGACTTGAGTGAAGAAAGCAGGCAGCAAAACTCGTCAACGCTGATTGCTTAAGGAGCTGTTAATATGAGTCTGGATGGTTTTGCAGAAAGACTCTCCCTGCATCTCCAGACTCTAACTTTTGTCAATGCACTCACTGAGAGGCTGACAAGACTACTTAAACCTCCTGTCCTGGGGTGTTTTTGCCTCCTCCTGGTGGCCAGGTTCTGTATTCCCAAAAGTAATAATTGCACCTGTGGACTCTCCCTGTATTAACAAGGATAGGAGATTGACAAAGGTAGGGAAAAGGAGACTGATACAGTTAGGGGAAATTATTCTAACACAGGTAGGATAGGGAAAAGGATTTGGACACCGGTAGGATAGGGAAAAGGAGATTGACATAGGTAGGATATGCAAAAGGATTCTGACACAGGTAAGATAGGGAAAAGGATTCTGACACAGGCAGGATAGGGAAAAGGATTCTGACACAGGTAGGATAGGGAAAAGGAGACTGACACAGGTAGGATAAGGAAAAGGATTCTGACACAGGTAAAATAGGGAAAAGGATTCTGAAACAGGTAGGATAGGGCAAAGGATTCTGACACAGGTAGGATAGGGATAAGGATTCTGACACAGGTAGGATAGGGATAAGGATTCTGACACAGGTAGGATAGGGAAAAGGATTCTGACACAGGTAGGATAGGGCAAATGATTCTGACACAGGTAGGATAGGGAAAAGGATTCTGACACAGGTAGGATAAGGAAAAGGATTCTGACACAGGTAAAATAGGGAAAAGGATTCTGAAACAGGTAGGATAGGGCAAAGGATTCTGACACAGGTAGGATAGGGATAAGGATTCTGACACAGGTAGGATAGGGATAAGGATTCTGACACAGGTAGGATAGGGAAAAGGATTCTGACACAGGTAGGATAGGGCAAATGATTCTGACACAGGTAGGATAGGGAAAAGGATTCTGACACAGGTAGGATAGGGCAAAGGATTCTGACACAGGTAGGATAGGGAAAAAGATTCTGAAACAGGTAGGATAGGGAAAAGGATTCTGACACAGGTAGGATAGGGAAAAAGATTCTGACACAGGTAGGATAGGGAAAAGGATTCTGACACAGGTAGGATAGGGAAAAGGATTCTGATGCAGGTAGGATAGGGAAAAGGATTCTGACACAGGTAGGATAGGGAAAAGGAGACTGACACAGCCAGAATAGGGAAAATGATTCTGACACAGGTAGGATAGGGAAAAGGATTCTGACACAGGTAGAATAGGGAAAAGGATTCTGACACAGGAAGTATAGGGAAAATTATTCTGACACAGGTAGGATAGAGAAAAGGAGACTGACACAGGTAGGATAGGGAAAAGGATTCTGACACAGGTAGAATAGGGAAAAGGAAACTGACACAGGTAGAATAGGGAAAAGGATTCTGACACAGGTAGGATAGGGAAAAGGAGATTGACACAGGTAGAATAGGGAAAATTATTCTGACACAGGTAGGATAGGGAAAATGATTCTGACACAGGTAGGATAGGGAAAAGGAGACTGACACGGGTAGGATAGGGAAAATGATTCTGACACAGGTAGGATAGGGAAAAGGAGATTGACACAGGTAGAATAGGGAAAATGATTCTGACACAGGTAGGATAGGGAAAAGGAGACTGACACAGGTAGGATAGGGAAAATGATTCTGACACAGGTAGGATAGGGAAAAGGAGATTGACACAGGTAGAATAGGGAAAATTATTCTGACACAGGTAGGATAGGGAAAATGATTCTGACACAGGTAGGATAGGGAAAAGGAGACTGACACGGGTAGGATAGGGAAAAGGAGACTGACACATGTAGAATAGGGAAAAGGAGACTGACACAGGTAGGATAGGGAAAAGGAGTCTGACACAGGTAAGATAGGGAAAAGGATTCTGACACAGGTAGGATAGGGAAAAAGATTCTGACACAGGTAGGATAGGGAAAAGGATTCTGACACAGGTAGGATAGGGAAAAGGATTCTGATGCAGGTAGGATAGGGAAAAGGATTCTGACACAGGTAGGATAGGGAAAAGGATTCTGACACAGGTAAGATAGGGAAATGGATTCTGACACAGGTAGGATAGGGAAAAAGATTCTGACACAGGTAGGATAGGGAAAAGGATTCTGACACAGGTAGGATAGGGAAAAGGATTCTGATGCAGGTAGGATAGGGAAAAGGATTCTGACACAGGTAGGATAGGGCAAAGGATTCTGACACAGGCAGAATAGGGAAAAGGATTCTGACACAGGTAGGATAGGGAAAAGGATTCTGACACAGGTAGAATAGGGAAAAGGATTCTGACACAGGAATTATAGGGAAAATTATTCTGACACAGGTAGGATAGGGAAAAGAAGACTGACACATGTAGAATAGGGAAAAGGAGACTGACACAGGAAGAATAGGGAAAAGGTGACTGACACAGGTAGAATAGGGAAAAGGATTCTGACACAGGTAGGATAGGGAAAAAGGAGACTGACACAGGTAGAATAGGGAAAAGGATTCTAACACAGGTAGGATAGGGAAAAGGATTCTGACACAGGTAGGATAGGGAAAAGGAGACTAACACAGGTAGGATAAGGAAAAGGATTCTGACACAGGTAGGATAAGGAAAAGGATTCGGACACCGGTAGGATAAGGAAAACAAGACTGACACAGGTAGGATAGGGAAAAGGATTTTGATGCAGGTAGGATAGGGAAAAGGAGACTGACACCGGTAGAATAGGGAAAAAGATTCTGTCATAGGTAGGATAGGGAATAGGAGACTGACACGGGTAGAATAGGGAAAAGGAGACTGACACAGGTAGAATAGGGAAAAAGATTCTGTCATAGGTAGGATAGGGAATAGGAGACTGACACGGGTAGAATAGGGAAAAGGTGACTGACACAGGTAGAATAGGGAAAAGGATTCTGACACAGGATAGGGAAAAGGAGACTGACACAGGTAGAATAGGGAAAAGGATTCTGACACAGGATAGGGAAAAGGAGACTGACACCGGTAGGATAGGGAAAAGGATTCTGACACATGTAGGATAGGGCAAAGGATTAGGACACAGGTAGGATAGGGAAAAGGAGACTGACACAGGTAGAATAGGGAAAAGGATTCTGACACAGGTAGGATAGGGAAAAGGATTCTGACACAGGTAGGATAGGGAAAAGGAGACTGACAAAGGTAGAATAGGGAAAAGGATTCTGACACAGGTAGGATAGGGAAAAGGATTCTGACACAGGTAGGATAGGGAAAAGGAGACTGACACAGGTAGGATAGGGAAAAGGATTCTGACACAGGTAGGATAGGGAAAAGGATTCTGACACAGGTAGGATAGGGAAAAGGAGACTGACACAGGTAGGATAGGGCAAAGGAAACTGACACAGGTAAGATAGGGAAAAGGATTCTAACACAGGTAGGATAGGGAAAAGGAGACTGACACAGGTAGGATAGGGAAAAGGAGACTGACACAGGTAGAATAGGGAAAAGGATTCTGACACAGGTAGGATAGGGAAAAGGATTCTGACACAGGTAGGATAGGGAAAAGAAGACTGACACAGGTAGGATAGGGAAAAGGAGACTGACACAGGTAGAATAGGGAAAAGGATTCTGACACAGGTAGGATAGGGAAAAGGATTCTGACACAGGTAGGATAGGGCAAAGGATTCTGACACAGGCAGAATAGGGAAAAGGAGACTGACACAGGTAGAATAGGGAAAAGGATTCTGACACAGGTAGGATAGGGAAAAGGATTCTGACACAGGTAGGATAGGGAAAAGAAGACTGACACAGGTAGGATAGGGAAAAGGAGACTGACACAGGTAGAATAGGGAAAAGGATTCTGACACAGGTAGGATAGGGAAAAGGATTCTGACACAGGTAGAATAGGGAAAAGGATTCTGACACAGGATAGGGAAAAGGAGACTGACACCGGTAGGATAGGGAAAAGGATTCTGACACATGTAGGATAGGGCAAAGGATTAGGACACAGGTAGGATAGGGAAAAGGAGACTAACACAGGTAGAATAGGGAAAAGGATTCTGACACAGGTAGGATAGGGAAAAGGATTCTGACACAGGTAGGATAGGGAAAAGGAGACTGACAAAGGTAGAATAGGGAAAAGGATTCTGACACAGGTAGGATAGGGAAAAGGATTCTGACACAGGTAGGATAGGGAAAAGGAGACTGACACAGGTAGGATAGGGAAAAGGATTCTGACACAGGTAGGATAGGGAAAAGGAGACTGACACAGGTAGAATAGGGAAAATGATTCTGACACAGGTAGGATAGGGCAAAGGATTCTGACACAGGTAGGATAGGGAAAAGGAGACTGACACAGGTAGGATAGGGCAAAGGAAACTGACACAGGTAAGATAGGGAAAAGGATTCTGACACAGGTGGGATAGGGAAAAGGAGACTGACACAGGTAGGATAGGGAAAAGGAGACTGACACAGGTAGAATAGGGAAAAGGATTCTGACACAGGTAGGATAGGGAAAAGGATTCTGACACAGGTAGGATAGGGAAAAGAAGACTGACACAGGTAGGATAAGGAAAAGGAGACTGACACAGGTAGAATAGGGAAAAGGATTCTGACACAGGTAGTATAGGGAAAAGGATTCTGACACAGGTAGGATAGGGCAAAGGATTCTGACACAGGCAGAATAGGGAAAAGGAGACTGACACAGGTAGAATAGGGAAAAGGATTCTGACACAGGTAGGATAGGGAAAAGGATTCTGACACAGGTAGGATAGGGAAAAGAAGACTGACACAGGTAGGATAGGGGAAAGGATACTGACACAGGTAGAATAGGGAAAAGGATTCTGACACAGGTAGGATAGGGAAAAGGATTCTGACACAGGTAGGATAGGGAAAAGGATTCTGACACAGGTAGGCTAGGCAAAAGGAGACTGACACAGGTAGGATATGGAAAATTAGACTAACACAGGTAGGATAGGGAAAAGGAGTCTGACACAGGTAGGATAGGGAAAAGGAGATTGACACAGGTAGGATAGGGAAAAAGATTCTGACACAAGTAGAATAGGGAAAAGGATTCTGACACAGGTAGAATAGGGAAAAGGATTCTGACACAGGTATGATAGGGAAAAGGGGACTAACACAGGTAGAATACGGAAAAGGAGACTAACACAGGTAGAATAGGGAAAAGGATTCTGACACAGGTATGATAGGGAAAAGGGGACTAACACAGGTAGAATAGGGAAAAGGAGACTAACACAGGTAGAATAGGGAAAAAGATTCTGACACAGGTATGATAGGGAAAAGGATTCTGACACAGGTAGAGAGAAAGATAAAGATAATGAAAGGGTAAAGCCATAATGATGAAGTAAAAAAACAAAATACTCATTGCTCCATCAACCCACATCTTATGAAAAAATGAATTGGTCATAAACATTTTTAGAATCTAGGTACATATTTGTAGTAGTAGTTTTAATGTTCCAATATTTGTCTCTTTTAAGCTATTGACCCAACTGCACCATTTATCTGGTATATACTTAAGAGGACTTATTATATAGTAGCTGAACACAGTAATATTATGATAACTATGATAACATATATATAGATATATATATATACTGTATATATATATATATATATATATCAAAATTCACACAGATTATATATATATATATATATATATATATATATATACTGTATATAATATTGAGCATCCTGAGATATTTTGCAGTCAGTCATAAAGAATTTTATCGAACACAGTTTCTGAAGTGTTTGACTGATATTGATAAAGGAGAATCTCTTAGTGACTCACAGCTGAATCCTCTTTGGGGAAATCTATGCGGAGCCACAGCGTCTGCTGACCTTCTATTCATAAGTCAGGTTCTAAGCAGAGTTTGGAGTTGGTTTACCAATGTAAAATACTTATTCTATTTTGGTATTTTTTGGTAGCAGGAATAGGAACATGAATAATGATCAAGGGGCTACACATAATACAGAAGTAAAGAGAGTGACATATTCAGACACTGACTTTGAGTCAGGGGATGATAATGGGGCTTCGAGTGGTGATGAACCACCAAGAAGCATACTTAAGAATGCCCAACAGAATTCATCGCTACAAGTAGTCTGTGAGGCATCTGGCTCTGATCAGCATCAGTTACAAGCAGTGATACCTAAGACTAAACATGTTGAACCCAAGGGTTCCTCTACCAAGTATGTTGATAATAGCGTAACAGTACCACAAACAGGTATATCTGATGATGATCAGCGCCAGATAGAACAGGTTTTTCGTCTTCCCCCACAGCGTACAGGGATAGGACAAACAGGTCAGGACCACTACCAATTGAGAGGCCAGAGAGGAAGGAAGAAATACAAATAACTAATGTAAATAATGTGATAAATTTATCAGGATTTACCTTAACAGACCCACAAATCTCTTTACTCAGTCATGGCTTGAATTTTGCTCCAACTAATCATTTCAATGTATTCAACACTATTCTTGATGTAAATAAACTTATACGCAATATGACTCTTCAGAGACATTTTTTCACAGAATCCCAACAGTCTAGACAAGGGGATAGTCTTAATTTACAGCCAGCCCAGCTTACTTATGCCCCCAAACTAAGTAGACTTAATTTTGGTGAAACATGTGATTTAATTAATTTGGAGAGTTTATCACATGATTCATTATCACTGACCAATAAACAGAGTATTAATGCAGTTAGTGGTTTTCAAAATAAATCAGAATTTTACCCCATTCATAACAGGGGTTCCACTCTAGAGACCTTCTTTAACCCCTTAACGACCGAGGACGTGCAGGGTACGTCCTAAAAAAAAAGGCAGTTAACGCCTGAGGACGTACCCTGCACGTCCTCGGTGTGGAAAGCAGCTGGAAGCGATCCTGCTCGCTTCCAGCTGCTTTCCGGTTATTGCAGTGATGCCTCGATATGGAGGCATCCTGCAATAACCTTAAATGGCCATCCGGTGCAGAGAGAGCCACTCTGTGGCCCTCTCTGCACCGGACATCGGTGGCCGGTAACGTTGGTGGGTGGGAGCTGACTTGGGAGGCGGGTGGGCGGCCATCGATGGGCCGGGTAATGTAGAGGGGGGCGGGATCGGGGGCGGGGGCGATGGGGGCGCGCACAGGCGCGCGCGCGTGCACGCCGGGCGGCAGCGGGTGGGAACCGCTACACTACAGAAAAGACTGTGCTAAAAGTTTCAGTGTAAAGCTTTTTATTTAAAAAAAAAAAACAGTCAAAGGTATCTAGGAGGGGGTGGGGGTTTGTTCTTTGGTGGGTAGGGGAGCTACACTACAGAAAATGGGGAAAAAATAAAAAAAGCAACTGTTTTTTTATAAACTGGGTACTGGCAGACAGCTGCCAGTACCCAAGATGGCGGCCATTAAGGCAGAGGGGGAGGGTTAGACAGCTGTTTGGTGGGGGATCAGCCAGGTTGGGGGCTAAGGGGGGCTCCTACACAGCAGCATATGTAAATATGCTTTAAAAAAAAAAAAAAAAGCCTAAATATATATTTTATTTTAGTACTGGCAGAGTTGCTGCCAGTACTTAAGATGGCGGGGACAATTGTGGGGTGGGGGAGGGAAGGGAGCTGTTTGGGAGGGATCAGGGGGTCTGATGTGTCAGGTGGGAGGCTGATCTCTACACTAAAGCTAAAATTAACCCTGCAAGCTCCCTACAAACTTCCTAATTAACCCCTTCACTGCTAGCTATAATACACGTGTGATGCGCAGCGGCATTTAGCGGCCTTCTAAGTACCAAAAAGCAACGCCAAAGCCATATATGTCTGCTATTTCTGAACAAAGGGGATCCCAGAGAAGCATTTACAACAATTTGTGCCATAATTGCACAAGCTGTTTGTAAATGATTTCAGTGAGAAACCTAAAATTGTGAAAAATTTAACTTTTTTTTTAATTTGATCGCAATTGGCGGTGAAATGGTGGCATGAAATATACCAAAATGGGCCTAGATCATTACTTGGGGTTGTCTACTACACTACACTAAAGCTAAAATTACCCCAAAAAGCTCCCTACATGCTCCCTAATTAACCCCTTTACTGCTGGGCATAATACACGTGTGGTGCACAGTGGCATTTAGCATCCTTCTAATTACCAAAAAGCAACACCAAAGCCATATATGTCTGCTATTTCTGAACAAAGGGGATCCCAAAGAAAAATTTACAATCATTTATGCCATAATTGCACAAGCTGTTTGTAAATAATTTCAGTGAGAAACCAAAAGTTTGTGAAAAAATTTGTGAAAAAGTGAACGATTTTTTGTATTTGATCGCATTTGGCGGTGAAATGGTGGCATGAAATATACCAAAATTGGCCTAGATCAATACTTTGGGATGTTTACTAAAAAAAAATATATACATGTCAATAGATATTCAGGGATTCCTGAAAGATATTAGTGTTCTAATGTAACTAGCGCTAATCTTGAAAAAAAAATGGTTTGGAAATAGCAAAGTGCTACTTGTATTTATGGCCCTATAACTTACAAAAAAAGCAAAGAACATGTAAACATTGGGTATTTCTAAACTCAGGACAAAATTTAGAAACTATTTAGCATGGGTGTTTTTTGGTGGTTGCAGATGTATAACAGATTTTGGGGGTCAAAGTTAGAAAAAGTGTGTTTTTTTTCCATTTTTTTCTCATATTTTATATTTTTTTTAAAGTAAATTATAAGATATGATGAAAATAATGGTATCTTTGGAAAGTCCATTTAATGGCGAGAAAAACGGTATATAATATATGTGGGTACAGTAAATGAGTAAGAGGAAAATTACCGCTAAACACAAACACCGCAAAAATGTAAAAATAGCCTTGGTCCCAAATGGACAGAAAATGGAAAAGTGCTGTGGTCATTAAAGGGTTAAACGGGTGGAACGTGACTTGATTAAACTAAAAGATTCAGTTGTCTACCAGACTCCTAACCTGTCCAGGTCTGAGAGAGCGGCCCTTAAGGAGCTCCAAGAGAACAAAGACATTGTTATACGCACAGCCGATAAGGGGGGCTCTGTCGTGGTTTTGAATAAGACTGACTATGTAAATGAGGCACTACGCCAACTTACCAACATTGAGGACTATATCCCTCTTGATAGGGATCCTACTACCACATTTAAGAAGGAACTATTGGACATTTTGGACGATGGGTTGGAGGATGGGCACTACGACCAAAAAACCTTTGAGTTTTTAGTGGTTGATCACCCAGTTGTGCCCATTTTCCATCATTTGCCCAAAGTCCACAAATCCCTGACAGAAGTCAGGGGTCGTCCAATAGTTAGTGGTATAAACTCTCTGTTGGAACATGTGTCACAATGGGTTGATAGTATTCTACAACCACTTGTACAGAATTTACATAGTTACATCCGGGACACAAAAGATGTAATAATGATTCTAGACAAATTAAAGTGGAATAGTGCTTGCCATAAATGGGCAACTATTGATGTAGTAGCATTGTACTCCTCAATCCCTCATGAGGAGGGTCTTACAGCAGTTGGTTTTTTCCTGGAGCGCTATTCTGATTTTTCTATGGATTTTCAGTGCTTTATACTTAAGAGTATTAAAGTTTTTGCTTACTCACAACTATTTTTCATTTGAGGACAGATTCTATCTCCAGAGACGTGGGACAGCTATGGGGGCCAAGTTTGCCCCCTCCTATGCCAACCTCTTTATGGGTTGGTGGGAGCTGTCCCACGTCTTTGGAGACGGAAATCCCTACAGACATCTGATTTGTTTTTATGTTCGTTTCATAGACGATTTACTACTTGTATGGAAAGGGAGCACACTGCAGTTTACATCTTTCGTGGCGTATCTGAACTCCAATAACATTGGAATTAAGTTTACCCATGAACTAAGTGAAAGTGAAATAAACTTTTTAGACATCACTATTAAAGGTACAGATGATGGAAAAGTGCTTACTGAGATTTTTAGGAAACCCATAGCAGAAAACACCCTCCTCCATGCGAGTAGTTGTCACCCAAGGCATGTACCTTATGCGGTAGCCAAGGGACAATTTACTAGGGTTAAACGCAATTGCACATTACCCCATAAATATACAGAACAATCAAAGGATCTGACAAACAGACTAAAGAGTAGGGGGTATAGTTCCCATGTCATCAAAAAAGCAAGAAATCAGGTTGATGCGCTTGATAGGAAGCAAACTTTGGACACAACTAGGAATGTTCATAATGCATCTGAGGGACAACACAAAGGAGTAACCTTTGTTACGGAATACAGTCAGGAATACCAGGACATTTGCAGAATAGTGAAAAAACATTTTTCTTTTCTTGCTGCGGATGACAAATTAGAGAATTGTGTCTCCCAAGGACTGCGGTGTTCCTATAGAAAAACAAGTACTCTAGGTAATGTGTTGTCACCATCAGTCTTACCCAAAACCGATACACGACAGAGCTCCTGGCTTACACATAGGGGAATCTTTAAATGTCACAACAAATGTAGGGTATGTGAATTTGTTCTCCCTGCAGATAACGTCAAGTCAGAAGTGACAGGTGAAAGGTTCCCCATACAAACATGTCTAAAATGCACCTCCACATATGTGGTCTATGTCCTCAGTTGTACCCACTGTCACTTACAGTACGTGAGGCTCACCACAACAGAGGTGAAGGTCCGCATACGAAATCATCTGTCGACTATACAGGCAGGAACGGCATCTACACCTTTGGTGCAGCATTTTGCTAAACATCATCATAGCAGTGTTAATACACTGAAATGGCAGGCTATTGAAAGAGTTACCTGTCCCCCTAGGGGAGGAGATAGGGATAGGTTGCTGCAGAAGAGGGAAATGTTTTGGATCTTCAGACTCCAGACACGTGTACCTACTGGCCTGAACTCTGAGTATGATCTGATTAATTATTGGCAATGAGATTTTTTGCCACAGGCCTCTATTCCCTTTTCTGCGGCGCCTGACTCAATCCCCTACTATTCAGTAATTTTGCATTTCTGTAATTTTGACATTTTATGCCCTTTTCTACTCTTTCTTACATCATATAGAGCTTTCCCTTGTTTTCATTCTCCCCTGTGGGCTAGACATTCATTAGCCACATCACCGAAATTTCCACTAGGAGAAAAACACTAAGATGACAATACATGGGATGTTTGGTGACATATGAATTCCATTCTCATTTCTTTACTAAATGAATATATAGGTCATAAGAATTTATGCAGTGCTCATGTAACACACACTACACCATAAAGCTACTATAATAAGTTCTGCTAAAATTAGGCTTCCTCTCTTTCTAGTTTAGTATATTACTATGTTCCTTATCTAATATTTGACAGATTATGATTAGGAGGCAGAATAGGAAATATTCATTTACTCATTTATTATATATTAAATTTTTGATGAAGTTATAACGCTTTTGGCCACTATTTAAATATATTCAGTATAACTGTTATTTATAGCACACTATTATGTTATGTAAACTATTTCAGCAACTGTATATATATATTGTTACAAATGGTATTGTATTCTTAATGTTATACAATTTGGCAGGTAGATAGTTATTCTATATAGAGTGCACAGAAGCGATTTTTTTCCATACTTCGATTTAACGTTCAAGGCTTTCTAACTAGTTTTCATTAGATTATTTTGCTGCCATATATGTTTGTGTATATTCTTATTAGATAGTTTTTGGTGATAGGTTCTTTGTAATAGAAAATTTCAAATTGAAATATAGCATTTCTCTGTTTAAGTACTCAAAGAGTTAAAACAGCATCACAATGTGAGATTTAGTTTTTACCCAATCAGGGCGATCCTGGTGCTTTTTAAGGTACGCAGGTGCACAGTCCAGTAGCTATGATTACGGCCCCTGGCCGAAACATGTTAGCGGACTAAATGTTGTGTATGCATTTGTGGCATTTCCTGGAGTGTTTTTATTATTGATGTTCTAATAAAGACTATTTGCTTTTAAGACCGCTGCTAGCAACTTTTCTTCTACTTTATTACAAATATTCCAGGCAGCAGCAGCAGGTCTGGGACCTACAGCTCCAAAGCCGGTTCATGGGAACTCTGTTTTCAACAAATTAGGATCAGCGTATGGATTCAACACGCTGAAGCACGCACGTCACGCCCCCTCCTGCACAGTAGGACGCCTTTCTGAAGTTTCGCCGAGGAGACCATCGAGTGCACACATGTGAATTCCGGAGGTCTTTTTGGAGACTGAGCTATTTGGGGTCAGCGGTCCTGAGGAGCGGTGAGTAAGGCGTTTACGCTGTCTGGGATTACTGGTCCTGGTCTTCTCTCTTTATGTTTGAGATTTGAAGGTACCGCACACTCTGTCTGTAACCGCTTGTTGTACTCCCAAGCCTCCGGTTTTCTGAAGCACACTCAGTCTCTAATACGTTCACTGATAACCATCACAGGCGTGTATAGGGGGTCTGCCGAGTTGCTTCAAGTGGCTCAAAGCGATTTATACATACACATTCTACAGTTTATTGCTTTGATACGGAGCACGCACATTTACCGGACTTTGTTTATGTCTACAAGACAACTAATCCTAATAGGACAGTAACAGTGACTTTTTACTTTTGGTTTATATATATATATATATATATATATATATATACTGTATATAATATTGAGCATCCTGAGATATTTTGCAGTCAGTCATAAAGAATTTTATCGAACACAGTTTCTGAAGTGTTTGACTGATATTGATAAAGGAGAATCTCTTAGTGACTCACAGCTGAATCCTCTTTGGGGAAATCTACGCGGAGCCACAGCGTCTGCTGACCTTCTATTCATAAGTCAGGTTCTAAGCAGAGTTTGGAGTTGGTTTACCAATGTAAAATACTTATTCTATTTTGGTATTTAAAAAATAAATAAATCATCATATAAAAAATTTAAAAACATTTGTTGAATTGTTGTTTTTTCATTTATTTCTTTTCTGTTTTTTTCTTCTTTTTTCTGGCAGAGGGGGAGCATACATATATAATATGATGTTTTGTTTTTTCTTTACCTGTATTGAGATGATACATTAAATAAAATTACCACATATTAGAGTTTAGAAGACCTAATGTTGAGCACACCTTTGTAGGACCTTAGTAGGGTTCTTTCTATTAGCAACGTTCCTTTGATCTCTTATCTACATCTTATATGAACATTATTAATTGATTGACACATGCTAATTCACACTAAAATGGGGATTGCCAAATTATTATCTACATAACATAATGGCCTATAATGGCCTTGATTCTAATGTTTATTACATTTTTGTTAGATAAATATAAAAAGGATAGGCTGTTTTATTTTATCAAAACTATCACAATCTGACAGAATTAAACTCAGCTGAGATTGATAAGTCCCACGTTATTTGATCTCCATTCCCCCTCAACAGTACCATTTATGACCGATAATGGCTGACTATTGACAAAAAACAAAGTGATACCCTATAAAATGGAACTGCTCGGCTAGCAGCCGAGCTGAATGGATGCAACACACAGCAGCTCCTCAAACAATCCTTAGTAATTAAGTGTTTTTATTAGTGAATCTGCCCCAAAAGACTTAATTTGTTATTTTATATAGTGGGGCATTTGTGAGGAGCAATTAAGTGCTTGGACGAGAGGCTACACCTTGCGGGGAGAGAAAAGCCGGTGCGCATAAAGAGAAGGGGAATACCTCTAACAGATACCCACTTGACTACGCTCCTATTCTGGGACCAGCACTAATACAGCAGTCGGACAGTACCTCCGGAGGGTCGGGGCCCCGCTCCGGAGCCGACTGAGCAATCTAAGAAAGTTATAAGGGCAGACAGCGGTGGGCTCAACTAGCGCAGACTCTCACATCTACTCCGGAGGGATAAGCAAATACCGGAGGTTACACCGGGAAGATTTTCATTTATTTTTACCCCATATGTGCCGATCTTAAGCCGCCCAAGCCCAAGACACACATAACGCACATTGAGCCATATCACACAGAGACCAGTGGCGCGGAAAGACGCCATTTTGAGAGCATTAGTACACAGTGCAGAGAAAGTTGGAGCTCCGGTCTCTATCTCCTTTTCTTTTCCTTACCGTAAAAGTGACTGACTCTGAATATCAATGCCAGCTAACTACACTATGGCTCCTAGTTCTAATTAAAGAGAAGCCCCTCAGACCCACAAATCAAAAGCGGGTTCACGGATATTATCTTACATATTTTCAGAGGGTGAAGATCTTAATGCTCCTGCAGACACAAACTGTCTAGAAATCACACGGTTTGGGGAAAATTAGTGCACTACACCTAAAAGGAGATTTGTTTGTGGATTATTTGACAGCTACACTGAAGCTTTTAATGCAATGTACTACCCATGCTGAAAAGGTTTTATTTGCTGCAACAAGTTGCCATTGCTGTAGAGAGGGGGGAGAGGGTGTAACAACAAGTAAAGAAGAGTCATCTGCAGCATTTCCCCATCTGCCCCCCTCTCAATATATTTCATGAGCTTGGGGGTCGCTGTGTGGTTCCCTCTCCCCTACATTTCCTGCTGATTGACATATCAGTAGGTCATACCCCAATTCCTTTTCCCGTTTCCGTCCAGTGAGGACAGCTTCCCTGGGGCAGGGGGAACTTTCAGTGACCACTTCAGCTTCCCATCTGAGCGCTTGCTAAAGGTCTAGAGACAGTTAACACGGAGGATGTAGAGGCCAGGTAGAATAGGGTAAAGGATTCTGACACAGGTAGGATAGGGCAAAGGATTCTGACACAGGTAGGATAGGGAAAAGGAGACTGACACAGGTAGAATAGGGAAAAGGATTCTGACACAGGTAGGATAGGGCAAAGGATTCTGACACAGGCAGAATAGGGAAAAGGAGACTGACACAGGTAGAATAGGGAAAAGGATTCTGACACAGGTAGGATAGGGAAAAGAAGACTGACACAGGTAGGATAGGGAAAAGAAGACTGACACAGGTAGGATAGGGAAAAGGATTCTGACACAGGTAGGATAGGGAAAAGGAGACTGACACAGGTAGAATAGGGAAAAGGATTCTGACACAGGTAGGATAGGGAAAAGGAGACTGACACAGGTAGAATAGGGAAAAGGAGACTGACACAGGTAGGATAGGGAAAAGGATTCTGACACAGGTAGGATAGGGAAAAGAAGACTGACACAGGTAGGATAGGGAAAAGAAGACTGACACAGGTAGGATAGGGAAAAGGATTCTGACACAGGTAGGATAGGGAAAAGGAGACTGACACAGGTAGAATAGGGAAAAGGATTCTGACACAGGTAGGATAGGGAAAAGGAGACTGACACAGGTAGAATAGGGAAAAGGAGACTGACACAGGTAGGATAGGGAAAAGGATTCTGACACAGGTAGGATAGGGAAAAGAAGACTGACACAGGTAGGATAGGGAAAAGAAGACTGACACAGGTAGGATAGGGAAAAGGATTCTGACACAGGTAGGATAGGGAAAAGGAGACTGACACAGGTAGAATAGGGAAAAGGATTCTGACACAGGTAGGATAGGGAAAAGGAGACTGACACAGGTAGAATAGGGAAAAGGAGACTGACACAGGTAGAATAGGGAAAAGGATTCTGACACAGGTAGGATAGGGAAAAGGAGACTGACACAGGTAGGATAGGGAAAAGGAGACTGACACAGGTAGGATAGGGAAAAGGAGACTGACACAGGTAGGATAGGGAAAAGGATTCTGACACAGGTAGGATAGGGAAAAGGAGACTGACACAGGTAGGATAGGGAAAAGGAGACTGACACAGGTAGGATAGGGAAAATGATTCTGACACAGGTAGGATAGGGAAAATGATTCTGACACAGGTAGGATAGGGAAAAGGATTCTGACACAGGTAGGATAGGGAAAAGGATTCTGACACAGGTAGGATAGGGAAAAGGATTCTGACACAGGTAGGATAGGGAAAAGGATTCTGACACAGGTAGGATAGGGAAAAGGATTCTGACACAGGTAGGATAGGGAAAAGGATTCTGACACAGGTAGGATATGGAAAATGAGACTGACACAGGTAGGATAGGGAAAAGGAGATTGACACAGGTAGGATAGGGAAAAGGAGACTGACACAGGTAGGATAGGGAAAAGGAGACTGACACAGGTAGGATAGGGAAAAGGATTCTGACACAGGTAGGATAGGGAAAAGGATTCTGACACAGGTAGGATAGGGAAAAGGATTCTGACACAGGTAGGATAGGGAAAAGGATTCTGACACAGGTAGGATATGGAAAATGAGACTGACACAGGTAGGATAGGGAAAAGGAGATTGACACAGGTAGGATAGGGAAAAGGAGACTGACACAGGTAGGATAGGGAAAAGGAGACTGACACAGGTAGGATAGGGAAAAGGATTCTGACACAGGTAGGATAGGGAAAAGGAGACTGACACAGGTAGGATAGGGAAAAGGATTCTGACACAGGTAGGATAGGGAAAAGGATTCTGACACAGGTAGGATAGGGAAAAGGAGACTGACACAGGTAGGATAGGGAAAAGGAGACTGACACAGGTAGGATAGGGAAAAGGAGACTGACACAGGTAGGATAGGGAAAAGGATTCTGACACAGGTAGGATAGGGAAAAGGAGACTGACACAGGTAGGATAGGGAAAAGGAGACTGACACAGGTAGGATAGGGAAAATGATTCTGACACAGGTAGGATAGGGAAAATGATTCTGACACAGGTAGGATAGGGAAAAGGATTCTGACACAGGTAGGATAGGGAAAAGGATTCTGACACAGGTAGGATAGGGAAAAGGATTCTGACACAGGTAGGATAGGGAAAAGGATTCTGACACAGGTAGGATAGGGAAAAGGATTCTGACACAGGTAGGATAGGGAAAAGGATTCTGACACAGGTAGGATATGGAAAATGAGACTGACACAGGTAGGATAGGGAAAAGGAGATTGACACAGGTAGGATAGGGAAAAGGAGATTGACACAGGTAGGATAGGGAAAAAGATTCTGACACAGGTATGATAGGGAAAAAGATTCTGACACAAGTAGAATAGGGAAAAGGATTCTGACACAGGTAGAGAGAAAGATAAAGATAATGAAAGGGTAAAGCCATAATGATGAAGTAAAAAAACAAAATACTCATTGCTCCATCAACCCACATCTTATGAAAAAATGAATTGGTCATAAACATTTTTAGAATCTAGGTACATATTTGTAGTAGTAGTTTTAATGTTCCAATATTTGTCTCTTTTAAGCTATTGACCCAACTGCACCATTTATCTGGTATATACTTAAGAGGACTTATTATATAGTAGCTGAACACAGTAATATTATGATAACTATGATAACATATATATATATATATATATATATATATCAAAATTCACACAGATTATATATATGTTCCCTGGGGCAGGGGGAACTTTCAGTGACCACTTCAGCTTCCCATCTGAGCGCTTGCTAAAGGTCTAGAGACAGTTAACACGGAGGATGTAGAGGCCAGAGTCATAGTGTGCTGGGATGGTCCGACATGGATGATTAAACACTGACCCCATACCCACTATTGCATCACTTGCAGTGTCATTGCCTCTCATAGATTGCTACTATGAAGATGATATGTTTGCAGAAGGGCTTACTCAAGCTATGAAGGGTGAACCATTTATTATCTACTAAATATCTCTGGAAGGAGAGGGAGTAGATAGAGAGGGCGCAGAAACAGCTAAATACACCTTACTACTCAGCGGAGGTCGGGAGGAATTGGTACCTCTCCACAATAGGAATAAAGAAACTTAGATACATCTGATAGATACTTGAAAAACCGCAAAAGAAAAGTAACTGAAAACAGCTGGTCTACCAACCTACACAACATGGCTACAAGAAAAGGACTTAAAGGAGACAAAAACCTAAAATCCTTATCAGTAGATACCTTCTTTAAAGCCCCCAAAATCACCAAATCTCAAGAAACCGCCCTAGAGGAAATTGAGGAAGATATGGATTCTGAGAACGAAGAGGAATCTCCAGATCAAATTCCCGCTACTAAAGCAGACCTGCAGGGTCTAGTATCCAAACAGGACATAGCTTCCAACTTCGAGAAACTATGGGAAAAAATGGACAGCTTCCAAACTGCAGTCACTAACAGTCTTACGGATATCAAAACAGAAATGCTAGAGTTGGGAACCCGAGTAGATTCCTTAGAAACAGCTACAGAGGAAATGGGAGAGGAGATTACAACAGTTTCCCAGACTCTTAACTCACATAACCAACATATACAAGATCTAGAAGAAAAGATTGAAGACTTGGAGAACCGGAGCAGACGCTCTAATATCAAACTCAAAGGTATCCCTGAGTCCATTGGAGCAGAAGATCTACACAACTATCTCCAGCAACTATTCAATGCGATACTAGGAAACTCGATGGACTCTGAATGCCCAATCGAAAGAGCGCATAGGGCCCTAAAAGCGAAGCCCAGACCAGATCAACCACCACGAGACGTCATAATTAAGCTTTTGCGGTTCCCTGACAGAGAAAAACTTCTACTAGCTGCTAGAAATAACCCCACATTCAAGTTTCAGGGCAATATTATCCAGTTCTTCTAGGACCTTTGCATCAAAACACTACAGAGAAGATATGCGCTGAAACCTCTCACTCTTCTGCTGAGGAAAAACAACATCCCCTACAGATGGGGCTTCCCTTTCGCGTTACAAGTGATGCGAAATGGCAAAATGCTAACTCTTAAAACCATTGATGAGATCCCGGACATCTGTAAGCTCCTGGACTTGGAACCACCAGACATCCCAGGAGAGGATTTGACATCAGCTCCCTCCGAAAGTTCGTCACTAAAATCTAAATCCCAAAGATCAAAATGGAAGAAAGTGACAAACAAAAAGAAATCCAAAACATGAAAAGTCCAGGCAATACATAAATGTCCTGGATGAGAACATCTACTCCTTCTCCTACATTTTGTGGTCTGCCCTCAGACCTATGGGTTGCTGAAGATGGCCAAGAAGCAGATCAAACTTTAAACTCACAGGTGGGGAATGAGACTCCTCGTCTGATGTAAGTGATGCAATGTAGAGACTCCATGTTGGAGACACACAGTACAAATCTTATGTGCTGGATCCGACATGATTGTATTCAAATGTTTAACTGTTATTTAATGTTGTGTTATTATATCTGTTTGTTTATACTATCAATACTTAAATGCACGCAATGTTGTTTGTTTTTAGTAAGCTCATCTTGTGGAAATGCTCTACAGGGCCATAGAAACAAGAAGACACAGCTAGAGAGTCAGGGGAGGAAGGGGGAAACTTACAGACTTCTACTCTTATATTATATATTTAGCTATCAAGACTTAGAGAGAGTTATGCTATCTGGGGTCCCTGCTGCTAACAATAAGAATAGGAAGACACATTGGTATATAGATTGTGATGACTGTCCCTAAGATAGTTTTAGTCTCGCACCGTCTAAACACCGATATCAAAAGAAGGACTGCCATGTCACATTATAGACGGCTGAGGGCTAACGTTATTTATCTTCAGGAGACACATTTCCTGAAAGATACTATCCCCAAATACTGGGCAAGAGATTACTCAAAACAATACCACTCGGCCTTAGACTCCAAGAAAGGGGGGTCTCTATTTTAATACACTCATCAGTGCCCTTTACACATAGAGAGACTATCTCTGATAAGGAAGGTAGATACCTCTTGGTTTTTGGGAGTTTGGGAAACACAGAAATTCTTTTATGTAACATATATGCCCCTAATGAACAACACGATAAATTCTTTGCTGCCATTTCAAATTTGCTAACTGACTGGTCTAGAATAAGAATAATTCTGGCGGGGGATTTTAACATTGACTTGCAGTCACTGACCAGACCAACAAGTATCCAACTGACTAAGAAAAAACAGAGACAGAAAAATATGGCTACACATATTCTAGAGACTCTGGCTCAACACACACTGCAGGACACTTGGCGAATTCTGCATGAAGGGTTGGGAGATACTACCTTTTATTCTGCACCGCATGATAGTTACTCAAAAATAGACTATGTATTCACTAGTCAAATACTATAACCAGCAGTTCACTCCTTAGATATTCACCCGTGTGTCTGGTCAGACCACTCCCTGACTGTGCTCACTATGGGAAAACTAATAGAACCCAAGAGAACTAGAACATGGACATATGACGCGACTAGCACCAAATACCCACCCGTTAAAAGTAGGATCTTACAACACATACAAGAGTACTGGAATATTAATATAGGGTCCACAGAAAACACAGCCATACCCTGGGCAGCACATAAGACGGTGATCAGAGGGGTCCTAATCAAAGAAAAGACACTATGTAGGAAAAGAAATAATGACCTTATTAACCAATTGAATACTGAAATTACAACGTTAGAAGCACTACATAAATTAAATCACTCTAAAATCACACTCACCAAACTGCTTGAAAAAAAGCAAACACTACAGTCTATATTGAATGAGCATTCCATTAAAGCGGCGCATAGACTGAAAACAAACTACTTTATTTTTGCCAACAAACCCGATAAATATTTAGCAAAAAATCTCAGAGACAATTACCAATCCCTTTCTATACCATGCATTCAGACATCGACAGGACAGACTACCACTCACCCACAGGACATCGTTGACACGTTTGCCAAGTTCTACCAGATTCTATATGATGGCACGAAAGTGCAACATAACCCAGAGACGAAGGAGGTTTTTGACTCTTTTCTGGAGAAGGCGGACTTGCCAGTGATAACTGAAGATGACAGAACTAATCTGAACGCTGAGATTACAAGAGCTGAAGTAATAGCAGCTATAAAAGATCTTAAACCTGGGAAGGCTCCGGGACCTGATGGATTCCCGGGGGAGTACTATAAGGCGTTTAGGGAAGTCTTAGTGCCACATTTAATAACGTTTGCAAATCACATTATGAAGGGAGGTCCAATACCAGAGGAACTTCTTAGAGCCAAAATCGTGGTCATACCAAAACAGGGGAAAAATCCTAATCTATGTAGCAGTTACAGGCCCATCTCCCTTATTAACCAAGATGTTAAAATAGTGACAAAAATCCTGGCCAACCGACTCAAAAATATTCTACCCAATATTATTCATCCTGACCAAGTGGGATTTATTAAAGATAGGGAAGCCCCAGACAATATCCGCAGGATGGTATCGATAATAGATTTATTGCGAGATAGAAAAATGCCTTCTCTGATCCTTTCACTGGATGCGGAGAAGGCATTTGATAGGGTTGATTGGAAATACATGTTAGATCTTCTATCACGTGTGGGATTTGAGGGCAATTTCCTGAAAGCGATACGAGGGCTATATTCCAGACCCACAGCTTTTGTTCGGGCAATAGGGCATCAATCAAAAAATTTTCCCATACTTAATGGCACTAGACAAGGCTGCCCGCTCTCACCTCTGATCTTTGCCATATGCATTGAGCCATTGGCAGCATATATACGCAACTGTCCGGATATATCAGGCCTAGTGGTAGGAAAACTCCATCACAAAATCACCCTATTTGCGGACGATGTGTTGCTGACTATCTCTAAACCCCTACAGTCATTGCCGTATGTATATCAAGCAATACAGCAGTTCTCTCAAATATCGGGATACAAAATTAATATAGACAAATGTGAGGCACTTCCCCTTTCTATTCCTAAACACACTATCAAATTGATAGAAGCATACTTTGATTTTAAGTGGGCTCCAGATGGGTTGAAATATTTGGGTATTAAGTTAATGTCACACTCCTCGAAGCTGTATGAAGCAAACTATACCCCTTTACTTAAAATGATCAGATCCGATCTGGGAAAATGGAAGAAAATGGGTTTTTCTTGGTATGGGAGACTATCTGCGGTAAAAATGACGATCTTACCCAGAATATTATACTTATTCAGGGTGCTCCCGATTAGAATTAATGTTACAGAAATAACCAACCTTCAGAGAGACATACATAGATTCTTAAGAGATAATAAACATCCGAGAATACCCCACACTATCCTAAACAGACACCGGCAATTGGGGGGGGATTGGTATCCCCAACCTACTTGACTACTATAGGGCAGCAAGACTGGCTCAAGACTCCCTCTTAAGTAGGAGACAGCAAGATGTAATATGGCCTCTTTTAGAGGCAGAGATGCTGGGACAGGAGACTCCGGATGGCATCCTTTGGTGTAAAGACCTGACTAATGGACACGCTATATACCGAAACAAAACCACATTACTCTCTAGACGACAGTGGCCAACCTCCAGAAACATGGAAAGAATTCTCCCTTCGCGTTCTAGGGTGCTACCCCTGAAATACATAGTTAATGACGAATTTAAATATCACATTAGAAAATGGGAAAACAAGGGACTATATAGAGTAGCTGACATATACTCCCAAGGTAATCCGCTAACTTTCACCCAGCTCCAACAGAAACTTGAACCTCTTCCATTACCATGGTTTTTATACCTCCAAGTAATATCAGCTACACATACATACATGGACAAATCCCCGACATGCATTAAACAAACTGAGCTTGAACACCTATGTACAGCGACGGCTCGACCCAAAAGGGCAATATCTAGGTTATACATTTCAATTCAGGAAATTAAAAGTGACTCTAAAACTACATTAATGGCAAATTGGGAGGCGGACCTAGATAAAGAATTAGAACGAGACAGATGGCAAGAAACATTGCACCAAACCTGTAAGGGCCTCATTGGTGCTGACTTGAGGGAAAATGCACTTAAGACATCTTTCAGATGGTACCTAACCCCAATTAAAACAGCCCACATGGGAAAAGAAAGCTCTAAATTCTGCTACAGAGGGTGCAGAGAGGTAGGTTCATACCTTCACATGTGGTGGGAATGTCCTAAAGTGTATCAAGTTTGGCAGAACTTATCTTTACTACTTGAGAGGGTGTTAGACGAGAGGATTAATCTCACACCCGCCCAGGCTCTGTTACATGAACGCATCCCTAGATTGAACAAACACATTAATATGTTTATTAGAATACTGTGCACTAAGACCAGGATAGTGATTGCTAAATATTGGAAAACGGAGGTACCGTCGTGGTCAGAAGTAATAGCCAGAATTAAATTGGTGTACTCAATGTATGAGTCAGCAGCACAAATTCAAGAAACAGAGGTCCAATTTCAGAAAGTATGGTTTTATTGGATATTGTCTGGGGATAATGGCCGTACCTCGGCAGTAGCTGAGGGGGAAGTGGAGCGGGAGGGAGTGAGAGGCACTGATCAAGAGGAGAGGAGGGGTGGCGGGGATTAGAATCAGCTGGTTAGATTAGGAGCAAAACAAGATGAGCAAATAACTCCTTAGAGTGTTAAAATCACAAAATACAATGCTGAAGTATTGAGATTTGAGTTTGAATCGTGCATTGATGGTTATTGTTTTTATATTTACACAGTTTTAGTTTTAAGTTTTTTGTTATAGGGACTGAGAACCCTCGATAGTTATGCCTCATACATATCACGTGCCCCCCAAACGGATAAAATATGATGGGCATTGTTAAGAAAATGTTTGGGGGATCATGGGTTTATGTTTAAACAACACACTTCTGCCTGAAAATGTACAGCAGACTCCACAAAACGAAGGGGACTGTTCTGGTCAAAATTAAAGAGTGGAAATTCGTCTACTGTCCTTGGTAGTAGCTTAATATAGCAACATGGATGTACTTTCAAATACAGGAGAGACTTTTTGAAATCAGAAGTGACATTGAAAGACACTCTTTTTGAAATATGATTATATTTACGTATTTTATGCTGAGTTTATATGTTAAGTTTTATACGACTGGTCATATTTTTACGTTTTGCATACACTGTATATTTTTAAGTTTTGCATACACTGTATAATAAAATTGTAATAATTACCACTTTTACCATTTGTACACAATTTGTATTAGCTTATCCAAGTTATATCCTTCGCCCACTTTGAGGCGCTCCCTAGATCTTAAACTTATCTAACTAGCCACAAGATAAACTAGGTATCTTGATTTTTGGGGAGCCAGAAGGAAACAGAGAGGGCGCTGTGAGACACATCCCCCCCTCCTAATCTTTAACATGCCGTGTTACCTGAGTCCTTCTGTCTGGCATATTGTTCTTTCTAATGGTTGGACTGATAACTACATGACCCAGGACTTCCACTCTTGTTACGCTTAAATAAATTTTCTCTTTTCTCTGTCTGCTTGTTACTAACAAGCATGAACAGCCAGTGAACGACTCTAGAATCATCTAATTTAAATATTTCGGCCTGTGGACATACTTCAGGATGGCTTCTGATCACTAGTCTGGAGTCATCGATTTCTTCAGAATGACTCCAGGAAGATCACCCTTTTGAGGAGGGCAGTTTCTATGAAAACACTTTTGCAGCAGTGGTGTTTTAACAAGAAAATGATATGGCTTCGTGACCACTTGAGAAGTCGTCTCCCAATTCGATTGGAAAGACAAAAGCGTTTTCAAGAGCAAATAGCTAATAGATAGTAATCAAGCCCTATACAGGTATAGCTCACTTTACAGCGCTTCACTTTACAGCGCTTCGCTAATACAGCGCTTTGTGGAGCTGAAGTTCAACTTACAAGGATTTTGAAACAGTGCTGTAATCATCGTGAGATTGCGAAAAAAGTGACTGGCACCATTTTGCTATGCTTGGTTCACTCTGTTTACATAATTACAGTGCAATCTGTGTCTCAGTGTTATAGTCTGGTAAATTATACTACAGTAATTGTCACTATTTTACAGGTACAGTATTTATTGAATACTAATTGAATACTGTGCTGTGCTAGTGTTAAACTAAATGTAGCACTATTGCACCCCTAAAATATGTTAGTTCAAACACACTGGCAAGTTAAAAGAAAGTTAAAACTGCCTGCCTTGTTTCACTTTAAGGCGGTTTTCACTTTACAGCAGGGCTCCGGTCCCTAACCCGCTGTATGAGTGGGGTATACCTATATTTGTTTTGTTTTTATTTAATTTTATATTGCTTTGATTATTATTTTTTTTCATTATTATACTGTTTGGTGATCACTTATATTTTGCAGAGCTTTTTTTATAGATAAGCTGCATCAAATTTGAATGATAGTGTAATAGTGTTGGTTGTATGATAGTGTAATAGTGTTGGTTGTATGATAGTGTAATAGTGTTGGTTGTATGATAGTGTAATAGTGTTGGTTGTATGATAATGTAATAGTGTTGGTTGTATGATAGTGTAATAGTGTTGGTTGTATGATAGTGTAATAGTGTTGGTTGTATGATAGTGTAATAGTGTTGGTTGTATGATAATGTAATAGTGTTGGTTGCATGATAGTGTAATAGTGTTGGTTGTATGATAGTGTAATAGTGTTGGTTGTATGATAGTGTAATAGTGTTGGTTGTATGATAGTGTAATAGTGTTGGTTGTAATAGTGTTGGTTGTATGATAGTGTAATAGTGTTGGTTGTATGATAGTGTAATAGTGTTGGTTGTATGATAGTGTAATAGTGTTGGTTGTAATAGTGTTGGTTGTCGGACATCTCTTGAATGCTAATCCGATTCTGCACTATGGGGCATATTTATCAAGCTCCGTATGGAGCTTGATGCCCCGTGTTTCTGGCGAGACTTCAGGCTCGACAGAAACACAAGTTATGAAGCAGCGGTCTAAAGACCGCTGCTCCATAACTTGTCCACCTGCTCTGAGGCCGGAAATCAACCCGATCGAATACTATCGAGTTGATTGACACCCCTTGCTGGCGGCCGATTGGCCACGAATCTGCAGGGGGCGGCATTGCACCATCAGTTCACCAGAACTGCTGGTGCAATGATAAATAATGATCATATAGCTTTGTATATCCAAGCATTATAGATACCAGTAAGACACTGTTTATAAAAAACAAAGTGTAGCTTATAAGTACAACAAGGAAACTCTCTCCTGCAGCACTCCCAGAATAATTTCTGCAGATGCAAGACCTCCTAGGTATTCTTATTAAAACAGTGGTGCATAGTTGATATATCTGTCAGATATGTATCTGTATCATGCCAGATTTTGCACAATTCTTGATGCTATTAAAAACTAAATGGACATTAAACAATATGATATAGTAATGTTTAATTATGTGTAGTTTCTACTTTGTCCAATTTTCATGTAACTTAAAGGACCACCAAACACAAATTGTAAACTACATGATTTTTAACCTTCATATCTGAGAATAATTTTGCAATGAAAACTGCAGCTTTAATTTGTCAAATGAGTATACTGTTTTATGTTTATTCTTTTCACTGATTTCCCTGTCACCCAGAACAAAAGAACTAATATTTAGATACAACACTATCTCTATTTGTATATGCACAGTTGAGAGAGACTGGGAAGCCTGCCCTTATCTTTTCCCAAAAAAGGATACTAAACCCATATTTTAAGCAATTTTCTAATCTACTCCAATTATCAATTTTTCTTCATTCTCTTGCAAGAATCTAAGCTAAGGAGCCGGACCATTTTCAGGTCAGCACCCTGTATAGTGCTTGCTGATTGGTGGCTACATTTAACCACCAATCAGCAAGCGCAACCCAGGTGCTGAACCAAAAATAAGCTGGCTACTAAGTTTACATTCCTGCTTTTTCAAATAAAGATAGCAAGAGAACAAAGAAAATTTGATAAAAGGAGTCAATTAGAAAGTTGTTTAAAATTGCATGCTCTGTCTGAATTATTAAAGAAAAAATTGGGTTTAGTGTTCCTTTAAGGTGGTTTAGCACTGATTCAACTTAGTTACTATTGCATTCTCCTATTATGCATCTCCTTATCAATTGATAATCCACCTTTTACAAACATGTAACTGCTGAGTATCTTAGGGGGAGGGTGAAGTATACAAAAGCTTAAATAAATTGTCTAAAAGTATTAACCCAAACCTCCCTGGGAGAAAGTGAAACAAGCACCATTTTTTGATGTATTTTACAGCAAAAGACAGAAAAATAAATAATGAATATATATTGCAATAAGGTTTCACTTGCAATAATGAAACATTTCATACGTTGTTGAAATCTCAAGTTTAATGGTCCTTTCATGATTCAAATAGGGCATATAATTTTAAACAACTTTCCAATTTACTTGTAAAACCAATTTTGCTTTGTTCTCTTCGTATTCTTAGTTGAAAGCTAAACCTAGGAGGTTCATATGCTAATTTCTTAGACCTTGAAGGCCGCCTCTAATCTGAATGTTTTTTCACCACTAGAGGGCGTTAGTTCATTTGTTTCATATAGATAACATTGAGCTCAAGCACGTGAATTTACCGAGGAGTGAGCACTGATTGGCTAAAGTGCAGGTCTGTCAAAAGAACTGAAATAAGGGGGCAATCTGCAGAGGCTTAGATACAAGTTAATTACAGAGGTAAAACATGTATTATTATAACTGTGTTGGTTATGCAAAACTGGGGAATGGGTAATAAAGGGATTATCTTTCTTTTTAAACAACAAAAATTCTAGTGTTGACTGTCCCTTTAACTTTAAAAATGTTTGCCTTACTGAATACCACTGAGTTTCTCTAAAGTGATATGCACCACCATGGTAAAACCTAGGTTTTCCCCTTTCCTATCTCTTCTGTTCAGGATAATTATGCACAAAATAAAATCATCAATAAAAGATAGTGTACAAATAAGGCAGTTTGGAAACCCTGTTAGATAGTTACTTTAACATCCACACAGTTGCGTTTGTATACTCTGCCTGTGTTATATCTGTCTCTAATTGTTCTTAGCAGAAGAGTTAGATAAAGGGAATCCTAGGTTGCAACCTGGAGATGACAAGAGATGATGACTATAGGAGCGCCAGAGGCTAAAGTATTATTAAGGTAAACTAAATGAATCAACTTAAACAACTAACCATGAATATACATAGTGTGATGAATATAATGTGTCATCAAATGACCAGATGCACATAAAAATATATAAAATAATTAATTTAATTACAAATCAAATACAATCTAAATAAAGGAGGGATATAGCAAATATTACCTAAGCATGTATACATCGAGATAGAGCTATTGGACTAGAATAAATGGGAATGAGATGTGGTCCAAATTGGAAACATATACCAATTGGGATTTAGACCAATGGGCTTAAAGATACAAAAAGACCAATGGGCTTATAGATACAAAATGACCACCTATAAAATAGTTTATTTTTACCTTTTAATCCCACTGATAAATATAATTTGGATGTGACTTAAACAATATATAAATCATAGATCCCCATATATGTAAAATATATAGATAAATAAATTGTGACAAGTGTCAATTAAATGAACAAGGTACAAATAAGTATACAATAAAAGTCTATAAGTGTATAATTTAAGTAATAATGTTTATAACAATATAGAGTTAGCTAAAAATGAGACTAGCTAAAATTAACTAAAGCAAGTTTAAGTGATAATGTGTGCCGGCACTCTATAGGTCCCTATAACAACGTTGTTAATGATAGTCCCAATCGGATCCAAATAATAATGTCCCAAATGTGAAAATGAGGATAAAGTCCCAATGTGACCGGTATTCCTTGTATGATGTATCCCATTATAGTAAAGATATCCCGTATACTAAAGTCAATAAGCGCTAGAGATCCAGAAGTTTTACTATAGGTAACTTCTGGATCTCTAGCGCTTATTGACTTTAGTATACGGGATATCTTTACTATAATGGGATACATTATACAAGGAATACCGGTCACATTGGGACTTTATCATCATTTTCACATTTGGGACATTATTATTTGGATTCGATTGGGACTATCATTAACAATGTTGTTATAGGGACCTATAGTGTGCCGGCACACATTATCACTTAAACTTGCTTTAGTTCATTTTAGCTAGTCTCATTTTTAGCTAGCTCTATATTGTTATAAACATTATTACTTAAATTGTACACTTATAGACTTTTATTGTATACTTATTTGTACCTTGTTCATTTAATTGACACTTGACATAATTTATTTATCTATATATTTTACACATATGGTGATCTATGATTTATATATTGTTTAATTCAAATCCAAATTATATTTATCAGTGGGATTAAACAGTAAAAATAACCTATTTTATAGGTGGTCATTTTCTATCTATAATCCCATTGGTCTTTTTGTATCTTTAAGCCCATTGGTCTAAATCACAATTGGTATATGTTTCCAATTTGGACCACATCACATTCCCATTTATTCTAGTCCACTGTCCAATAGCTCGATCTTGATTTATACATGCTTAGGTAATATTTGCTATAACCCTCCTTTATTTAGACAAAAATGAAAAAAATATGGAACAGCGCTACTACAGCAAGAAAGATCATTCAATAAGAAAAAAGAGTATAAATATATTTCTAATCGTAATAATATTTTATTAACACATATAGTAATAACTTCATAAATAAATAAATAAGTGACCGGTCACTGATAAAATATCTAATAATTAAAAATTATATGTGAATATACATTAACAATATAAAGCCTCCTAACTATGTGTGGTACTGTACACTCTACACTCTATGACAAGCTTATACAATATAGATCATAAAAATCTTCAGTCTAACACTGTGTATAGGGCAATAAGCATCTGAATAGTCACTGTGTTATGATGTCCAATTCTGTTCTTACAGTTCAAAGTTGTGTACAATCTTTTGGAAAAATAACAGACCTTTCCTCTACACAGACCTGGCGACTGAGTTAAACCACCTGCTTAACAGGTCTCCCACTTGTTGCGGGTGAAGGAAAGTCTCCGTGTGTTACTGAAATGATGTTTATGCCTTTCTTATATAAGGCTATTTCTCACCTTGGTATTTTGTATGTTATTGTCCTTTTCAGATGCTACCACGTCTCGTGTAATCCACAATCGATGGTTCAGCAGTTCTTGCTGGTCTCAACTCCTTCCGTGTCACATGTGACAAGCTGGCCAATAGCTGTCTTTCAAATTGGGATAGTATAAATGAGCCCTCGTAGGGTTCAGGCGTTCTAGTTTACTCTGCACAGAGTTACCGCTCGCAATGATTATGAGCCCCTGATGACAGTGTCTATTTCAGGGGCTCATAATCATTGCGAGCCGTAACTCTGCGCAGAGTAAACTATAGTCTACAGTAAATATAGTTAAACACTTTATTAAAAATGAATATTGCATAAATATGATTTTACATGTTTTCATCTACTCAACTGTAAAGGGCTCCAATGCATTTATATATATGTCTATATATGTATAAATATGTATGTATGTGTTTATATGTGTATATATGTCTGTAAATACATGTATACACATAAATACATATGTACACACACACACACATATATATAAATTCATATACATACAGATACATATTTAGCGTCATGCGTTTCAGTCCTTATAACTTTTTTGTGCAATATTTTTTTGGAATAATTTTTATTAGATACTGTTATTACTTTGTAATGTATTTTTGATGTGCTTTGAGACACTTGTTTTGTTTATTAAAACAGTTAACGATAGTTCTGAAGACACGGTAATCATTCTAGCATAAATCGTGTTTACTTTCAACTTGTAATTCCAGCGGTAAACACCTGTGATAAACCCCTTTTCGTTTGGGCTTAACTGTTAGCAATCCACTCGTAATTTGCCCCTAAATCTTTATACTTACTTTCAAAAACAAATAATATAAACAAAAGAAAAAAGCATTTACATATTATTTTCAGGCTAATTTTGCTTTCAATAAATAATTATAGCTTGCTTTTATTTACTGTTTAATATCCCTTTAAATTGTAGGTAACGCATGTAATTTAAATGACGGTGTTATTACTATGAAATTGTTTCTTCCTATATTTTAGAAATGCAATGATTCTATAAAAACACATGGCAACATATTTTATAGCTTATGATTCTTGCTATAAAACCAGCAACACATTAAGAATTTACAGGGCTTGTGAGACCTTTTAAAATTCATAAGAAAATATCCAAGTCTTTTCTTTTTGATCCATTTAAGTTAAACCACCTTGTTGTGATCAGAGTCTAATACCTTTCCTCAAAACAGCTTTAAACATGGGTCTTAGCACAAATAAATCAAAGTGACTGGTAAAATGGTATATTGTATAGTAAAAATAAAAGCTAGAAGCTCAGTTTTAGTTTCAGTGCAATAAACGTATAATGAAACGCAAGGAAAACATTTCTTCTTAAAGGGATATGAAACATTTTTTTTCTTTCATGATTCAGATAGAGCATGTAATTCTAAGCAACTTTCTATTTTACTCCTATTGTCATTTTTTCTTTGTTTTCTTGGTATTTTTATTTTAAAAAGCAGCAAGGAAGGTAAGCTTAGGATCCATCCGATTTTTGGTTCATTACCCTGGGTAGCACTTGCTTATTGGTGACTACATTTAGCTATCAATCAGCAAGCGCTACCCAGGTTCTGAACCAAAAATGGGCCGGCTCCTAAGCTTACATCCCTGCTTTTCAACAAAAGTTACCAAGAGAACAAATAAAAAATTATAATAGGAGTAAATTAGAAAGTTGCTTAAAATGGCATGCTCTATCTGAATCATGAAAAGAAAATGTGGGTTTTATATCCCTTTAATGTGAATTCTACCCTTGTATTTAGATAGGGCTGATAAATAGGAATGTACTTGTTTCTGACAAGCTGTATAGTAACATCAGTACAATAGCCAATAAATAGCACCCTATGGAACTTATTGGGCACAATTTCATCTCAATGGGTAGCTACAGACCAAAATCAGCCACAAGGGAACGTTGTCACTAGTGCTCTGTCCCTAAACTTATGTGAATGAATAGATGTTTTATACCATATTTGGTCAAAATTCAAAATATATGGATAGATCTTCCAAGTCCCAACTGTCCTGTATTTTGCAGAACTATAATTGGTGATCCGTATTCCTGTTTATAAGACCCAGATCCTCCCTCCTGCACTGATTAAGCATGTAGAATGTTGATAGGTCAGTGTCAGCCTCATTAGGTTTGGTGGGGGGAAAAAAATAATTTCTAGAGTTATAGAAAAAAAACTGGTAAAAATAAATTAACCAATTCAAGGAGAATGCCATTTTGAGGTTAATATTTCTTTAAAATGTATTTTTTTTTTAAATTATGTAGAAAACCAGCATGAATTACATCACATGTCTTATGCTTCTCTCTAACTTGAGTCTTAGTAAATATTGATCTGTACCTAAAAAAAGAATTTTATATTGAGCACTTTATATTGATCAAAAGTCAGTTTCAGTCATTCATGATCTTCATAAGGCGTTAAAATGTGTTTCTAGGTCCATGTTTTAATACAATTCTGGGAAATGGAAATTAGCGTACGCAAAGCACAATCAGTCAACTGACAAATATTGTTCACTTGTATTTGTGTAAAAAAAAGATACAAAGACCTGAATATCCTGAAATGCTGGAGAAGACTTTTTGGATCAATGCTGATGGCTATGGTAAATGAACATCCCTACGTCTGTCTATTTAGAAAATAAATTATATATATATAAATAGAAAATATATATATATATATTTATATATATTTATTTATATATATATATATATATATATATATATATATATATATATACATATATATACAGGGAGTGCAGAATTATTAGGCAAGTTGTATTTTTGAGGATTAATTTTATTATTGAACAACAACCATGTTCTCAATGAACCCAAAAAACTCATTAATATCAAAGCTGAATATTTTTGGAAGTAGTTTTTAGTTTGTTTTTAGTTTTAGCTATTTTAGGGGGATATCTGTGTGTGCAGGTGACTATTACTGTGCATAATTATTAGGCAACTTAACAAAAAACAAATATATACCCATTTCAATTATTTATTTTTACCAGTGAAACCAATATAACATCTCAACATTCACAAATATACATTTCTGACATTCAAAAACAAAAAAAAAACCAAATCAGTGACCAATATAGCCACCTTTCTTTGCAAGGACACTCAAAAGCCTGCCATCTATGGATTCTGTCAGTGTTTTGATCTGTTCACCATCAACATTGCATGCAGCAGCAACCACAGCCTCCCAGACACTGTTCAGAGAGGTGTACTGTTTTCCCTCCTTGTAAATCTCACATTTGATGATGGACCACAGGTTCTAAATGGGGTTCAGATCAGGTGAACAAGGAGGCCATGTCATTAGATTTTCTTCTTTTATACCCTTTCTTGCCAGCCACGCTGTGGAGTACTTGGACGCGTGTGATGGAGCATTGTCCTGCATGAAAATCATGTTTTTCTTGAAGGATGCAGACTTCTTCCTGTACCACTGCTTGAAGAAGGTGTCTTCCAGAAACTGGCAGTAGGACTGGGAGTTGAGCTTGACTCTATCCTCAACCCGAAAAGGCCCCACAAGCTCATCTTTGATGATACCAGCCCAAACCAGTACTCCACCTCCACCTTGCTGGCGTCTGAGTCGGACTGGAGCTCTCTGCCCTTTACCAATCCAACCACGGGCCCATCCATCTGGCCCATCAAGACTCACTCTCATTTCATCAGTCCATAAAACCTTAGAAAAATCAGTCTTGAGATATTTCTTGGCCCAGTCTTGACGTTTCAGCTTGTGTGTCTTGTTCAGTGGTGGTCGTCTTTCAGCCTTTCTTACCTTGGCCATGTCTCTGAGTATTGCACACCTTGTGCTTTTGGGCACTCCAGTGATGTTGCAGCTCTGAAATATGGCCAAACTGGTGGCAAGTGGCATCTTGGCAGCTGCACGCTTGACTTTTCTCAGTTCATGGGCAGTTATTTTGCGCCTTGGTTTTTCCACACGCTTCTTGCGACCCTGTTGACTATTTTGAATGAAACGCTTGATTGTTCGATGATCACGCTTCAGAAGCTTTGCAATTTTAAGAGTGCTGCATCCCTCTGCAAGATATCTCACTATTTTTGACTTTTCTGAGCCTGTCAAATCCTTCTTTTGACCCATTTTGCCAAAGGAAAGGAAGTTGCCTAATAATTATGCACACCTGATATAGGGTGTTGATGTCATTAGACCACACCCCTTCTCATTACAGAGATGCACATCACCTAATATGCTTAATTGGTAGTAGGCTTTCGAGTCTATACAGCTTGGAGTAAGACAACATGCATAAAGAGGATGATGTGGTCAAAATACTCATTTGCCTAATAATTCTGCACTCCCTGTATATATATTGTGTGAATCAAACAGAATCATTCCAGTGTGAGTGCATTCTGTTTGGTTCTTGTATGTCGTACATCTATGCACCCAGGTAGCTGATCCAGGAAGGTGGATTTGTTTTGTGGAGATATATATACTTTATATGTGATGTTAGCCATGTTTTTGAATTTGTATTAAAAAAAAAAACATACAGCTCCCTTCTGTAAAGTGGAGTATTTTACCCCTTTGTACAGATCATGAATGCATAATCCATATTTAATTATAAATAACTGTATATATAATATGCTATCAACTTATTTTGTATTCTGATAAAAAAGTACAAAATCAAAATGATTTTAATCAATCCACCAATAAGCAAGGACAAAAATGGGCCGGCATCTAAACTTACATTCTTGCTTTTCAAATAAAGATACCAAGAGAATGATGAAAATTTGATAATAGGAGTAAAATAGAAAGTTGCTTAAAATTGCATGCTCTCTCTGAATCACAAAAGAAAAAATGTGGGTTCATGCTTTAGGTCTAACGCTGTGTCAGGTTAGCGCACATGAAAAAATATTAAATATAAAAAATTAATAATAATGATTAAAAATTATTGTTGATACTGGAAAAATATATAAATACCTACTATGGATTATGTAGAATTTTTTACAGTAACCCGCGTTAGACCCAAAGTGCAAAACACAAAGCATATTTTGCATTTTTATGTGTTCTTCACATAGAAAAAAAATTTTAAATATATATATATATATATATATATATATATATATATATATATACTGTATATATACATGCATATTATAGCCCTTTACAGTCAAATACTGTACATGTCTATATACTATATACAGTAGCTTTTTGACCCTTAAAACTTTTTTTAAAAGATATTTATGTGAATATTTTTTATCTGATAGAGTTTATATGTGTGTAACTAATTTTGAAATGATTTATATTGTGTTTGGTGCAACTTTTTTTTGTAACTCATTACCCTTTACATGAGGTTTTCAGTTGCGCTAACCTGACAAACGTAAAATGCGTCTACATTCTTGCATTCACGTTTACTTTCAATGAGCACAAATGAATGCACCCACGATATTCTTATATCCTGAACCCTAACATTAGCACGCCATTTGTAATCTAGCCCTCAATGTATTTAACATTCAATGTAGGTTCTCAAACTAGTGAAGTCTAAAATGCGTGGAGTATGCTATTTTTAATGTGATATTCAAAACAAATATTGCAATGTGAATTAAATTTAACATAATAATCAACATCCTAAATGAATGACATTTATTAAAAATAATGTAAATAATACATTACATTCATAGCATATATCAGCAATAAAGCACTGCACTACAGAAGAGGCCCTAGATGATTACAAGTGGAGCACAAAAATATGAAAGCTATTGTGCGTTAACATCACTAAAAGTGCATTCACTGTTATTTAATACTAGTCCTAAAACCCATGTACACAGGTCATTTTTTGCAGTACAGCAGTCCCACCCCTTGCTCTCTCTCTCCCCCCTCTTTTTTTGCTTTCTCTCTCTCCCCCTCTCTTTTTGTCTCTCTCTCTCTCCCCCTCCCTTTTGCACTTTCTCTCCCCATCTCTTTTAAGCTCGCTCTCTCTCCCCCTCTCTTTTGCTCTCTCTCTCTCCCCCCTCTCTTTTGCTCTCTTTCTTCCCCATCTCTTGCTCTCTCTCTCCCCCTTTCTTTTGCTCTCTCTCCCTCCCTCTCTTGCTCTCTCCCCCCTCTCTTTTGCTCTCTCTCTCCCCCTCTCTTTTGCTCACTCTCCCTCCACTCTTTTGCTCTCTCTCTCCCCTCTCTTTTGCTCTCTCTCTCCCCTCTCTTTTGCTCTCTCTCTCTCTCCCCCCTCTCTTTTACTCTCTCTCTCTCCCCCCTCTCTTTTGCTCTCTCTCTAACCCCTCTCTTTTGCTCTCTCGAGTCTCTAACCCCTCTCTTTTGTTCTCTCTCTCCCCCCTCTCTTTTGCTCTCTCTCATCCTTCTCTTTTGCTCTCTCCCCCTCTCTTTTGCTCTCTCTCTCTCCCCCCTTTTCTTTTGCTCTCTCTCTCTTTCATCTCTTTTGCTCTCTTTTGCTCTCTCTCTCTTTTGCTCTCTCTCCCCCCTCTCTTTTTCTTTCTCTCACCACTCTCTTTTGCTCTCTCCCCCTCTCTTTTGCTCTCTATCCCCCCTCTGTTTTGCTCTCTCCCCCTCTCTTTTGCACTCCCTCCTCTCTTTTGCTCTCTCCCCCCTCTCTTTTGCTCTCTCCCCCCTCTCTTTTGTTCTCTCTCCCCCAGTGGCGTCACTAGGGTTGGTGTCACCCGGTGCGGTAAGTTATGGTGTCCCCCCCCCCCCCAGAAAGCAGACACACACAAAAACACAGGCACACACACATACAAACACTCAGACACACTTAAAAACATACTCAGATGCACACACAAACACTCGGAAAAACACTCAGACACACTTAAAAACATACTCAGATGCACACACAAACACTCGGAAACACACTCAGACACACACACACAAAAACACTGAGACACACACACACACACACAAAAACTCAGACACACACTTACAAAATATGTAAACTGCACTGCATAAATTATAAAGCTCATGCCTAGAGCTGCTCCCTGGCTCAGCAGAGCATCAAATGAAAGATAAACAGAGCACTCTAAAAATAAATCACTAAAGAAAAGGTTTAGGCGCAAACTATGAAAATTCTGCTCTCTGACTCTGTTCCAAGTCTGTCAGTGCACAGCCCCGGGCCGCGTGCCTACCGCTTCTTATGGCCAATCACCTCTGCACTCTGCCCACCCCCTGCCCTCCTACCTGTTCAGTGTGCACTTAGTGTACCGTAACCGTAATGGTCTGGTGGGCATCATACGTGGCTCCTTCACTTTAAAGACAGTGTCAAACAGTCATGCGGTCAGGTGCCAGGCATCCCCTCATGATTTGGCAGTTCCCGTTTAGAGAGACAGCACAGCAGTGAGTGACTCCACTGCTCCACATGTCACTGAGCAGTGAGCACAGATAGGCAGGCAGGTTTAGGCTAGCAGCGCAACTTTGAAAGCCCCACGGCATGCCCACAACATTCATAGCAAAATTGGGCAGGGGAGAAGCAAAGTACAAACAAGCAAAAGCAGCCGGGAAAACTATTTGTTGAAATTGCAGCACTGGCTCAAGGGGCAAAAAAATTGTGTGTCTACAACTTCCCCAGTCCCACCAATGTTCACAAATGCCAGCCCCTCTAATAAAAAAAAATCTATGCATCTCAACATTGTATTTCTTTGAATTTCAATAAAATTAAAAAAAAAAAAAAAAAAAGATTTATTTTTTTTTGGTGTCACCCCC
Organism: Bombina bombina; assembly: GCF_027579735.1. Taxonomy (NCBI): domain Eukaryota; kingdom Metazoa; phylum Chordata; class Amphibia; order Anura; family Bombinatoridae; genus Bombina; species Bombina bombina. Next base: position 1,490,277,292 of record NC_069499.1, on the reverse strand, counting down.
TGGAGGGTGTCACCCGGGTGCGGCCCGCCCCCCCCCGCCCCCCCCCTAGTGACGCCACTGCTCTCCCCCCCTCTCTTTTGCTCTCTCTCTCTCTCTCTCTCTCTCTCTCCCTCTCTTTTGCTCTCTCTCTCTCCCCCTCTCTTTTGCTCTCTCTCTCTTCCCCCTCTCCCCCCTCTTTTTTTGTTCTCTCTTCCCCTTTCTTGCTCTCTCTCCCCCCTCTCTTTTGGTCTCTCCCTTCCTCTCTTTTGCTCTCTCTCTCTCTCCTCCCTCTCTTTTGCTCTCTCTCTCTACCCCATTTCTTGATCTCTCTCTCTCCCCCTCTATTTTGTTCTCTCTAACCCCTCTCTTTTGCTAACTCTCTATCCCCTCTCTTTTGCTCGCTCTCTCTAACCCCTCTCTTTTGCTCTCTCTCTCTCCACTCTCTCTTTTGATCTCTCTCCCACACTCCTTTACTCTCTCTCCCCCTTCTCTTTTGCTATCTCTCTCCCTCTCTCTTTTTCTCTCTCTCCCCCTCTCTTTTGCTCTCTCCCCCCTGTCTTTTGTTCTCTCTCCACCCTGTCTTTTGCTCTCTTTCCCCTCTCTTTTGCTCTCTCTCCCCTTCTCTTTTGCTCTCTCCCCCTCTCTTTTGCTCTCTCCCCCTCTCTTTTGCTCTCTCTTCCCCCCTCTCTTTTGCTCTCTCTTCCCCCCTCTCTTTTGCTCTCTCTCCCCTCTCTTTTGCTTTCTCCCCCTGTCTTTTGCTTTCTCTCCCCTCTCTCTTTTGCCCTCTCTACCCCTCTTTTTTGCTCTCTCTCCCCCTCCTTTGCACCACGCCACTTCAGCTGACCACGCCTACTCAGACATACCCCATCATGGTGCTCCCACCCCTCACCACGAAACTCCACCATGGCCACGCTCCCATAGTGGGGCTCCCACCGGCCATGCCTCCTGCCACGGCAGCTTCCGCCCACCCTCTCTGCTTTAGCCAGCTGTTTTGCCTTGGCTACCTCACACCGTCTGTCTCTTCAACTAATGTGTGGAACACAGCTGTTTTGCCTCAAGGCCGCCTGCACAATCTGTCTCTTCAGCTAATGTGTGGATCACAGCTGTTTTGCCTCACGCAGGCCTCTGTCACTGAAGGCCAGGTATGTTTGTCTCTACAGCACATGACTGCATCTGACAAACATACCTGGCCTTTTATTATAAGGATAGCTCAAGTGATAGTCTAAGGAATGTTAATATCTGCATTTTGGATATCACTAAATCCCTCACAAAATGGACCTCTATGGTAGTGGGGTGCAGTAAAATTCATCGGAGGGTGCGATTAGACAATGTCGCTCAAGCAGAGGAGATTGTCATGTAGTTTTGTGCTATGGCTGGACAAAAGATAACTCATACTGCACTATTGATTGCCATTTTGTTAACACAATTCTGTAAATAAAAAGCAATTCAGGCATATTCATTTCGAAGAGCCTGGACAAACTAATTTTTTTCTGTAGCCAATTAGGTAAAAAAGTAAATGAACTTGTGCACTGAGCTAACCAATCACTGTGTAGAATTGGGCAGACTCATGTAAGTTTACCTCACATTAGTACCATAGAGACACTCCAGTCTCTTGGAGAAAATGTAACAAACACAATTTTCAAAGGTATGCAAAAATAGGCAATATAAGTAATGACTGTATATTGCAATGTTGTTGGAGATTAACGGCTAGATTACAAGTGAGGCGCAAAAGTTTTTGCTCAAGTGATGTCATGTTTTTGCGAGCAGTTTTAATTGTGTTGATAGTACAAGTTTTACACTAAAATTCTTACCACGATCTCAGAGCTGTGGTTAACTGTTTTCCGAAACTAAAATGTTGCACAAAACTTATCAAAAATACATTACAAAGTACAATTACACCTTCTAATAAACATTATTAAAAAAAAAATATTGCACAACAAAAGTTATAAGGGTTTAAAGATACGAGATCTCGAGTGTTAGAAAAAAACGCTGCCAAAAGTCATTAACATTGAGACTCATACATATACATTGCTCAAGATATATATATATATATATATATATATATATGTATATAGATATATTAAACTATGTATATTTTACACTCCAATGTTCTGCACATAGCAGAATATGTTCTATGTATTTATAAATAGATATTCCTATACTGTATAGATCTGTATATAGTTATACCATATATAATTATATAGCTCAACACAACGAGTGCTTCAAGTGGTTTCCCCAAATTCAACTGAAAATGCAACTTTTAATGAATTCTGCAGTCTTTAAATTAATCAACCACCTTAATAGAATCCCTCACAACAGCAGAAATATGCAAAACAGGTGTTTTCTCAAGCACACCTGATGCAACTAATTAAGGGCTTCATTATTTGCACCAGGTGTGCTTGAGCTTAAACGCATGAAATACCTGAACTGGCTAAGGGTTTGTTTAGTGTCACGTTTGACTGCATGTTAGAAATATGGCTAAGTCAAAAGAATGGTCCCAAAAAGAATGGTCCCAAAAGTTAAGAGAAGAGATCATCACTATTCACAAACAACGAACAGGATATAAAAAGATAGCGAAGGCATTTAATGTTCCTAGAGACACTGTTGGTAGAAGAGTTTGCAAGTTCAAAGTTAAAGGATCAGTAGTTACACTACCTGGATGGGGCAGAAAAAGGAAACCATCAGCGGCTGCAACTAAATTTCTGAGAAGGCAGGTTGAGAAAAACCCTTGAGTGACTGCGAAAGACCTGAAACAAGACCTGAATAAGCACTGAGATTTCAGTTGGCACAGTAAGGCACATACTAAAACCAGAAGGTTTCCATGGCAGAACTCCAAGAAGTACAGCACTACTGACCCAAAAGTACAAGAAAAACAGAATTTATGCTAACCTGATAAATTACTTTCTCCAACGGTGTGTCCGGTCCACGGCGTCATCCATAACTTGTGGGAATATTCTCTTCCCCAACAGGAAATGGCAAAGAGCACAGCAAAAGCTGTCCATATAGTCCCTCCCAGGCTCCGCCCCCCCCAGTCATTCGACCGACGGTTAGGAGAAAAAAAGGAGAAACTATAGGGTGCCGTGGTGACTGTAGTGTATAGAGAAAGAAATTTTTCAAACCTGATTAAAAAACCAGGGCGGGCCGTGGACCGGACACACCGTTGGAGAAAGTAATTTATCAGGTAAGCATAAATTCTGTTTTCTCCAACATTGGTGTGTCCGGTCCACGGCGTCATCCATAACTTGTGGGAACCAATACCAAAGCTTTAGGACACGGATGAAGGGAGGGAGCAAATCAGGTTACCTAAACAGAAGGCACCACGGCTTGCAAAACCTTTCTCCCAAAATTAGCCTCCGAAGAAGCAAAAGTATCAAATTTGTAGAATTTGGCAAAAGTGTGCAGAGAAGACCAAGTCGCTGCCTTACATATCTGATCAACAGAAGCCTCGTTCTTAAAGGCCCATGGGGAAGCCACAACCCTAGTAGAGTGAGCTGTGATTCGTTCAGGAGGCTGCCGTCCGGCAGTCTCATAAGCCAATTGGATGATGCTTTTCAGCCAGAAAGAAAGAGAGGTAGCAGTAGCTTTTTGTCCTCTCCTCTTACCAGAATAAACGACAAACAAAGAAGAAGTTTGTCTGAAATCCTTTGTTGCTTCTAAATAGAACTTTAAAGCATGGACTACATCTAAATTGTGTAAAAAACGTTCCTTCTTTGAAACTGGATTCGGACACAAAGAAGGAACAACTATTTCCTGGTTAATATTCTTGTTGGAAACAACTTTTGGAAGAAAACCAGGCTTGGTACGCAAAACAACCTTATCTGAATGGAACACCAGATAGGGTGGATCACACTGCAAAGCAGATAATTCAGAAACTCTTCTAGCAGAAGAAATAGCAACCAAAAACAGAACTTTCCAAGATAGTAACTTGAAATCTATGGAATGTAAAGGTTCAAACGGAACCCCTTGAAGAACTGAAAGAACTAAATTTAGACTCCAGGGAGGAGTCAAAGGTCTGTAGACAGGCTTGATCCTGACCAAAGCCTGTACAAAAGCTTGTACATCTGGAACAGCTGCCAGTCGTTTGTATAACAAGACAGATAGAGCAGAAATCTGTCCTTTTAGAGAACTCGCTGACAATCCCTTATCCAAACCTTCTTGGAGAAAGGAGAGGATCCTGGGAATTTTAATCTTACTCCATGAGAATCCCTTGGATTCACACCAACAGATATATCTTTTCCATATTTTATGGTAAATCTTTCTAGTCACAGGTTTTCTGGCTTGGACCAGAGTATCTATCACTGAATCCGAAAACCCACGCTTAGATAGAATCAAGCGTTCAATTTCCAAGCAGTCAGCTGGAGAGAAACTAGATTTGGATGTTCGAATGGACCTTGTACTAGAAGATCCTGTCTCAAAGGTAGCTTCCATGGTGGAGCCGATGACATATTCACCAGGTCTGCATACCAAGTCCTGCGTGGCCACGCAGGAGCTATCAGAATCACTGAGGCCTTCTCCTGCTTGATCCTGGCTACAAGCCTGGGAAGGAGAGGGAACGGTGGAAACGCATAAGCTAGGTTGAAGGACCAAGGCGCCACTAATGCATCCACTAGAGTCGCCTTGGGATCCCTGGATCCGGACCCGTAGCAAGGAACCTTGAAGTTCTGACGAGACGCCATCAGATCCATGTCTGGAATGCCCCATAATTGAGTCAACTGGGCAAACACCTCCGGGTGAAGTTCCCACTCCCCCGGATGGAAAGTCTGACGACTCAGATAATCCGCCTCCCAGTTGTCTACTCCTGGTATGTGGATTGCAGATAGGTGGCAGGAGTGATCCTCCGCCCATTTGATGATTTTGGACACCTCTCTCATCGCCAAGGAACTCCTTGTTCCCCCCTGATGGTTGATGTAAGCAACAGTCGTCATGTTGTCTGACTGGAATCTTATGAATCTGGCCTTTGCTAGTTGAGACCAAGCCCGGAGAGCATTGAATATTGCTCTCAGTTCCAGAATGTTTATCGGGAGAAGAGACTCTTCCCGAGACCATAGACCCTGAGCTTTCAGGGAATCCCAGACCGCGCTCCAGCCTAATAGACTGGCGTCGGTCGTGACGATGACCCACTCTGGTCTGCGGAAACTCATTCCCTGGGACAGGTGATCCTGGGTCAACCACCAATGGAGTGAGTCTCTGGTCATCTGGTCTACTTGAATCATTGGAGACAAGTCTGTATAGTCCCCATTCCACTGCTTGAGCATGCACAGTTGTAATGGTCTTAGATGAATTCGAGCAAAAGGAACTATGTCCATTGCTGCAACCATCAACCCTACTACTTCCATGCACTGAGCTATGGAAGGCTGCAGAATAGAGTGAAGAACTTGACAAGCGTTTAGAAGCTTTGACTTTCTGACATCTGTCAGGAAAATCTTCATTTCTACAGAATCTATTATTGTTCCCAAGAAGGGAACTCTTGTCGACGGAGACAGGGAACTCTTTTCTACGTTCACCTTCCACCCGTGAGATCTGAGAAAGGCTAGAACAATGTCTGTATGAGCCTTTGCTTTGGAAAGAGACGACGCTTGGATTAGAATGTCGTCCAGGTAAGGTGCCACTGCAATACCCCTTGGTCTTAGAACCGCTAGAAGGGACCCGAGCACCTTTGTGAAAATCCTTGGAGCAGTGGCTAGCCCGAATGGGAGAGCCACGAACTGGTAATGCTTGTCCAGAAAGGCGAACCTTAGGAACTGATAATGATCTTTGTGGATAGGAATATGTAGATACGCATCCTTTAAATCCATGGTAGTCATAAATTGACCCTCCTGGATTGTAGGTAAAATTGTTCGAATGGTTTCCATTTTGAACGATGGAACTCTGAGAAATTTGTTTAGAATTTTTAAATCCAGAATTGGTCTGAAAGTTCCCTCTTTTTTGGGAACTACAAACAGATTTGAGTAAAACCCCTGACCTTGTTCCACAGTTGGAACTGGGTGTATCACTCCGATCTTTAACAGGTCTTCTACACAATGTAAGAATGCCTGTCACTTTATTTGGTTTGAAGATAAGTGAGACATGTGGAACCTTCCCCTTGGGGGTAGTTCCTTGAATTCTAGAAGATAACCCTGAGAGACTATTTCTAGTGCCCAGGGATCCTGAACATCTCTTGCCCAAGCCTGAGCAAAGAGAGAGAGTCTGCCCCCTACTAGATCCGGTCCCGGATCGGGGGCTACCCCTTCATGCTGTCTTGGTAGCAGCAGCAGGCTTCTTGGCCTGTTTACCCTTGTTCCAGCCTTGCATCAGTTTCCAAGCTGGTTTAGTCTGGGAAGCGTTACCCTCCTGTCTAGAGGCTGCAGAGTTGGAGGCCGGTCCGTTCCTGAAATTGCGAAAGGAACGAAAATTGGACTTATTCTTAGCCTTGAAAGGCCTATCTTGTGGCAAGGCATGGCCCTTTCCCCCAGTGATGTCTGAAATAATTTCTTTCAATTATGGCCCAAAAAGGGTCTTACCTTTGAAAGGGATATTAAGCAATTTTGTCTTGGAAGATACATCCGCCGACCAAGACTTTAGCCAGAGCGCTCTGCGCGCCACAATTGCAAACCCTGAATTTTTCGCCGCTAATCTCGCTAACTGCAAAGCGGCATCTAAAATAAAGGAATTAGCTAACTTAAGTGCGTGAATTCTGTCCATGACTTCCTCATACGGAGTCTCCCTACTGAGCGATTTTTCTAGTTCTTCGAACTAGAACCACGCCGCTGTAGTGACAGGAATAATACACAAAATAGGTTGAAGGAGGTAAGCTTGCTGTACAAAAATCTTTTTAAGCAAACCCTCCAATTTTTTATCCATAGGATCTTTGAAAGCACAATTGTCCTCAATAGGAATGGTCGTGCGTTTGGCTAGTGTAGAAACCGCCCCCTCGACCTTAGGGACTATTTGCCATAAGTCCTTTCTGGGGTCGACCATAGGGAACAATTTCTTAAATATAGGAGGAGGGACAAAAGGTATGCCAGGCTTCTCCCACTCCTTATTCACTATGTCCGCCACCCGTTTGGGTATCGGAAAAGCATCAGGGTGCACCGGGACCTCAAGAAACTTGTCCATCTTGCACAATTTTTCTGGGATGACCAGATTGTCACAATCATCCAGAGTAGATAGCACCTCCTTAAGTAATGCGCGGAGATGCTCTAATTTAAATTTAAATGTCACAACATCAGGTTCTGCCTGCTGAGAAATTCTTCCTGTATCAGAAATTTCCCCATCTGACAAAACCTCCCTCATTGCCACTTCAGATTGGTGTGAGGGTATGACAGAAAAATTATCATCAGTGCCCTCCTGCTCTATAATGTTTAAAACAGAGCAATCGCGCTTTCTCTGAAATGCTGGCATTTTGGATAAAATATTTGCTTTGGAGTTATCCATTACTGCCGTCAATTGTTGCATAGTAACAAGCATTGGCGCGCTAGAAGTACTAGGGGTCTCCTGCGTGGGCAAAACTGGTGTAGACACAGAAGGAGATGATGTAGAACTATGTCTACTTCCTTCATCTGAGGAATCATCTTGGGCAACTTTACTATTTGTGACGGTACTGTCCTTACTTTGTTTGGACGCTATGGCACAATTATCACACATATTTGAAGGGGGAACCACATTGGCTTCCATACATACAGAACATGATCTATCTGAAGGCACAGACATGTTAAACAGGCTTAAACTGGTTAATAAAGCACAAAAAACGTTTTAAAACAAAACCGTTACTGTCTCTTTAAATTTTAAACAGGGCACACTTTATTACTGAATATGTGAAAAACTATGAAGGAATTATTCAATCTTTACCAAATTTTCACCACAGTGTCTTAATGCATTCAAAGTATTGCGCCCCAAATTTCAAGCTGTTAACCCTTAAACTGTGGAAACCGGAGCTGTTTACAATTTTACAATTTTACAGTCCCAGCCCCAGCCTTTGCTGCGACTTCACCAATCCCAGGGGGGTATACAATACCAAATGAAGCCTTCTAGGAACTTTTTCAGTGAATTCCAGACCCTCAAACATGCAGCTGCATGTACTGTTCTCAAAAGTAACTGCGCAGTAATGGCGCGAAAATGAGGCTCTGCCTACTACAGAGAAAGGCCCTTCCTAACTGGGAAGGTGTCTTAACAAGTGCCTGGCGTAAAAAACGTTCCCCAAAGTTATAAAAGTGTGAAATTCAACTTCAAACTGCATATAATACCTAAATAAAGCAATCGATCTAGCCCATAAAAGTGTCTACCACTTTATAGCCCATAATAAGCCCTTTATTCTGTTTGAGACTAAGAAAATGGCTTACCGATCCCCATGAGGGAAAAAATGACAGCCTTCCAGCATTACACAGTCTTGTTAGAAAAATGGCTAGTCATACCTTGAGCAGAAAAGTCTGCAAACTGTTCCCCCCAACTGAAGTTCTCTCAGCTCAACAGTCCTGTGTGGGAACAGCAATCGATTTTAGTTACTGCTGCTAAAATCATACTCCTCTTATAATCAGAACTCTTCATCTCTTTCTGTTTCAGAGTAAATAGTACATACCAGCACTATTTTAAAATAACAAACTCTTGATAGAAGAATAAAAAACTACAACTAAACACCACATACTCTTCACCATCTCCGTGGAGATGCTACTTGTTCAGAGCGGCAAAGAGAATGACTGGGGGGCGGAGCCTGGGAGGGACTATATGGACAGCTTTTGCTGTGCTCTTTGCCATTTCCTGTTGGGGAAGAGAATATTCCCACAAGTTATGGATGACGCCGTGGACCGGACACACCAATGTTGGAGAAAGTCAGCTCCAATATGCTCAAAATCAAATAAATAAGCCACAGAAGTTTGGGAATTCTGTTCTGTGGAGTGATTAAACAAAACTGGCACTTTTCCGCCCGATGGATCAGCAGTAGGTCTGGAGGAAGAAGAATGAGCATACGCTGAAAAGAACACTCTGCCTACAGTTAAGCATATTGGTGGCTCTCTGATGCTCATGGGCTGCTTTGCGTCCTCTGGCACTGAAAACTGCAGCGTGTTGAAGGCAAGATGTATTTATTGAAGTATCAAGAAATCTTAGGAGAAAATGTCATGCCTTCTGTGAGGAAGCTTGGGCATCATTGGACCTTCCAACAGGATAAGGATCCCAAGCATACCTCAAATTCTGGAAATCCTGGAAGATACTACAGTGGTCACCTGACATGTACCCCATATAAAATCTCTGGTGGGATTTGAAGAAGGCGGTTGCAGCATGCAAATCCAAGAATATTACTGATCTGGAGGCCAGGAGCTGCTACCTAAGATTCCTCAGGTACGCTGCCAGAAGCTGGTGTCTGGCTATTCATCTCATTTGCAGCAGGTCATAACAGTAAAAGGGTGCTCTACTAAGTACTAAAGATGCTTGCCATGAAGGGGTTGAATAATTTTGAGACTGCAGAGCTCATTTAAAGTCGCATTTTCAGTTGAATTTGCAGAAACCACTTGAAGCATTTGTTCTGTTGAGCTATTTCAATTGCTATTGTTTGATTTGTCTGTAAATTTTGACAATAAAGTAGTACAAGACGTACACCACTACTGACTCAAAAGCACAAGAAATGTTGGTTCCAGTGCTTAAAATCATATAAATAAGCCACAGAAGTTTTGGGATTCTGTTATATGGAGCAATGAAACTAAACTGGAACTCTTCTGCCCAATGGATCAGCGGTATGTCTGGAGAAAGAAGAATGAAGCATACGCTGAAAAGAACACTCTGCATAGGGTTAAGCATGGTGGTGGCTTGGTGATGCTCTAGGTCTGCTTTGCATCCTCTGGCACTGGAAACCTGCAGCGTGTGGAAGGCAAGATGGATTCATTGAAGTATCAGGAAATCTTAGGAGAAAATGTCATGCCTTCTGTGAGAAAGCTGAAGCTTGGGCGTCATTGGACCTTCCAATAGGATAATGATCCCAAGCATACCTCAAATTCCAGCACGCAAACCCAAGAATATTACTGATCTGGAGGTCATTGCTCATGAGGAATGGGCTAAGATTCCTCAGGAATGGGGCCAGAAGCTGGTGTCTGGCTATTTATCTCATTTGCAGCAGGTCATAACAGTAAAAGGGTGCTCTACTAAGTACTAAAGATGCTTTCTATGAAGGGGTTGAATAATTTTGAGACTGCAGAGTTCATTTAAAGTTACATTTTCAGTTGAATTTGCAGAAACCACTTGAAGCATTTGTTGTTTTGAGCTATTTCAATTGCTTTTGTTTGATTTGTCTGTAATTTTTGACAATAACTTGCGGCCAGATTACGAGTTTTGCGTTATGAGCGGCTCGGTAATAACTTGCAAGTTATTTCCACTGCTCACCTTTTAATAGCACTGCTATTACAGCTTTGCAAAAACCCTATGTTAGCAGGCAATATGGCAGCGTTGAGCTCCATACCGCACTCAAATACCAGCGCTGCTTTGAGCTGCTGTTACATGCTTGTGCACAATTTCCCTATAGACATCAATGGGGAGAGCCGGCTAAAAAAAAGCCTAACACCTGCAATAAAGGAGCGTAAAGCTCCATAACGCAGCCCCATTGATTCCTAGGGGGAAAGAAAATTTATGTTTACACCTAACACCCTAACATAAACCCTGAGTTTAAACACCACTAATCTGCCACCCCCGACATCGCAGACACCTACATTATACTTATTAACCCCTAATCTGCCGCCCCCAACATCGCTGCCGCCTACCTACAATTATTAACCCCTAATCTGCTGCCCCCAATGTCCCCGCCACCTACATAAATTTATTAACCCCTAATCTGCCGCCCCCAATGTCGCCGCCGCAACTATACTAAAGTTATTAACCCCTAAACCTCTGGTCTCCCACATCACTAACACTAAATAAATATATTAACCCCTAACCCTAACCCTAACACCCCTAACTTTAATATAATTAACCCCTTAACGACCGAGGACGTGCAGGGTACGTCCTCAGAAAAAAGGCAGTTAACGCCTGAGAAAAGTACCCTGCACGTCCTCGGTGTGGAAAGCAGCTGGAAGCGATCCTGCTCGCTTCCAGCTGCTTTCCGGTTATTGCAGTGATGCCTCGATATGGAGGCATCCTGCAATAACCTTTTACGGCCATCCGATGCAGAGAGAGCCACTCTGTGGCCCTCTCTGCACCGGACATCGATGGCCGGTATCGTTGGTGGGTGGGAGCCGGTGTGGGTGGTGGGTGGCGGCCATCGATGGCCCTGGTCATGTGGAGCGGGGGCGGGATCGTGGGCGGGTAAGTCCGGGGGAGTGCGCGGGAGTGCGCACGTGCACGAGGGGGCGGGGGCGGGCGCATGCACGGGGAGGGAGCGGGTGGGAACGCTACACTACAGAAAAAATGTGGGACATTTAATGTTAAAAAAAAAAACCCTTAGGTGTGATCTAGGTGGTGGGCGGGGGGGGGGGGGATTGAGCTACACAACAGAACAGAAAACAGAAAAACACAACATAACAGAAAAAAAAATAAAAAATTAAAAAAAATAAACATTTGATTGTTCAAACTGGGTACCCAAGATGGCCCCCAATAAGGCTGAGAGGGAGGCTTAGAGAGCTGTTTTGGGGGGGGATCAGGGAGGTTGGGGGTTAAGGGGGGATCCTAAACACAGCATATGTAAATATGCTTCTTTTTTTTTCTTAAAAAAAAAACTAAAAACTTTTATTTTAGTACTGGCAGACTTTCTGCCAGTACTTAAGATGGCGGGGACAATTGTGGGGTGGGGGAGAGAAGGGAGCTGTTTGGGAGGGATCAGGGGGTGGGATGTGTCAGGTGGGAGGCTGATCTCTACACTAAAGCTAAAATTAACCCTGCAAGCTCCCTACAAACTACCTAATTAACCCCTTCACTGCTAGCCATAATACATGTGTGATGCGCAGCAGCATTTAGCGACTTTCTAATTACCAAAAAGCAACGCCAAAGTCATATATGTCTGCTATTTCTGAACAAAGGGCATCCCAGAGAAGCATTTACAACCATTTGTGCCATAATTGCACAAGCTGTTTGTAAATAATTTCAGTGAGAAACCTAAAATTGTGAAAAAATTAACGTTTTTTTTACTTTGATCGCATTTGGCGGTGAAATGGTGGCATGAAATATACCAAAATGGGCCTAGATCAATACTTGGGGTTGTCTACTACACTACACTAAAGCTAAAATTAACCCTAGAAGCTCCCTACATGCTCCCTAATTAACCCCTTCACTGCTGGGCATAATACACGTATTGTGCGCAGTGGCATTTAGCAGCCTTCTAATTACCAAAAAGCAAAGCCAAAGCCATATATGTCTGCTATTTCTGAACAAAGGGGATCCCAGAGAAGCATTTACAACCATTTTTGCTATAATTGCATAAGTTGTTTGTAAATAATTTCAGTGAGAAACCTAAAGTTTGTGAAAAAATTTGTGAAAAAGTGAACAATTTTTTTTATTTGATCGCATTTGGCGGTGAAATAGTGGCATGAAATATAGCAAAATGGGCCTAGATCAATACTTTGGGATGTCTTTGAAAAAAAAATATATACATGTCAATGGATATTCAGGGATTCCTGAAAGATATTAGTGTCCCAATGTAACTAGCGCTAATTTTGAAAAAAAGTGGTTTGGAAATAGCAAAGTGCTACTTGTATTTATGGCCCTATAACTTGCAAAAAAGCAAAGAAGATGTAAACATTGGGTATTTCTAAACTGAGGACAACATTTAGAAACTATTTAGCATGGGTGTTTGTTAGTGGTTGTAGATGTGTAACAGATTTTGGGGGTCAAAGTTAGAAAAAGTGTGTTTTTTTCCATTTTTTCCTAATATTTTATAATGTTTTTTATAGTAAATTATAAGATATGATGAAAATAATGGTATCTTTTGAAAGTCCATTTAATGGCGAGAAAAACGGTATATAATATGTGTGGGTACAGTAAATGAGTAAGAGGAAAATTACAGCTAAACACAAAAACCGCAAAAATGTAAAAATAGCCTTGGTCCCAAACGGACAGAAAATGGAAAAGTGCTGCGGTCATTAAGGGGTTAAAATAAATCTAAATAAAAATTACTATCATTAACTAAATAATTCCTATTTAAAACTAAATACTTACCTATAAAATAAACCCTAAGCTTGCTACAGTACAACTAATAGTTACATTGTTGCTAGCTTAGGTTTTATTTTTATTTCACAGGTAAAATTTGTATGTATTTTAACTAGGTAGACTAGTTAGTAAATAGTTATTAACAATTTACTAGCTACCTAGTTAAAATAAATACAAAGTGACCTGTAAAATAAAACCTAACCTGTCTTACACTAACACCTAACATTACACTAAAATTAAATAAATTACATTAATTAAATACAATTAACTAAATTACAAAAAATAAACACTAAATTACACAAAATAAAAAAGAAATTATCAAATATTTAAACTAATTACACCTAATCTAATAGCCCTATCAAAATAAAAAAGCCCCCCCAAAATAAAAAAACCCTAGCCTAAACTAAACTGCCAATAGCCCTTAAAAGGGCCTTTTGCGGGGCATAGCCCCAAAGAAATCAGCTCTTTTACCTGTTCCAATCAGCCAATAGAATGCAAGCTCAATCCTATTGGCTGATTGGATCAGCCAATAGGATTGAAGCTCATTCCTATTGGCTGATTGCATCAGCCAATAGGATTTTTTACCCTTTAATTCTGATTGGCTGATAAAATTCTATCAGTCAATCGGAATTCAAGGGATGCCATCTTGGATGACGTCATTTAAAGGAACCTTCATTCTTCAAGAGGATTTGAAAGAAAAGAATGCTCCGCGCCAGATATCTTGAAGCTATAGCTGCTCCGCGTCTGAAGGATGAAGATAGAAGATGCTGTCTGGATGAAGACTTCTTGCCGCTTGGATGAAGACTTCTCCAGGCTTTGTTGAGGACTTCTGTCCGCTTGGATGAAGACTTCTCCCGGCTTGATGAGGATGGATGTCCGGTCTTCAAAAACTGGATCTTCGGGGGTTAGTGTTAGGTTTTATTAAGGGTTTATTGGGCAGCGTTAATTTCGTCGACTAAAACTAGACTAAAATGACTATAAAACTAAAGAAATTCTAATGACTAAAATACGACTAAAACTAAAATGGCATTTTAGTCAAAAGACTATGACTAAAACTAAATCAAAATTACATTTTAGTCAAAAGACTATGACTAAAACTAAATCAAAATTTGCTGACAAAAACATTTTATGCAAGGTGTTATAATCAATCCATATCCAATTTCTGCTCTTTTGTAAAATTTACGAAACTTAATTTTATTAAATTTTAAGAAAAATAAAGACGTGTTATATACCACAACAGTTAAATCTGTTAAATCTGTATTGCATGTTCAAACCTTAATACCATAAATAAAAAGAGGTTAATAAACCTTTACTCCAGGAGTATATAATGAGTTTGGAAGTTCTAGAGCAGTGCTAATATCGTTGCCGAAAATTTTTCGAATCTGTGAACAATCAATTGATTCTTCCTATAGAAATAAGCATAACACACAAATAATGGTTTAAGTTATGCTGTGCCTGTGCTAGCTGCAGAAACTTTTTGTTGTGTTGAGTTACTTGATACTTGTTTTAATTATTAACAGAGAACTGTTAAAGTTTTAATATTGTTTAAATAATGCATTACACTTTAACTACATCCCTTAGATTTTAGTCAACTAAAATCTACTGGAGATTCAGTCGACTAAAACTAGACTAAAACTAAAACAATTCAGATGACTAAAATACGACTAAAACTAAAATGGCATTTTAGTCAAAAGACTAAAATTAAGACTAAATTGAAACTTGCCGTCAAAATTAACACTGTTATTGGGTGGGTTTTATTTTTAGGTTAGGGGTTTGGGCAACGAAAAAGAGCTAAATGCCCTTTTAGGGGCAATGCCCATCCAAATGTCCTTTTCAGGGCAATGGGGAGCTTAGGTTTTTTAGATAGGATTTTATTTGGGGGGATTTGGTTGTGTGGGTGGTGGGTTTTACTGTTGGGGGGTTGTTTGTATTTTTTTTTACAGGTAAAAGAGCTGATTTCTTTGGGGCAATGCCCCACAAAAGGCCCTTTTAAGGGCTATTGGCAGTTTAGTTTAGGCTAGGGTTTTTTTTATTTTGGGGGGTGTGGCAAACCTAGCCACTTCTGGACTATAACATAAGAAAGGTTGTCTATAGGCTGTATATTGTGCTATGTAGATGTGACAGACCCTTCTGTCAGCACTGAAAGAGTTAACTGTGTTCAGCTTTAGCCTCAGCTATTGTGCACTGTCATTAATGTTATTGATACACAGTCCATTGTTTAATCAACCTCAGAGAGCAGACCCTAGATGATAAGGAAAGCCAAGTGTGTGTCTGTGTTTAAATTGTTATCAGCTTGAGCAAGGTATTCTATTGTATCATGTAAAAGGGCGTGTTCCCTCCATCTAATGTACAACATTCTTTCAACCCCCCTTCTGGGGGGGGGGTCAGACCTGCATAAATACTGGGCATATGAGCCTTAATAAAAGTCATTCTGTTTAAAACCTGAAAACTGGCTGGGTTGTGAATTGCTGATTCCCTATGCAGGACATTGTTCCCTGGTGTTAACCCTTGGTATCCGGTTGGTACCGTTACAATTGGTGGCAAGCGACGGAATGAACCTTATCGCCCAGAAGAGCAACTACACAAGCCAGTAACCTCAGGAAGAGGGGGATTACTACAATACTGACTAAGATGGAAGGAGTACCAGGGACCGAAGTGAATGGAGATGGATTATTCTAAGCTAAAGAGACAAACGTAAAAGGAACTGCTAGAAGCCAGGGGAAAGATAGGCAGCAGCAAACCCAAGGCTATATTAATTGCTGAGCTGATGGAGGGAGACAGAGCTCGCAGCGCTACGCCTCCAGCAGCCATGGAGGAGACCCTATACCAGAGGGAAATGAGGACCAGGCTGGAATTTTTACCCCAACCTGTACCACGGGATATGCTATCCGTGGTAATGGCAGATGTGCAGGAGTACGTGATGGCACACAGTCCGCGGAATGCATCCTCCCGAGCAGAATCCATTTTGGACGCACTCAGCAACCCAGTAAGACCCAAAATCCCATACCATGCATTTAAAATGTTTTGTGAGGAGAAGGATGAGATTGATGGGTATTTACAGGATTTTGAGAGACTGTGCGAGTTACATGATTTGGAGCAGTCCGTATGGGTGCCGGTGCTAGCAGGCAAGCTAGCCGGTAGGGCAGCGGAAGCGTATCGCGCTGTACCCAGGGAGGACAGCAAGGATTACGCTAAAGTGAAGAGAGCGATCTTGGAAAGATATGCCATTACCTCAGAGGCATACCGGCGCAAGTTTAGAGGCCTGCGCAAGCCAGAAAGAGATTCCCATGCAGAGTGGGCCCACAAGCTGGATCAAGCATCTCAGGGGTGGATACAGGCCAGCCAAGCTACCACCATGGAAGAATTGCGACAACTGATGCTGTTGGAGCAATTCTTTAACGGCTTGTCCCCAGAAGCCCAAGAATGGGTGAGAGATCGAAAACCCCTCACCTTAACCGAAGCAGCCAGATTAGCAGACCAGCATTTTGATGCCAGGAGGCACCATGGACTACAGCCTAACAACGGACGGGCTAATATACAATGCCACACCTGCAAGCAGTGGGGACATATGGCACGTGAGTGCACCCA
Organism: Bombina bombina; assembly: GCF_027579735.1. NCBI lineage: Eukaryota > Metazoa > Chordata > Amphibia > Anura > Bombinatoridae > Bombina > Bombina bombina. The sequence goes on along the minus strand of NC_069499.1, from coordinate 1,490,260,627 downwards.
AAATCGGAGCAGACAAGCTTGGAACCAGGTCAGACAGAACCTGGCCCCAAGGGCGGCTGCTCACCATTACCAAACGGAGCCAGCCGCTCATGAGGTGTTGAGCACCCAAGCCGAGGAACCCCTGGGAATTCTGCATGAGGTGATGTCGGTCCAGGGACTTCGGGATTCGGGAGCTACTTTAACCCTGATAGCTCCCCATTTGGTGCCGGATACAGCACCCACTGGCGGATCCGTGGCAGTACGAGGGGCAGGGGGAGCAGTATACCGATTGCCCACTGCTAGAGTGGAGTACAGACCCCCAGTCACCCCAGCAGCTGCCAGTTACCAACCCCCGGCGCACCGCTATACCACACGGCCTCCGGCCACGAACTACCCTCAGAGAGCCCGGTTCAATTCGCGGGGCTACTCACAACCTATTCGGTGCTTTGGATGTAAGCAACTAGGGCACAAAAGACCAGAGTGTCCCCTAAACGCAGCGAATCAAGCACAGTCCTGGAGAAGACCCGCTGGCGGAATCCCACATAATCCTCAGCCTGTGGCCCGCTACGTAGAGGCGCCAGAATGCTGGGGCAGCCTACATGAAGCAGACCCCATGCAAGCTGCCCACCGGAATAACCGGCAACGGGTTAAAGTGAATGGGAAGGAGGTCAGTTGTCTACGGGATACTGGTGCTACCATGACCTTGCTTCAAGAGAACTTGGTGCCTGAGAAACAGCACACTGGAGACACTGTGGCTGTGAGGGTAGCAGGGGGCACTGTGTTCCGCCTACCTGTTGCCAGGGTACATTTGGATTGGGGAGTGGGCGCTAGACTTGTGAATGTGGGGGTCAAGAAGGACTTACCTGCTGATGTTCTCCTTGGAAATGACTTGGCCCCCCTTGTTTCTGCCTATGCTCCCATGGATCCCGCTGATGTTAACCCTGTGACTACCCAAGCCCAGTCCCTCCGGGAAGAGACGCTTCCATGTTTGGGGTGGGGGCAGTACTGAGCCAAGTTGGAGCAGATGGCGGAGAACACCCCGTAGCCTACTTGAGCCGAAAGTTGTTGCCCCGGACATCCCCAAGCCGATCCGTTGGGATCAGACTGTGTATGCCGGCTTGGTTCTGGGGGAGCATTGTGGCAAACCTAGCCACTTCTGGACTATAACATAAGAAAGGTTGTCTATAGGCTGTATATTGTGCTATGTAGATGTGACAGACCCTTCTGTCAGCACTGAAAGAGTTAACTGTGTTCAGCTTTAGCCTCAGCTATTGTGCACTGTCATTAATGTTATTGATACACAGTCCATTGTTTAATCAACCTCAGAGAGCAGACCCTAGATGATAAGGAAAGCCAAGTGTGTGTCTGTGTTTAAATTGTTATCAGCTTGAGCAAGGTATTCTATTGTATCATGTAAAAGGGCGTGTTCCCTCCATCTAATGTACAACATTCTTTCAACCCCCCTTCTGGGGGGGGGTCAGACCTGCATAAATACTGGGCATATGAGCCTTAATAAAAGTCATTCTGTTTAAAACCTGAAAACTGGCTGGGTTGTGAATTGCTGATTCCCTATGCAGGACATTGTTCCCTGGTGTTAACCCTTGGTATCCGGTTGGTACCGTTACAGGGGGCTTTTTTATTTTGATAGGGCTATTAGATTAGGTGAAAATAAAACATAAGCTATATACAATATAACTATTAGTTATATTGTAGCTAGCTTAGGGTTTATTTCCCGGGTAAGTATTTAGTCTTAAATAGGTATTATTTAGGTAATAATAGTAGGTTTTATTTAGATTTATTTTAATTATATTAAAGTTAGGGGTGTTAGGGTTAGGGTTAGATTTAGGGTTAGGGGTTAATATATTTATTTAGTGTTAGTGATGTGGGAGGCTAGAGGTTTAGGGGTTAATAACTTTAGTATAGTGGCGGCAACATTGGGGGCTGCAGATTAGGGGTTATAATATTTAACTAGTGTTTACAATGCGGGAGGCGGCGGTTTAGGGGTTAATATGTTTATTATAGTGGCGTTGATGTCCGGAGCAGCAGATTAGGGGTTAATAATTTTATTTTAGTGTTTGCAATGCGGGAGGGCCTCAGTTTAGGGGTTAATAGGTAGTTTATGGGTGTTAGTTTACTTTGTAACACTTTAGTTATGAGTTTTATGTTACAGCATTGTAGCGTAAAACCTATAACTACTGACTTTCAGTTTACGGTACGGATCTTGTAGTTATGGGCTGCACCGCTCACTTTTTGGCTGGACAGGCAAACTCGTAATACCGGTGCTGTGGAAGTCCCATTGAAAAAGGACTTTTTAGAAAGTACGGTAGTTACGTTGTGTGCCGGCCAAAAAAGTGTGCGGTACAGCTGTACCTACAAGACTCGTAATAGCAGCGGTAGTTAAAAAGAGCCATAACGCTGCTTTTCCCCTCATAATGCAAAACTCCTAATCTAGCTGTTGATTTGCAATGGGAGTTGAATAATTTTGATTACAACTGTAGGTATAAATATTTCTTTTTTTTTTAAACTATCAGATATTTGTAGAAATGTTTAATTATGAATAAATAGAACATATTCTGTTACGTAAAGATCATTGGAATATGAAATATTCATATTTTCATGTTGGGTTTGCGCTAATGAGACTATGGGGCCTATTTATCAAGCTCTGTATGGAGCTTGATGCCCCGTGTTTCTGGCGAGCCTTCAGGCTTGCCAGAAACACCAAGTTATGAAGCAGCTGTCTAAAGACCGCTGCTCCATAACCTGTCCACCTGCTCTGAGGCCGCGGACAGCAATCAACCCGATCAGCTGCGATTGGGTTGATTGACACTCCCTGCAAGCGACCGATTGGTTGCGAATCTGCAGGGGGCGGCGTTGCACTAGCAGTTCCTCATTTAGCAATGTCTGTCGGACATGATCCGCTGATCAGATCATGTCGGACAGACATTTGTTAAATAGGCCCCCTATGTTACAAAGTTTGCGCGAGAGAGTGGGTGTTTTTCAACTTTTTTTCTCTATTGAAAATGTGAAAACGCCAGAAAAAAAACCTGTAATACCAGCGCAATCCGACCAGCGTAAAAATTAAAATCCTAGTAGAGTTTTCACTATAGCGAAATAACACTCCACTTGTAATCTAGCCCTTAATGTTGTGTTTAATGCCCCTTTAAATATTGATATAAGTGTTGTAGAAAAATATTTGATGCATGTGTGTGAGTGTCTATATATATATATATATATATATATATATACACATACATATAATAAACGCATTTAGGATTTTACAGAAAGCAACAAGTTTTACAAAAAAATGCTTAGTCATCTAAAAGCATGAAATTAATTTCTGTATCATGCTTGTTTTTTTAAGTTTGTGCTCTCTGAGGATTTCAGCCCAATTTGTCCACTTATGTCCCATAAATACGGCATATAACCGGTATAAAATAAGCACATTGATATCTCACAATGGCAAGACTGTTGAAGCGTAGAGAGATGTTATTGTGTCCTTTTTCAGTTGCCTCATTTAGCTGTTTCTCAGAACTAATTATGAATGGTCAGATGTTGAAACTTAGGAGAGTGAAACTGATTCAATTTCAGATATATTTGTGAAGGATAAAGGTCACCAAGAGAACTATTTTAAAAACGATTAATAATCAATGCAGTGAGATTGAACCAATAGGCTCATTTAACACTGTTGTGTACACCATTTTCAAGATTTCAAGATATCCTAATATACAGTATCTCACAAAAGTGAGTGCACCCCTCACATTTTTGTAAATAATGTATTATACCTTTTCATGTGACAACACTGAATAAATGACACTTTTCTACAATGTAAAGTAGTGTGTGTACAGCCTGTATAACAGTATACATTTGCTGTCCCCTCAAAATAACTCAACACACAGCCATTAATGTCTAAACCATTGGCAACAAAAGTGAGTACACCCCTAAGTGGAAATGTCAAAATTGGGCCCATTTAGCCATTTTCCCTCCCCGTGGCATGTGACTCGTTAGTGTTACAAGGTCTCAGGTGTGAATGGGGAGCAGGTGTGTTAAATTTGGTGTTATCGCTCTCATACTGGTCACTGGAAGTTCAACATGGTACCTCATGGCAAAGAACTCTTTGAGCATCTGAAAAAAAGAATTGTTGCTCTACATAAAGATGGCCTAGGCTATAAGAAGATTGCCAAGACATGAAACTGAGCTGCAGCACGGTGGGCAAGACCATACAGCGGTTTCACAGGACAGGTTCCACTCAGAACAGGCCACTGCCATGGTTGACCAAAGAAGTTGAGTGCACATGCTCAGCCTCATATCCAGAGGTTGTCTTTGGTAAATAGACGTATGAGTGCTGCCATCATTGCTGCAGAGGTTGAAGGGGTGGGGGGTCAGCTTGTCAGTGCTAAGACCATACGCCACACACTGCATCAAATTGGTCTGCATGGCTGTCGTCCCAGAAGGAAGCCTCTTCTAAAGATGATGCACAAGAAAGACCACAAACAGTTTAGTGAAGACAAGCAGACTAAGGACATGGATTACTGGAACCATGTCCTGTGGTTTGATGAGACAAAGATAAACTTATTTGGTTCAGATGGTGTCAAGCATGTGCTGCGGCTACCAGGTGAGGAGTACAAAGAAAAGTGTGTCTTGCCTACAGTCAAGCATGGTGGTGGGAGTGTCATGGTCTGGGCCTGCATGAGTGCTGCCGACACTGGGGAGCTACAGGGAACCATGAATGCCAGCATGTACTGTGACATACTGAAGCAGAGCGTGATCCCCTCCCTTCAGAGACTGGGCCGCAGGGCAGTATTCTAACATGATAACGACCCTAAACACACCTCCAAGAGGACCACTGCCTTGCTAAAGAAGCTGAGGGTAAAGGTGATGGACTGGCCAAGCATGTCTCCAGACTTAAACCCTATTGAGCATCTGTGGGGTATCCTCAAAAGGAAGGTGGCAGAGAGCAAGGTCTCTAATATCCACCATCTTTGTAATGTCGACATGGAGGATTGGAAGAGGACTCCAGTGGCAACCTGTGAAGCTCTGGTGAACTCCATGCCCAAGAGGGTTAAGACAGTGCTGCAAAATAATGGTGGCCACACAAAATATTGTTACTTTGGGCCCAATTTGGACATTTCCACTTAGGTGTGTACTCACTTTTGTTGCCAACGGTTTAGACATTAATGGCTGTGTGTTGAGTTTTTTTGAGGGGACAGCAAATGTACACTGTTATACAGGCTGTACACTCACTACTTTACATTGTAGCAAAGTGTAATTTCTTCAGTGTGGTCACATGAAAAGATATAATAAAATATTTACAAAAATGTGTGGGGTGTACTCACTTTTGTGAGATACTGTACATCCCAAAGATACTTACTGTATTTTTTGGAACTATTGCTCATTTTCCAGATCATCAGAATTTTTGTGCATAAACATTTCATGGCAGCTCTGTGATTCACCTCTTTTCTAATACAATTCTAAATTATCATAATTTAGTAAATCAAAAATCAAAGGAACAGCAACAACCGAGGTGCCCGTGATGACAGGGGAACTGCCAGAACCCCAAGAAGGTAAACTGTAAAAAGCAAATGTCCCCAGCACTGATAATCTTGAAAAACTTTAATAAAGACTTAAAAATACAGGGACGTTTCAGGTGTGATCACCTTAATCATGCATGATTAAGGGATCACCCCTGAAACGATGCTGTATTTTTAAGTTTTTATTAAAGTTTTTCAAGATTATTGTTTTTGTGGACATTTGCTTTTTATTATTTAGTAAATTATATATTTTTTTATTTTTTTAAAAATACACAATAAACTATTAAGTGTTTTGCAGGTTTTCCACAAGATTTCTTGATAATTTCAAGGAACTTGACAAAAGCAAAAATTCCATGGAAGTCCATTCCTCTTGTCCTTTTGTATAACGCAATAAATATTCCTAAATCATCTTTGTAGCTCTATGGGCTTGATTTAACTATAGGTTGGCGGATGAGGTTCGCCGTCATGAACCATGTCCACCAAGCATCACGGCGAGCAGGAAACAGTACTCTGCCTGTGTTCTGTCAGACTAGCAAATGTATCAGACTAGACAACAGAAGTGACGTTCCGTCAGCTGTCTTATAACAAATCCATACCGTGCATGTGCTCTTCACCGTAGTCGCATTCCAAAGTGACTACTACGTCACAACCCATCTGATTCTTCTACAGTAAGAAAACAATAAGGATGAAGCTCTCCAAAATGCCAAATTTATTATTTAATTGGAATAAGTGCAGAGTCAAACAGCCACTTTGACAGTGATCTTCTACAGTAAGACCCAGTGTTGCAGTTTGTCTCCGGTCACCTGTATTAGACAGCATGACAGAGCCCAATATCAAGAAGTGTATTAATATTCACAACGTACGTTATACTGAGTTTATTTAATATGTGATGTTACTTTATTAAGTTTATTACACAACCATCCAAGTCTTACACCAGTATGTTCTGTATTCACAGTGATGTTTAAAATAAATGAACCCAGAATATTAATACACTTCTTGATATGGGGCCCTGTCATGCTGTCTAATACAGGTGACTGGAGACAAACTGCAACACTGGGTCTCACTGTAGAAGAATCAGATGGGTTGTGACGTAGTGGTCGCTTTGGAATGCGACTACTACGAGGAGCACATGTGCGGTATGGATTTGCTATCAGACAGCTGACGGAACGTCACTTCAGTTCGCTAGTCTGATAATTCCGCTAGTCTGACAGAGCACCTGCTTTTAACATTGCACAATCCTGCATTTAACATTGCAATGCCGCCCCCTGCTTGTGCGTAGCCAATGGTGTTCAAGAGGGGCTGTCAATCATCCTAATCTGATCGAATCAGGAGGATTTCAATCTGCCACCTAAAGTGTCGCAAAGAGTTTAAGTAGCAGCGGTTTTTAGACAACTGCTACAAAACTATTGTTTTAGGATCACTCCGAGCGGGCCTGAAACACAGGGGCACTAAGGCTTCTATCGCAGCTTAGTAAACAGAGCCCTAGGTCTTGTTTTTGCATTCTGTCGCTTTTTAATTCTTATTAATTTGACTAATATATGTAAAGATTTCTATCTGTTTTGTAAGTTGTCTAAAGTCTGATTTCTTATTTAAAGGGACAGAATATTCTAAATTGAACTGTTATGATCAGATAGAACATGCAATTTTAAACACCTTTTCTATTTATATTATCAAATTTGCTTCATTCTCTTTATATATCTTGTTGAAGGAGCAGCAATGCACAACTGGATGCTATTTGAAAATATTGGGTAAACCACTGACAAAAGGCACATATTTGCAGCCACCATAGTCCATCTAATTCTAGCCTACCAAGATATACTCTTCAACATAGGATAGCAAGAAAACAAAGAAAAGAGAAGTCAATTGGAAAATTGTTTAAAATTGAATCATGAAATTTAAATTTTGACTTTAAGCAATGTAACATTCACTAGCCCATGTTTGGTTTGAATAATTTCTAATTCATTGATGTATTTCCTGAGATTTTGTTTTCAAAACTGTGCTCAGCATTGCTTCTTATCTAATTCTGCAGCTAATACCATTTCCTATATAAAAAGGCGATTGCTTGTTGTTTTTCTGCATTGATTGCTTATTTTATGTTATACTGTATGAATTGGCTCACATGCCCGTTTGTTCTGTCACTGCAGCCAGCAAAATTTCATTATCTAAATTACCCCTTGGATTGTTTGTTTCCTAAACACATTATTTGCACTTACAGTAATAATTGAGATATTTAGCCTGGTCTCTGTTTAGCTCTAAATCCTAAAGGTTGTTAAAGAGGGAACTTGGCGGATGGCCAATGACTGCACATTCCAAAGTTGTGCTGCAATAAGTTAAACTGATTTTAGCTGTGAGAAATCTCTGTGAGCAGTGGAGACTGGAGAGGAGACATTCATAAGCTGAACGCAGAAGGCAAGCAGGATATACACTATTAACTGTCTTTTCTGCCAATACCCCTAAGTAGTCAACTCCATTTTTTTTTTAAATCAGCTTATTGTAGGAGACACTGCTACATTTTATACAGTCCACTTTTGCTCTGGCTGGGTATAAGCTTTTGGTTACATAATCAAAATATTAAACTAAATAGATCTGACACAATCTCTTCAAAGTAATTCCACAGTATGTAAACTTGGATCATTCAAATACGCAAAAACTGTTTCCCTAAACGTGTTTCAAACAATTTGTTACTACTGATACTCAGCCAGCTCACTGCGTGATTTTGCTTTTGGTGGGCAACAGTCACTTTAGTTTTCCTAACAGACCAATCCAATTGCATAACAGTAACATTAGAAATATTGCATTCGGAATGTTCCAAGATCAGGGCCGAGCTGGGAATAAAAAGCAGCCCTGGAAAAGTTGGAGACAGCCCTATTTTCTGTTGAGCCCGTAGAATGCACACACCCCACTTAACTTTTCTCAAGGGGATTACTGTGATACTACTTCCCTCAATATTTTTGTTTCAGAATTAAATTATATTAGTTTGTGATAAAACAAAAGCCAGAATGTTGCTATATAGTCACCCTACAACCCAATTTCATCCTTGACTCCCTTTTACTTTGGACGCCATTTAAGAGTCACCAGGTGAACAAGGGCAGATAACTCTGAACCTGTCCTCCTGACATCATAGCTAGTGGGTAGCAATAAGCAGCCCACATTTTAACATTACGCAAGTAAGCACAAGTGTACGGCCAATGGTTCACAAGCAGGGGCTGTCAATCACCCCCGTCAGACAAGTCCGTGGGTATTGCAAACTGCCAGCTTAGATTTGGTGTATAGGTTAGAAAGCAGTGGTCTGAAGAGCGAGCATGAGCAAGATTGCAGGTGCAGGCACTCTATTTCTGCATCCACAGTTTGTTAAATGCAGCCCATAGTGTGATCTGGAGAAGACACTCAAAACAGTGTGTCACTGTCTCACAGTGTGACTTGAGTAGACACTAGAAACCATTCAAAGGAGGGCTACTAAAATGGTGCATGGTCTAGGAAATTGAACTGACAAGGAAATAAATATTTTGTGGTCCTAATAGGTATATCTCAGAGGAGAAGAGCGATGATCACCTCACCAGCAGCACCACCCTTTTAAATTGTAGCTGGCCAGCCCCAGCTGCTGCAGACCACCGGGAAATCTCCTGGTATACTGGTAGGCCAACCCAGCCTTGTCCAAGAATGTCTGTCATTTTTGGACAAGGCTGGCTTTTTGAGCATTCTCTAGACATTTCCCCTCCAGTTCTCCCTGTTTTATTTGGCTAACTGAAAGGTGGTGAGATTGTGTAAAAAAAATTGGAAATAAAGGTGGTTGTAAAATATGCTGGAAACAGAATAACCTGATTTGTATTGGCTGCAGTGTTTCATTTATAAAGTTTGTCCCCTGCTAAATTTGCCCCAGCAAAGATCCATAGGGAAAATTTGTAGCAGAGTCACGCCCATGTATGGTTTGCATAGCCACGCAAACTCCAATCCACCCCAAAACAAGCACATAAAATACAATGGGCACGATTACAAGTCGTGCGGCAAATCAATTGTGAAAACTCCATGCGCGTTCTGACTTTTTCGCATTTGGGGTTGTGCATCAATTACAAGTTGAGAAATAACTTATTTTGCACGCACGTTAAGCTGTGTAATACAAACTGCAAAATCACGTGCACGTTCACGTATTCCCCATAAAAGTCAAAGGAGAAGACAAATAGAAAGAAAAAAAAACTCTGTTGCGTGAATCCCATGACGTATTCTCCATGAAAAATGTACATAACAATGTGAATATTTCATATTGCGAAAATGTTTTCTCAACGGAATATGTTCTATTTATGATTTTTGGACTGATATATCTATTTATTGAGAGATATGTATATAAATATATATTTGTCTAGATATCTTGAGATCTACATGTGTGAATTGTTTTCATTATGTCCATAGTTAAACGTACCTATATACATATAAATCCATGATTCTCTATGTATGTGTATGTATGTCAATGTAAAATCCCTGCGTCAGCTTTTTTTTTCTAACACCTGAGATCTCGTATCTTTGAGCCTTTATAACTTTTGTGTGCAATATTTTTTTTTAAATATTTTTATTAGACAATGTTAATATGAGTATAACTGTACTTTGCAATGTATTTTTCAAGTGTTTCATGAAACTTTTTTGTTGTGCAAAACTGTTAACTACAGCTCTTCTAATGCAGAAAAGATTGTTGCGTAAATGCGAATGCGCACGCGCAATCACCTTCTTTCCAGACTTGTAATACCTGCTACTTGTAATCTGGCCCTATTATTATAATTTAGCTGTACTGATTGCTTAAAGGGATATGAAACACAACATTTTTCTTTCACGATTAATATAGAGCATGCACCCATTTCTGGAGAACTATATGGCAGCAGTTTTGCAAGAACGGTATCCATTTGTATTAGAGCATTAGATGGCAGCACTATTTCCTGCCATGTAGCGCTCCAGGTGCCTACCTAGGTATCTCTTCAACACAGAATATCATGGGAACAAAGCACATTTGATCATAGAATTAAAGTGGAAACTTTTTTCAAACTGTATGCTTTGTCTGAATCACAAAATATTTTTTGGGGTTTCATATCCCTTTAACCCTTTGAGTGCTAATGACGGCTCTGAGCCGTCACAGAGTTTCTCACTCTGGTGCTAATGACGGCTCAGAGCCGTCACAGAGTTTCTCACTCTGGTGCTAATGACGGCTCAGAGCCGTCACAGAGTTTCTCACTCTGGTGCTAATGACGGCTCAGAGCCGTCACAGAGTTTCTCACTCTGGTGCTAATGACGGCTCAGAGCCGTCACAGAGTTTCTCACTCTGGTGCTAATGACGGCTCAGAGCCGTCACAGAGTTTCTCACTCTGGTGCTAATGACGGCTCAGAGCCGTCACAGAGTTTCTCACTCTGGTGATAATGACGGCTCTGAGCCGTCACAGAGTTTCTCACTCTGGTGCTAATGACGGCTCAGAGCCGTCACAGAGTTTCTCACTCTGGTGCTAATGACGGCTCAGAGCCGTCACAGAGTTTCTCACTCTGGTGCTAATGACGGCTCAGAGCCGTCACAGAGTTTCTCACTCTGGTGCTAATGACGGCTCAGAGCCGTCACAGAGTTTCTCACTCTGGTGCTAATGACGGCTCAGAGCCGTCACAGAGTTTCTCACTCTGGTGCTAATGACGGCTCAGAGCCGTCACAGAGTTTCTCACTCTGGTGCTAATGACGGCTCAGAGCCGTCATAGAGTTTCTCACTCTGGTGCTAATGACGGCTCAGAGCCGTCACAGAGTTTCTCACTCTGGTGCTAATGACGGCTCAGAGCCGTCACAGAGTTTCTCACTCTGGTGCTAATGATGGCTCTGAGCCGTCACAGAGTTTCTCACTCTGGTGCTAATGACGGCTCAGAGCCGTCACGAGCACTCGCCCACCTTGAGGGAGATCTGGGGGCTCCTAACAGCTCCTACCCTGACGACCGTTGCCTGTAGAATAACAGGCAATCGCCGGGGCTTCACGTGATGCACAGTGACGTCACGCGCAATAATGTGATGACGTCATCGTGCAACTTTATTTATACTTAACAATGTTAAGTATAGGAGGAGGGGGCATGCTGCTTAGAAGCCTGTATCTCAGGCATCTAAGCAGCTACAGACCCCCAAGACCCACTGTTGGAAAGGGAATCGCCTAACCTTCCCAACAATGTAAGTCTTGGGGGTCTGTAAAAAGAATAAAAAAGTTAAAAAAGTTTTTTTCAAAAATTAAAAAAAACGTAGAAAATATTAGCACCCAGGTGGGAAAGTGCTTAGCACTCAAAGGGTTAGAGGCATGAGAAAGTCAAAGCTAAACTTTCAGGATTATGTAATTTTTAAAATTAACTTCTATTATCACATTTACTTTGTTCTCTTGTGTACCATTGTTGAAAATAATATTTACAGGTAGAAAACAGCAGTTGCTAAAAACAGCTTGGTAAAATAGATTCAGGATTAAAAAGCTACTACACCACTGAGTGTTTTAAATAAGTTATTATGGTTTGTTGTTTATGTTTTTTTTGTTTTTTGTTTTTTTTTTTCAAAATTTTCTTTATTAAAGTAAAAGAAGAACAACAATCAATACAGGTTACAACATAATCTTGAAGAGTACAAAAGGGGAGTGGTTACATTTGAAATGGGATTAGACACAGTACAACAGTATCCCCAATATTATATCCTTTGTACATGACATGGAAAATTTCTACTAGTTACATTCTCGAATCTTATATTGCTATTAATCAATATATCGGTTTAGCCGGAATCACAGGGTTCTCTCGTTAACAAAGTTGTTTTATATTATGTTAGTCATGTGATGTGTTTTGTCCAGTACTTTGTGTAGAGTGGCTATACTCCTCCCATATAAAATGTATAGCTAAAAAGTCATCCAATCTCCCTGTAACCAAATAGTGATGTTTCTCCATTGCCAGCGTATAGTTAACCAGTGAGCGCCATTCTGAGATTGAAGGGGCTACTGTTGATTTCCATTTTCTTGGTATTAACCTCCTAGCACAATTAAGAAGTATAACCAGAAGCCGTTGTCTAAGTTTACATTTAATATTTGGTGTGTTATTGAATAGAAAAGTGAGGGGCTCTAAGGGCATGTCAATATTAAGTGTCTGTTTGATGGCTATATGAATATCTTTCCAGTATTGACCAATATCAGGGCACGTCCACCAAATATGTTGGTAATCACCTACTCCTCCACATGCTCTCCAACACTTATTATCTCTAAGGTTATATATCGCAGCTAGCCTGACTGGGGTCTTGTACCATCTGCAAAGCAGCTTTAAATTTGATTCCAGTTGTGCTACAGATGATGTGTATCTGCACATGTTTTTAAATATTTTTGCCCATTGTTCCGGGGTTATGGGAGTTTGAAGTTCCTCCGACCACTTGTTTGTATATGTTGGGAGGTGGATAGAGTGGTATTCCAGTAGCATTTTATATATTAATGAAAGGGAACCTTTTGAGTGTACGTCAGATCTACATATAGACTCAAAAGGCGATATAGTTCTATAGAATTGAGTGCGCTTGGCATGTGTGGTAATATAATGGTTCAATTGAAAGTATCTAAACCATGGGTTAAAATAACTTCCTAACGTTTCTTGCAGAACTGTCTTGGGCTTAAGGGACTTATTTTCTATGGCCAGACTACACGGGATCACATCTTTCAGAGTTAAGTCCCTCACATATTGAATATGCTGCGATCTTTGTGCTTCTTCATTATATTTCAGGGGTGTCAGGGGGGATGGAATACTAGAAATCATCGGAAAATTAATAAGACATTTATCCCATATTTTAAATGTTAATCTAGTTATTTCCGATGTAGATGGGTTCATGGGCCTATGGATATGTGGTACCCAGCAGCTTGCCCCTAATTGGGAGTTTTGTGCCAGGTCATGGTCTAATCTTACCCATTCTTTATGGGTACCATGTTTACACCAGTCAATTATCCGTGTTAATGTGCACGCCAAGTAATAGTAATATATGTTCGGCATTCCCAGTCCTCCCTGTACTTTAGGGCGATAAATGACATTTTTTGCGATCCTAGGGCGTTTGTTGTTCCATAAAAAATTGTTGAGCAAATTTTGAAGTTTATTAAAAAAGGATTTGGGCAAAGCTAGTGGGATAGTCTGAAAAATGTATAAAATTTTTGGAAGGATGGTCATTTTTATAGCATGTAATCTACCTAGCCATGATAGAGTTTTGTTATGCCAGGATTGTAGCTCTTGTTGTATATTATTCAATAGATTGGTATAATTTGTCTTAAACATGTGATGTGGGTCCGTGGTAATATTAATGCCTAGATATTTTAAAGAGCGTTTCTGGAGTCTATATTGGTATGTTGATTGTATGTGATTGAGTTCTTGCGTTGGGACCCCCACTCCCAAAAATTCGGACTTTGTAGCATTGATCTTAAAGTTTGATAATCTACCATAGGATTGAAACTCAGTGTGCAGTTCAGGCATAGAGGTAAGTGGGTTGGTTATAGATAACAAAACATCATCTGCATAAAGAGAGATTTTGTAGTCCCTCTCTTGGATGGTTATGCCAGTGATGTTGTCATTGTGCCTTATTCTGGTTGCCAAAGCCTCTATAGTTAGGGCAAACAATAGCGGGGATAGAGGGCAACCTTGCCGTGTACCATTGTGTATTTCAAAGGTCGGGGATAATGAGTCGTTCAGTCTAATTTTTGCATTTGGGGAACTATATAGGGACATTACCTTAGATATAAATGTGTCCGGGAAGCCAAATTTGGCCAGGGTTTGCTCAAGAAATGTCCAGTTTAGCCGGTCAAAGGCTTTCTCTGCGTCCATGGACGCGAAGATTGCGGGAATTTTTGTCTTTGATGTATGTTCAATCAGTGTTTGTATTTTGATAGTGTTATCCCTAGCTTCTCGATATGGGGTAAATCCAACTCGATTATAATGGATTAATTGGGGGAGTAGTTTTGTCAATCTGTTTGCTAGTATTTTGGCATAGATTTTAGTATCAGTGTTCAATAGCGAAATGGGACGAAAATTTGCTGGGTTATCGGGGGTTTTGCCTGGTTTTGGCAACACTACGATATATGCTGCTAACATGGATGGTGGAGGAGGGTTAGTGGATGACATATTATTATACAACTTGTGTAAAGAAGGGATAAGAATTGGGGCAAATATCTGGTAGTATTTGGCGGAAAATCCGTCTGGGCCTGGACTTTTACCTGAGGACAGTTCTTTTATAGCTGCCGAGATTTCATTAGGAGTTATTTGTGAGTCCAAAAACTCCTGTTGTTCTGGAGAAATTGACGGGAGATTGCACGAGGCTAGGTACGATTGAATGGTGCTATTAGAGGAAGTGCTACATTCTGAGTCTGTATCCTGTAGGTTATAAAGGGTAGAGTAGTATTTGTGAAACTGGGCCAGAATGTCTGGGGTTGTATTTATAGTAGTGTTGTGGGGGGATTTTAATTCATAAATAAACGATTTTAACCTAGCTCTCTTGAGATTCCTAGCTAGCATTTTCCCTGCTTTATTACTTTCGTGATAAAATTTTTGTTTTAACTTCATAGCTGTTTTCTGGTGTTCTAAAGCAAGGAATGTTTCTAGTTGTTCCCTAACGCTGTTTATGTCACCTAAGAGGGTGGCATTTTTGGGATCCTTCTTATGCAAATAGTTGTGCTAGTTTGGTGGTTAATGTTGAGTACAGCTGTCTAGAGGTTTTTTGAAGGTGTGCTTTGTATTTTATAAATTCACCTCTAAGGGTGCATTTATGGGCTTCCCAAACCACAAAGGGATCTTTGACTGAGTCATTATTAATTTGAAAGTATTCCTCCATAACTTTAGTAAGGTGATCTACAAAGTTTTGGTGGGTTAACAATGAATCTTCAAGTTTCCATAAGTAGGGCTCAGTGGGTGTATTAGGCCAAGTGATTTGTATTGTAACTGCCGAGTGATCGGACCAAGATGTAGGAGTGATTTTGGCATTAGCTATTAAGGGAAGACCTGCTTGATTTGTAAGTAGGTAATCTATTCTGCTGTATGACTGTGAAGGGTGGGAATAGAAAGTATAATCTTTAGTTGAAGGATGGGAAAAGCGCCATATGTCATATAGATTATGGTCCCTCAAAGCTTTCCATAGGTATGTCACTGTGCGTTGTGATGTCCTGGGCTGGGGGTTGGAGGTATCCATGGAGGGCTGAAAGGGGAAGTTAAAATCGCCTCCGAGGAAAATTGGGCCTTTAGCGATATCTACCAGTTTCCGAAACATTGTTTTAAAGAATGGCATGTGTTGAGAGTTAGGGGCATAAACATTAATTAATGTAATTGGTCGACCGTACATTAGCCCTGCTATTCCCAAAAATCTACCCTCACCATCTTTGATTGTCTGTAGAACAGTAAAGGGAATATGTTTGCGAATTAAAATGCTCACTCCACAATGTTTAGTTGGTGCAGTATTGTGAAAATGTTGCGTGTAATGTTTGCCAAAATACTTGGGAATTTGTAATTTTTTAAAGTGTGTCTCCTGTAAAAACAGAATGTCAGCTTTTTTCTTGTATAGATCTGACATTGCCTTTGACCTTTTACAAGGGGAGAGAAACCCTTTAACATTCTGAGTTAAAATAGTAATTGGAATTTTCATTTGTTTGGTGGCCATTATACCGTATTACTGTAGTGGTACGTAAGTGTCTTAAATTTGGTATGTACAAAATAGGAACATTTCAGATATTGGAGGAATAACATAGCATTCATCAAGTTAGGCAACCTGTATCTAGTAATATAACAAAAACAACTGTAAAAACAATAGTAACTTAAGCATCCTGGCTTATATAGCCTGGAGTAAAGGATATTGACCATTAGCGCAGGCAGAATAATTACCTTTACACCAATGTAAATAACAAATAAACAGTTAGCTGGGGGGAAGAAAATGTAAGCCTGTATTCAAAGTCATAAAGGCCTTATCAATATGTAGTTTTTTATAACATAACAGAAAATAACTGATATTATCCACATTTATATTAAATTTCAGCATGTTTAAATTTAAATTTAAATGTAAATGGAGCCAAATGAGTTTAAAGCTCAACAGCTAGATATCACAGCAAGTCTCAAGATAAGTCCTGATCAGTTACATTTAAGTATAGAATTTGCAAACATACTCAACAGCTGAAAATCACCTCAGGTCCCAAGGTATATCTTGATCAGTTATATTTAAATATACATTTTGCAAACATACTCACGACTCTGAGGTTGTGTCAGGAGTTATAAGCTATCTGCTGGAGTTATTCAGCCTCCCGAATTAGGAGACTTACAAGGAGTGTATATCTTCGAAATTATATGTAAGTCCAACAGACCTGCTAAAAAGTGGAATTACATATATATTACTTCTAATGTCCTAGCGGCTGCAGGCCGTTTTTGTGCTTTAGCTGGAGTGAGAGACCAGTTGTTTCGCACTCGCTGTTGATTATTGTTAGGGGGTCCAGTAGATGATGAAGTAACAGGATCTGGCGGTTCTAGTCGTAGTATTTCACAGAACTTTGGGGCTTCTGAAATATCGTCACATATCACTCTTCTTTCCTCATGAATCACTATGAGGTGGGTTGGGAATCCCCATCTATACGGTATTCGTTTATTTCGCAGAAGTTGTGTTAGTGGTGAGAATTCTTTGCGCTTCTGCAATGTTCTCTGCGAGAGATCTGCGTAAAATTGTATCACTGTACCTCGAAAACGAATAGGCTGGTTTTTTCTTGACAAGTTGAGGATCTCTTCTTTATCCCTATAATTTCTGAATTTAATAATGATATCCCTGGGAGGGGCTGAATCTGGTGTTCTGGCTCTCAGTGCTCTATGGGCCCTATCCCACGGGATATCTTCTTTAGATGCAGCACCCTTTAGATGATTGAACAGTGCAGGCAGATATGTAGGCAAATCCTTAGGCAGAACTGATTCGGGTACTCCCCTGATCCTTAAGTTCTTTCTTCTACTCCTATTTTCTAGGTCTTCGATTTTAGAATGTAAGGCCTCAATAGTAGAAGTAGTGGTGTCTGCTTGGGATTGTAGGCTGTCTATATCTTCTCTCATGGTGTCATTATTTTCCTCGAGTGCCTCCACTCTAAATCCAATTGCAGTAACATCTTGCTTTAGGTCCGCTAGTTCTTCACGAACACATGCCCTGACAATGTCTGCAATATCCTGCTTGGATGGGAGTGTAGACAGTATGGTTGAAGGAATCTGAATCATATCTGACATTTGTGAATCACCTTGTGTCTTTTGTGATTGTGGAGATTCCATTATAGCTGGGGCAGTGCTGTTCGGCTGCACACTAGTGTTTTCAGATGAGTTAAAGTAGGAGGCCACTGTGGAACCTTTGCTTAAGGGTGGTTTAGACAGTCTGTCCAGTTTGGTATTTCTCCTAGAGGCCATTTGGTGTACAAAAGTCCCTTTAGTTGTGTTGTTTATGTTTTTAACAGTTTTTCCTTTTCTTTTTTGTTTAGTTTGATATTCCTGAAATGAATAAAAAACTTGGAGTTGCCCCTCACAGCCAGCAATAGAGTCTCAGTATTGCACTGTACACAATCATGCTCTTCCTGCTAGTTTCACTTTAGATTTAATAAAGTTTTCACCTTTTGAATGAAAACAAATGTTTTTTGTAGCATATTTAACTGCTGCACTTTCTTATTACCTTTTTGATTAGTCACGACTCACTATGCTTATTTTAAAGCAAGCTGACATATGTGTATGAGACGTATCTTGTGTATGTGGCTGTGGCAGAGACATATTTGTGGAGTGTGCCAGTCCCAGTGTGCCTTCTCAGTACCAGTTGGCATTAACCCTTAAATGTGCCAGCTGCTGCTGTGCCTTCTCAGTACCAGTTGGCATTAACCCTTGAATGTACCAGCTGCTGTGTGCCTTCTCAGTACCAGTTTGCAGTAACCCTTGAATGTACCAGCTGCTGTGTGCCTTCTCAGTACTAGTTTTCAGTAACCCTTGAATGTGCCAGCTGCTGTGTGCCTTCTCAAAACTAAGCAGCAGTAACCCTTGAATGTGCCAGCTGGTGTGTGCCTTCTCAGTACCAGCTTGCAGTAACCCTTGAATGTGCCAGCTGCTGCTGTGCCTTCTCAGTACCAGTTGGCATTAACCCTTGAATGTACCAGCTGCTGTGTGCCTTCTCAGTACCAGTTTGCAGTAACCCTTGAATGTACCAGCTGCTGTGTGCCTTCTCAGTACTAGTTTTCAGTAACCCTTGAATGTGCCAGCTGCTGTGTGCCTTCTCAAAACTAAGCAGCAGTAACCCTTGAATGTGCCAGCTGGTGTGTGCCTTCTCAGTACCAGCTTGCAGTAACCCTTGAATGTGCCAGCTGCTGTGTGCCTTCTCAGTACCAGTTTGCAGTAACCCTTGAATGTGCCAGCTGCTGTGTGCCTTCTCAATACCAGTTTACAGTAACCCATGAATGTGCCAGCTGCTGTGTGCCTTCTCAGTACCAGTTTGCAGTAGCCCTTGAATGTGCCAGCTGCTGTGTGCCTTCTCAGTACCAGTTTGCAGTAACCCTTGAATGTGCCAGCTGCTGTGTGCCTTCTCAATACCAGTTTACAGTAACCCATGAATGTGCCAGCTGCTGTGTGCCTTCTCAGTACCAGTTTGCAGTAACCCTTGAATGTGCCAGCTGCTGTGTGCCTTCTCAATACCAGTTTACAGTAACCCATGAATGTGCCAGCTGCTGTGTGCCTTCTCAGTACCAGTTTGCAGTAGCCCTTGAATGTGCCAGCTGTTGTGTGCCTTCTCAGTACCAGTTTGCAGTAACCCTTGAATGTGCCAGCTGCTGTGTGCCTTCTCAAAACTAATCAGCAGTAACCCTTGAATGTGCCAGCTGCTGTGTGCCTTCTCAGTACCAGCTTGCAGTAACCCTTGAATGTGCCAGCTGCTGTGTGCCTTCTCAGTAACAGTTTGCAGTAACCCTTAAATGTGCCAGCTTCAGTGTGCCTTCTCAATACCAGTTTACAGTAACCCATGAATGTGCCAGCTGATGTGTGCCTTCTCAGTACCAGTTTGCAGTAGCCCTTGAATGTGCCAGCTATTGTGTGCCTTCTCAGTACCAGTTTGCAGTAACCCTTGAATGTGCCAGCTGATGTGTGTCTTCTCAATACCATTTGGCAGTATCTTTTGAATGTGCCAGTTTCTCTGTGCGTTTTCAGTACCAGTTGGCAGTAACTTTTGAATGTGCCAGCAACTGTGTGCCTCCTCAGTACCAGCTGGCAGTAACACTTGAATGTGCCAGCTTTTGTGTGCCTTCTCAGTACCAGCTTGCAGTAACCCTTGAATGTGCCAGCTTCTGTGTGACTTCTTAGTACCAGTTTGCAATAACCCTTGAATGAGCCAGCTGCTGTGTGCCTTCTCAGTACCAGTTTGCAGTAACCCTTGAATGTACCAGCTGCTGTTTGCCTTTTCAGTACCAGTTTCCAGTAACCCTTGAATGTGCCAGCTGAGGTGCGCCTTCTCAGTACCAGTTTACAGTAACCCTTGAATGTGCCAGCTGCTGTGTGCCTTCTTAGTACCAGTTTGCAGTAACCCTTGAATGAGCCAGTTGCTGTGTACCTTCTCAACACCAGTTTGCAGTAACCCTTGAATGTGCCAGCTTCTGTGTGCCTTCTCAATACCAGTTTACAGCAACCCTTGAATGTGCCAGCTGATGTGTGCCTTCTCAGTACCAGTTTGCAGTAACCCTAGAATGTGCCAGCTGCTGTGTGCCTTCTCAGTACCAGTTTGGAGTAACCCTAGAATGTAAATAGTGATTCTACTCGGAGTGCCAACAAACACCTATAAGCCTGGAGAAGGTGAAACCTAGCTTTCACCTAAAAATGAACTACAAAGGAAGGGAATCCCAGGCGCCAACTGACGGAGGCTAGGTGTGGTGAAAAGGGGAATTTATTAATACAATTTTATCTAAAACAATGCAATATGCTACAATAAAAACAATATAATCTCATGGATCCATGGTACAGTTTCAGTACAAATCGAATAAATACAATAAAACAATGCTAAAATGCTAAAAACAATGAAAACAATGTCTTGTATGTATTAGTCCACAGAGACGGTTAACTAGAGTTGGCTATCCACTCCGGTGGACTTGGGTGAGAACAAAATTAAATTCCAAATTAATGGCAAACCAATATGTGTCCTGGGTGGAAGAAATCCTAGTGATCCAAATGCAAAAAGTGGAGAAGTGTCCAAAACAATAATAAAAAATGAGTTAGTGAATGAATAAAAATATGTGCTTTAAATGCTCCAAATTAAAATTCTGAAAAATATGCACAAATAAAAATAAAAAAATCCAAATGCCGCAGAAAAAAACTGTGCAGAAAAAACAGAATTTATGCTTACCTGATAAATTACTTTCTCCAACGGTGTGTCCGGTCCACGGCGTCATCCATTACTTGTGGGAAATGTTCTCCCCCACAGGGAAAGGCAAGGAGAGCACACAGCAAGAGCTGTCCATATAGCTCCCCCTCTGGCTCCGCCCCCCAGCCAATCGACCGACGGTTAGGAGAAAAAGGAGAAACTATAGGTTGCCGTGGTGACTGTAGTGTATAAAGAAAAAAATTTCAACCTGATTAAAAAAACCAGGGCGGGCCGTGGACCGGACACACCGTTGGAGAAAGTAATTTATCAGGTAAGCATAAATTCTGTTTTCTCCAACATTGGTGTGTCCGGTCCACGGCGTCATCCATTACTTGTGGGAACCAATACCAAAGCTTTAGAACACGGATGAAGGGAGGGAGCAAATCGGGTTACCTAAACGGAAGGCACAACGGCTTGCAAAACCTTTCTCCCAAAAATAGCCTCCGAAGAAGCAAAAGTATCAAATTTGTAGAATTTGGCAAAAGTGTGCAGAGAAGACCAAGTCGCTGCCTTACATATCTGGTCAACAGAAGCCTCGTTCTTGTAGGCCCATGTGGAAGCCACAGCCCTAGTAGAGTGAGCTGTGATACGGTCAGGAGGCTGCCGTCCGGCAGTCTCATAAGCCAAGCGGATAATGCTTTTCAGCCAGAAAGAGAGAGAGGTAGCAGTAGCTTTTTGACCTCTCCTCTTACCAGAGTAAACGACAAACAAGGATGAGGTTTGTCTAAAATCTTTTGTTGCTTCTAAATAGAACTTTAAAGCACGAACAAAATTGTGTAATACACATCTAAATTGTGTAATAAACGTTCCTTCTTTGAAACTGGATTCGGACACAAAGAAGGAACAACTATTTCCTGGTTGATGTTCTTGTTGGAAACAACTTTTGGAAGAAAACCAGGCTTAGTACGCAAAACAACCTTATCTGAATGGAACACCAGATAGGATGGATCACACTGCAAAGCAGATAATTCAGAAACTCTTCTAGCAGAAGAAATAGCAACCAAAAACAGAACTTTCCAAGATAGTAACTTAATATCTATGGAATGTAAAGGTTCAAACGGAACCCCTTGAAGAACTGAAAGAACTAAATTTAGACTCCAAGGAGGAGTCATGGGTCTGTAAACAGGCTTGATTCTAACCAAAGCCTGAACAAAAGCTTGTACATCTGGCAAAGCTGCCAGTCGTTTGTGCAACAAGACGGATAATGCAGAAATCTGTCCTTTTAGAGAACTAGCTGACAATCCTTTATCCAAACCTTCTTGGAGAAAGGAGAGAATCTTTGGAATTTTAATCTTACTCCAGGAGAATCCTCTGGATTCACACCAACAGATATATTTTTTTCATATTTTATGGTAAATCTTTCTAGTCACAGGTTTTCTGGCTTGGACCAGAGTATCAATCACAGAATTTGAAAACCCACGCTTGGATAAAATCAAGCGTTCAATTTCCAAGCAGTCAGCTGCAGAGAAATTAGATTGGGATGTTCGAATGGACCTTGTACTAGAAGGTCCTGTCTCAAAGGCAAAGGTAGCTTCCATGGTGGAGCCGATGACATATTCACCAGGTCTGCATACCAAGTCCTGCGTGGCCACGCAGGAGCTATCAGAATCACCAAGGCCTTTTCCTGTTTGATCCTGGCTATGAGCCTGGGGAGGAGAGGAAACGGTGGAAACACATATGCTAGGTTGAACGACCAAGGCGCCACTAATGCATCCACTAGAGTCGCCTTGGGATCCCTGGATCTGGACCCGTAGCAAGGAATCTTGAAGTTCTGACGGGACGCCATTAGATCCATGTCTGGAATGCCCCATAATTGGGTTAACTGAGCAAAGACCTCCGGATGGAGTTCCCACTCCCCCGGATGGAAAGTCTGATGACTCAAATAGTCCGCCTCCCAGTTGTCTACTCCTGGGATGTGAATAGCAGATAGATGGCAGGAGTGATTCTCTGCCCATTGGATTATCTTGGTTACTTCCTTCATCGCTAGGGAACTCTTTGTTCCCCCCTGATGATTGATGTACGCAACAGTCGTTATGTTGTCCGACTGAAATCTTATGAACCTGGCTTCCGCTAGCTGAGGCCAAGCCAGGAGCGCATTGAATATAGCTCTTAGTTCCAAAATGTTTATCGGGAGAAACGACTCTTCCCGCGACCATAGGCCCTGAGCTTTCAGAGAGTCCCAGACCACGCCCCACCCCAAGAGGCTGGCGTCGGTCGTGACGATGACCCACTCCGGTCTGCGGAAACTCATTCCCTGAGACAGGTGATCCTGGGTCAACCACCAGAGAAGTGAGTCCCTGGTTACCTGGTCTACTTGAATTTGGGGAGACAAGTCTGTATAGTCCCCATTCCACTGATTGAGCATGCACAGCTGTAATGGTCTTAGATGAATTTGAGCAAAAGGAACCACATCCATTGCTGCGACCATTAGTCCTATTACTTCCATGCATTGAGCTATGGAGGGTTGAGGAATAGAGTGAAGAACTCGACAAGCTTTTAGAAGCTTTGTCTTTCTGACGTCTGTGAGAAAGATCTTCATTTCCACAGAATCTATTATTGTTCCCAGAAAAGGAACCCTTGTGGACGGTGACAGTGAACTTTTTTCTATGTTCACCTTCCACCCGTGAGATCTGAGAAAAGCCAACACAATGTCTGTATGAGCCCTCGCTTTGGAAAGAGACGACGCTTGGATTAGGATGTCATCTAGATAAGGTGCTACAGCGATGCCCCTCGGTCTTAGGACCGCTAGAAGGGACCCTAGCACCTTTGTGAAAATTCTGGGAGCGGTGGCTAAACCGAATGGAAGAGCCACAAACTGGTAATGTTTGTCCAGAAAGGCGAACCTCAGGAACTGATGATGAGATTTGTGGATTGGGATATGCAGATACGCATCCTTTAGATCCACTGTAGTCAAAAATTGACCCTGCTGGATTGTTGGTAAGATTGTCCGAATGGTTTCCATCTTGAAGGATGGAACTCTGAGGAACTTGTTTAATATCTTTAAATCCAGAATTGGCCTGAAAGTTCCCTCTTTTTTGGGAACCACAAACAGGTTTGAGTAAAACCCTAGACCTTGTTCCCCGGAGGGGACTGCGTTTATCACTCCCATCTTTGATAGGTCTCTTACACAATGTAAGAATGCCTGTTTCTTTATCTGGTCTGAAGATATGCGAGACAGGTGGAACCTTCCCTTTGGAGGAAGTCCCTTGAATTCTAACAGGTATCCCTTGGAAACTATCTCTAGTGCCCAGGGATCCAGAACATCTCTTGCCCAAGCCTGAGCGAAGAGAGATAGTCTGCCCCCTACCAGATCCGGTCCCGGATCGGGGGCTACCCCTTCATGCTGTCTTGGTAGCAGCAGCAGGTTTCTTGGTTTGTTTACCCTTGTTCCAGCCTTGCATGGGCTTCCAAGCGGGTTTGGGCTGGGCCGCGTTACCTTCTTGTCTAGCGGTAGTGGAATTATTAGCCGGTCCATTCCTGAAATTGCAAAAGGAACGAAAATTAGACTTGTTCTTAGCCTTAAAAGGCCTATCCTGTGGGAGGGCATGGCCCTTACCCCCAGTGATGTCTGAAATAATTTCCTTCAATTCCGGCCCAAAAAGGGTCTTACCCTTGAAAGGAATATTCAGTAACTTAGTCTTGGACGACACATCTGCCGACCAGGATTTTAGCCAAAGCGCCCTCCGCGCTACTATAGCAAAACCTGAGTTTATTGCCGCCAATTTCGTTATTTGAAAGGCGGCATCCAATATAAAGGAATTAGCTAACTGTAATGTGTGAATTTTGTCCATGACTTCTTCATAGGAAGTCTCTTTCTGGAGCGACCTTTCTAGTTCTTCAAACCAAAAGGACGCCGCTGAAGTGACAGTAATAACACACGTAGCTGGTTGAAGGATGAACCCTTGCTGAACAAAAATCTTTTTAAGCAATCCTTCCAATTTTTTATCCATAGGATCTTTGAAAGCGCAGCTGTCCTCTATAGGAATAGTTGTGCGCTTCGCTAGTGTTGAAACAGCTCCCTCAACCTTCGGGACCGTTTGCCATGCGTCCCTTCTAGGGTCTACTATGGGAAACTTTTTCTTTAATATAGGAGGTGGGGCAAAGGGTACACCTGGCTTCTCCCACTCCTTTTCAACTATGTTTGCTACTCTCTTAGGTATTGGAAAAGCGTCGTCGTGCACTGGGACCTCTAAGAATTTGTCCAATTTGCACAACTTCTCTGGAACTACCATGGAATCACAGTCATCCAGAGTAGCTAATACCTCCTTAAGCAAAGCGCGGAGATGTTCTAGCTTAAACTTAAATGCCACTAGATCAGGTTCTGCCTGTTGAGAAATTTTTCCTGAGTCTGAAATTTCACCCTCAGACAGCCCTTCCCTCACAGCCAATTCCGATTGATGTGAGGGTAAAATAGATAAGGCATCGTCAGCGTCTGATTGTTCATCCTTTTTATCTGTATTTAAAACTGAACAATCACGCTTTCTCTGAAAAGCTGGCAGTTTGGATAAAAGATTTGCTATAGAATTATCCACTACTGCTGATAATTGTTGCATAGAAATAAGCACTGGCGCGCTAGGTGTTGCCTGCGCGGGCAAAGCTGGTGTAGACACAGAAGGAGAGGATGTAGAGCTATCCCCACTACCTTCATTAGATAAATCATCTTGGGCAACATTATGAAAAATAACAGAGCTGTCCTGATTTTGTTCGGACGCTATGGCGCAATTATCACAAACACTCGAAGGGGGAACCACATTTGTCTCTATACACGCAGAACATAGGTTATCTGATGGAACAGACATGTTAAACAGATTTAGGCAGGCAAACAATGCAATAAAAACGATTTTAAACAAAAACGTTACTGTCTCTTTAAATAATAAAATGACACATTTATTTCTGAATGTTCAAAAAACTATGAAGGCAATATCCGATTTTTCTGAAATTTGGACCCCAGTGTCCATAGGGCCTAAAGTGAGCTATATATGGGGAATTCCAATATATATATATATATACGATTATTAACATCTGGATATTTGAAATTTGTGAAATACAGATATCAGGTGGCAGTCGGTATATAAAAATATTGCTATACTTTAATATAAATATATAGGCTCAATTAAAAAGGGTGAACATGGTAAACTAAACAAAATAAATATGGTGATAAATTATATTTATCATGTGTATATTTATCACCATATTTATTTTGTTTAGTTTACCATGTTCATCCTTTTTAATTGAGTCTATATATTTATATTAAAGTATATCAATATTTTTATATACCCACTGCCCCCTGATATCTGTATTTCACAAATTTCAAATATCCAGATTTTAATAATCGTATATATATATATATGCTGGAATTCCCCATATATAACTCACTCTAGGCCCTATAGTTTACTTTAAGCTGCAAAGAGCCATAGATTATTTAGTAATGTTTGAGTTTCATTCATTGAACTCACCTTTCTAAATTCGTTCCCCAGTAACCCTTGAATGTACAAGCTTCTGTGTGCCTTTTCAATACCAGTTTACAGTATCTTTTAAATGTGCCAGCTGCTGTGTGCCTTATTAAATACCAGTTTACAGTAACCCTTGAATGTACCAGCTGCTGTGTGCCTTTTAAGTACCAGTTTGCAGTATCTTTTAAATGTGCCAGCTGCTGTGTGCCTTATCAGTACCAGTTTGCAGTAACCCTTGAGTGTGCCAGGCAGCTACTATGTGTACTCAGTATCAGTTTGCAGTAACCCTTGAATGTGCCAGATGCTGTGTGTCTTCTCAATACCATTTGGCAGTAACCCCTGAATGTGCCAGCTGCTGTGTGCCTTCTCAGTACCAGTTTAAAAGTAACCATTGAATGTGCCAGCTGCTGTGGGCCTTCTCAGTACCAGTTTGCAGTAACCCTTGAATGTGCCAGCTTCTGTGTGACTTATCAATACCAATTAGCAGTAACCCTTGAATGTGCCACTGCCAGCTGCTGTGTGCCTTATCAATACCAATTACCAGTAACCCTTAAATGTGCCAGCTGCTGTGTGCTTTATCAATACCAATCGTCAGTAACCCTTAAATGTGCCAGCTGGTGTGTGCCTTCTCAGTACCATTTGGCAGTAACCCTTGAATGTGCCAGCTGCTGTGTGCCTTCTCAGTACCATTTGGCAGTAACCCTTGAATGTGCCAGCTGCTGTGTGCCTTCTCAGTACCATTTGGCAGTAACCCTTGAATATGCCAGCTGCTGTGTGCCTTCTCAGTACCATTTGGCAATAACCCTTGAATGTGCCAGCTGCTGTGTGCCTTCTCAGTACCAGTTGGCAGTAACTTTTGAATGTGCCAGCTGCTGTGCGCCTTATCTATACCAGTTGGCAGTAACCCTTGAATGTGCCAGCTCCAGTAAATCTTCAACAGTATCAGTTTATAGCAAATTCTGAGTGCCCCAGCTCCTGTGAGCCTTATTAATAGCCTCCTACTGTAATCTCTGAGTGTGCCACCTGCAGTAGACCTTCTGAATACCAGTTTGCAGTTATCCTTGTGCATTCTCAACAATAATTTACAGTAATCTCTAATTGTGTGCCAGCTGCAGTGTGATTTCAACGGTATTCCTAAATGTGCCCCCTCCAGTGAGTTTTATCTTTATCAGCTTAATGAAATTCCTGAATGTGACACTTCTAATGGGTTTTCACTGTACCAATTTAATGTAACTCCTGAGTGTGCCATCTCCTGTTGGCTTTATTTGTACCAGTGTAATGTGATTCCTGAGTGTACGACATCCAGTGCGCTTTCTCAGCGCCAGTTTGAGGGGGGGTTTAATTCTATTTCAGTATGTGGTTGGAGGTCTCTATTACTAAAAATATTCTGGTGTTTGTATCTGTGTCTATTTTTCCTTGATGTAGTATGGCCCTATGGTTGGATTAAGATTATAGTGGATACAGAGATGGGGTGTGTCATTTCATTCTTGGACACAAGCATCACATTGTCTTGAGCCAATCCTAAAGAGTTGCATCTTGCAACTTTTTTTTCTTCCTATATAGATCATTTGAAATATTCTGCCCCATAGTTAGCAGGATAAGCAATACAAAAATAGCATGGTCTAACAAATTATAGCATTTGTGTTATTATTAGGGATGGGCGAATGTGTTTATATTCTAATTCAAATGTTAGAACGAATGTTATTGTAGACGTTCGATTACGTAATCAAATGTTGATAAGAATGAATATTCTTGAAAATTCTGTAATCGAATGCTATTTACAGTTTTCGAATGTCACTTTCGATTTTGAATGTTCATAATTAGATTGAATGTCAACATTCAAAATTTTTAATGTAACATTTGATTTAACAAATACTATTCAGAAGTTCAATAGTTCATGTGGTAAGGAATTTAGTAAATTGATACATAATAGATACAAATATATCAATTTGAATATTTCTATTTTGTATATTGCATAATTCGAATATTACATTTAAAGTAAACATTAGAAATACTATTACATAAAACAAATATTAGAATGTCGTACAAACATTCGAAATTCAATTCGAATGAATGTGTTAAAATGTGTTTCATTTTTCGAATGTTGCGAAACATTCGCCCATCCCTAGTTATGAGGCCCCTTTTAATAGAGCTGTTCCATATGTATTATGGACATTTTTAGAGTTTATCACCCATTTGAAAAACATAATTCCAGTGCCCAATGCAATATCTATTTTTTCTATCTTTCAACATATACATTGTACACTCTCCTTTTATGTGTGACTACATTTAAAGTCATTTGTAGCTGCCAACCTTTAATCACAAATGACTGGATTGTCATTTTACCTTAAACCTACAAGAACCAAAAAAAAAATGTACATCATATTTCTTTCTTATGTTTTACTTTTCTCTAGGTGATTTGATCTCCAGCCAACCTATTAGCACTCTTTAAGTCTTCAATCAGTTTGATAAGCTGTTGTTAGACAGGTATGTTCCATAACCAGCGTCATTCCTACCCCCCTAAGGCTGTGATTCATTACTTACAGCTTAGTAAGCAGTTAAGTGACTAACCATAGGGCTTCAAGAATCTAAGGACCCAATACTTAGCATTGCTTCAGCTTTATGATGTGGGATTTCTTTTGTTTTAATTCTAGAAAGAAAATCATGAGTCAGAAAAAATTGCACTATATGTTTATACTGAATGTGTAGCTTTGATCTCCCAAGCTAGGTATGTCTTCATTATAGCGATGCTGCGGTTTATTAAAGATTACTTTTTTCATTAAAGTCTTTATACAATAAATGTGTTTTATCCACACCCAGAAGCTTGATACTTCTATGTTACTGTGCAATACAGATTCATTCTTGGAAGTAGAACCTCTGAACTATTGCCAGCAAAAGCTAGTGAACAGCTTGTTATAAGTATTACGTATGTCTGTGTCTGGGTGGGGGATATGCTCAAATGCTGATTTATGATATTGAGCTTTAAAAAAAATCTGCTTTACTAAAATTTACTTTTATTCCATGAACCATGAACAAATCTGATAAAATGTTGAAGAGATTTTAGCACTTCCTATCAGCTATAAGAAGTACTTGTTCTGGCCAGAGTTTACACTTATCCCTAGTGTGTGTCAATCTGTTTGCTCTGGCTATGTAGTGGAGATTTAAAGTCTAGTATTAAGGGTAACAATTTATAAGAAATGACTGTGGGTCAGATTACAAGAGCGCTAGAAGTAAGCTTTTTGCGAGCACCCGGTTGAACTCATATTACAAGCGAAAGTAAAATATGTTTGCTTGCATGCTAACCCAACATGGTAAAAAGTTGAGCTTACAATATCACATGCCCAATAACCTATTCCCCCATAGAAGTCTATGGAGCAAAAAAGTGGTAAAAAACCTTAACACCCTATGCGCACAAACCCGATCGCATATTCTCAGTGTACTAACCCAACATGTAAATATGAATATTTTACATACCAATGTTCTTCACATAGAGGAATATCTTCTATTTATTCATAAATACATATTTCTACATATATATGATGGCATTTTGGTACTGTATATCTATACATATATATATGTGTATGTATATATATATATATATATATATATATATATAATATACATACAGTTGTATGCAAAAGTTTAGGCACCCCTGACAATTTCCATGATTTTAATTGATAAATAATTGGGTGTTTGGATCAGCAATTTCATTTTGATCTATCAAATAACTGAAGGACACAGTAATATTTCAGTAGTGAAATGAGGTTTATTGGATTAACAGAAAATGTGCAATATGACAAGGGTGGAATTAAACAGGTGCATACATTTGGGCACCCTTGTCATTTTGTTGATTTGAATACCCGTAGCTACTTAGCACTGATTAATTGGAACACACAATTGGTTTGGTGAGCCCATTAAGCCTTGAACTTCATGAGAAAAGGTATTTAAGGTGGCCAATTGCAAGTTGTTGTTCTCTTTGACTCTCCTCTGAAGAGTGGCAACATGGGGGCCTCAAAACAACTCTCAAAAGACCTGAAAACAAAGCGTGTTCAACACTATGGTTTAGGGGAAGGCTACAAAAAGCTATCACAGAAATTTAAGCTGTCAGTGTCCACTGTGAGGAACATAGTGAGGAAATGGAAGACCACAGGCACAGTTCTTTTTAAGGCCAGAAGTGGCAGGCCAAGTGAAATATCGGAGAGGCAAAGGCAAAGAATAGTGAGAAAGGTCAAAAAACAGCCCACTGACCACCTCCAAAGACCTACAACATCATCTTGCTGCAGATGGTGTCACTGTGCATAGTTCTACAATTCAGCGCACTTTGCACAAGGAGAAGCTGTATGGGAGAGTGATGCGGAAGAAGTCTTTTCTGCACACGCCACAAACAGAGTCGCTTGAGGTATGCAAACCCACAATTAGATAAACCAGCTTCATTTTGGAAGAAGGTGCTGTGGACTGATGAAACAAATATTGAGTTATTTGGTCATAATAAGGGGCGGTATGCATGGCAGCAAAAGAACACAGCGTTCCAAGACAAACACTTGCTACCCACAGTAAAATTTGGTGGATGTTCCATCATGCTGTGGGGCTGTGTGGCCAGTGCCGGTACTGGGAATCTTGTTAAAGTTGAGGGTCGCATTGATTCCACTCAATATCAGCAGATACTTGAGAATAATGTTGAGGAATCAGTCACAAAGTTGAAGTTGCGCCGGGGCTGGATATTTCAACAAGACAACGACCCAAAACACTGCTCAAAATCTACTCTGGCATTTATGCAAAGGAACAAGTACAATGTTCTGGAATGGCCATTCCAGTCACCAGACCTGAATATCATTGAAAATCTGTGGGGTGATTTGAAGCGGGCTGTCCATGCTCGGCAACCATCAAACCTAACTGAACTAGAGATGTTTTGCAAGGAGGAATGGTCCAAAATACCTTCATCCAGAATCCAGACACTCATTACAGGCTATAGGAAGTGCCTAGAGGCTGTTATTTCTGCTAAAGGAGGCTCTACTAAATATTGATGCGATATTTCTGATGGGATTCCCAAATTTATGCACCTGTCTAATTTCGTTTGGATGCATATTGCACATTTTCTGTTAATCCAATAAACCTCATTTCACTACTGAAAAATTACTGTGTCCTTCAGTTTTTTGATAGATCAAAATGAAATTGCTGATCCAAACACCCAATTATTTATAAATGAAAATTGTCAGGGGTGCCTAAACTTTTGCATACAACTGTATATATATATATATATATATATATATATATATATATATATACATGATTATATAAAGGTATAGATATATACATCATATAGGAATATATATTTAGAAATACTTAGAACATATTCTGCTAAATATGTTTTTATCTACATAACTGCAAAGGGCTCCAATGCACACATATATATATATATATATATATATATATATATATATATATATATATATATATATACTGTATATGTATATATACTGTATATGTATATATATGTGTACATATGTGTTTATGTATGTATATGTCTGTAAATGCGTATAGAAATACGTAAATGCATATGTACACATACTGTATATAGACATATATATATATATGAATATATATATACAGTATATATATATATATATATATATACACATATACATCTTTAGACATGCATATGTATGTATCTCAATGTTAAATCTCTTTGTCTGCCTTTTTTTTCTTAACACCCGAGACCTCATATCTATGAGCCCTTATAACTTTTTTGTGCAATATTCTTTTTAATCATTTTTATTAGATAGTGTTATTATGAATGTAACTGTACTTTGTAATGTATTTTTGATGTGTTTCGTGACATTTGTTTGTTTTGCAAAACTGTTAACCAGAGCTCTGAGGTTGCGCTAACCCAATGCGCATTAACTTCTATTGTGCTTGAGCGATCATGTTTACTTTCAACTTGTAATAGGACCGAAAAACCTGACCCATGGAAAAAAAAGTGATAAACCCCTTTTTGCTTGCGAGTAATTGTTAGTGCTCCACTTGTAATCTAACCTTATATCAGTTATCAGAAAATAAACTTTACTTCTGTTTTCTTGCTATCCTTTGTAAACCTAAGGAGACAAATTAGATTATGGAAATATTTTTTTAT
This sequence comes from Bombina bombina, assembly GCF_027579735.1. Lineage (NCBI taxonomy): Eukaryota > Metazoa > Chordata > Amphibia > Anura > Bombinatoridae > Bombina > Bombina bombina. The sequence goes on along the minus strand of NC_069499.1, from coordinate 1,490,228,155 downwards.
TGCATGCTCTATCTCATTGATGAAAGTTTAATTTTGTCTTTACTGTCCCTTTAAAATAACTTTTATTAACCACACCTTAAATAGGGTTCTGCAATGTTATTTATAATGTCTTAAGGTGAAGATATGGAGAGGACTAACAATTATATAAGAACTTTTCACAATCCTAAAAAACATGAAACAGAGAAATGACTTGTGGATAATCCCTCTCCTGGCCTAAATGCTTTATCATGGTCACTTCCTGGACTGGACACGAACAACCCGTGACAAAGACCAGGATTCCAAAAGAATGGAAATCCCAGCATGATGTTAGATGAGACTTTGTAGCTCACCAACATCTCTGTATTCACTAACAAAGTGGTGCAAACTTAAAGGGACATTAAACACTAAATAAATGCTAAATAAAATTATGCATTCAAAGAAAAGATAAGTCTGAGAATAAAATGTAGTTTAATTAGCTGTTTAAATAGTGACAAAATAAGTGTAAAGTTTTAGTGTCTATAAAACAATGGGAGCTGCCATGTTGTAACTTAGGTCACCTTCTCTGCTGTGGCCAATGAGGGTCAGTTATAAATAGGTCACTAGAGTGTGCAGCCAATGGCTGTGTGGACTATAACAGTGTTCTGCACTTCCATTTCTAATAGGAACTGAAAAGATTACAATTTCAGAAAGGAAATACATGAAAAGGGGACAAAATAAATAATGAATGTATAATGCAGACTTTTATATTTATATATATGATTTATCATTGTATATTACCATTTCAAAATGTTTAATGTTCCTTTTAAAAGGACAAAAACACATTGGGCCAAATTTGAGTGGAGCAATAACAGTTATGCGATATCGGGTTTATCATGGCTATTTACGTGTATCGGATGTAGTGCTCGTATTACAAGTTGCAAGTTAACGTAATCGTTTGAGCACAATTAAATTTAACTTGCGCAACCTCAGAGCCCTGGTTAACTTTTGTGAATCAAAAAAGTATCACAAAACACATAAAAAATACATTGAAATTTACAGTTGCACTCATAATAACATGATCTACTAAAAACTATTAAAAAAATATTACACAAAAAAGTTATAAGGGTTTAAAGATAAGAGGCTGCAAAAGGCTTTAACATAGAGATACATAGATATACTGTATGTATATATATATATATATATATATATACAGTGTATATATATATATATATATATATATATACAGTATATATATTTATTTATATACGGTATATGTTTATATGTGTGTACATATGTATGTATTTATGTATTTATATGTATATATGTATTTACAGACATATATATACACATATAAACACCTCAATACATATGTATACACATATAAACATATATAAATGACGCAGTTTTTGCACGGTTTTGGTATCCAATATACAGTGTTGCATAAAAATGCGGCGCGTATATTTCACCCTTCGCAATTTTTAATCCCATAAGCTAAAAAGGGACCGCAGCGCAAATTGGTATCCAATATTCAGCGCAAGGACTTATGTGGTGAAAATGGAGAAATCTTACTCCATTTTCACCTCACCATACTAAGGCAGCCGCAGCAAGCCTTGCTCTAAATATGGGAGCACCGTAACTCCCGAAACTGCCTGCAAAAATAAACTAAATAAACACCTAACGCATGCGCAATATCTAGCTACCTGTCAACCGCCAACCCCCACCGCAATAACTTATAAAATATATTAACCCCTATATTCACCATCAAACCCACACTGCAACTACAAATAAAGTATTAACCCCTATATCCGCCAACCCCAACATCGCAAACTACCTAATAAAACTATTAACCCCTAATCCGCCATTAACCCACAACGCAAACTACATATTAAAGTATTAACCCCTAAACCGCCAAAGCCCACAACGCAAACTACCTTTTAAAGTGTTAACCACTAAACCGCCAAACCCCACAACGCAATAAACCTATCAAAGTATTAACCCCTAAACCTCAAAGACCACAACGAAAATAAATAAATTACTAAGCCCCCAACCTAACACCCCCTAAGTGAACCCAAATTACCTAAATTACAAAATACTAAAGTTACTAACTATTAAAATAAAAAAACTTAACGGTACTTTAAAAACAAACAAAAAAAAACTAAGTATAAATTAAAGGGATAGTCTAGTCAAAATTAAAATTCTGGTGTAGACTGTCCATTTAAGCTACAATTACAGAAAATAAAAAAATCTAAGATTACAGAAAATAAAAAACAAAATTATCAAATTTTAAATTTTTTTACCTAATCCCTATGAAAATAAAAAAACACCCCTACTCTGAGAATAAACTACCAGTAGCCCTTAAAAGGGCTTTTTGTAGGGCATTGCCCCAAGATAAACATCTCTTTTACATTAAAAATACACAAAGTCCCCCCTAACAGTAAACTCCCCCCACCCACCAAACCCCCGAAATAAAAGAACCGAACACTAAAAAACCTAAACTACTCATTGCCCTGAAAAGGGCATTTGTTTGGGCATTGACCTTTAAAGGGCATTTAGCTCTTTTACAAAGTACCCACCATAATCTAAATAAACCCCCCTAATTTAAAAAAAAAAAAACCTAAGTCTAACCCCCAGGTTGATACTCACCATTCCTGAAGTCCGGCAGAGAAGGTCCTGTCCCATGTGGTGAAGTCTTCTTCCAAGCGGCGACCTCTTCTTTCTTCTTCCAGGAACAATCCGGCGCGGAGCAGAGGGAAAAGCTGAAGACCGATGACCTTGGAGCTGAAGACCGGCGACCCTGTAACGGAAGACCGGCGATCCTGGAACTGAAGACCGGCAACCGCGGAGCCATGGAGCGTGGAGGATCCTCTTCGTACGATCACCGCCGTACACTGGATAGTGAATTCAAGGGACGCGATTAAAAATGGCGTCCCTTGAATTCCTATTGGCTGATTTGATTCCTCAAATTCAAATCAGCCAATAGGATGAGAGCTACTCAAATCCTATTGGCTGTTCAAATCAGCTAATAAGATGAGAGCTACTGAAATTCTATTGGCTATTCAAAACCGGTCTTCAGCTCCACCCTCCGCTCCGCGCCGGATTGTTCCTGGAAGAGTAAAGAAGAGGTCGCCGCTTGGAAGAAGACTTCACCGCATGGGACAGGACCATCTCCATCAGACTTCAGGAATGGTGAGTATCAACCTGGGGGTTAGACTTAGTTTTTTGGGTTGTTTTTATTTAGATTAGAGTGGGCACTTTGCAAAATAGCTAAATGCCCTTTTAAGGCCAATGCCCAAACAAATGCCCTTTTCAGGGCAATTGGTAGTTTAGGTTTTTTAGTGTTAGGTTCTTTTATTTTGGGGGGTTATTACTATTAGGGGGCACTTTGTGTATTTTTAATGTAAAAGGGCTACTGGTAGTTTATTCTTAGATTAGGCGGTGTTTTTATTTGGGGGGGGCTTTTTTATTTTCATAGGGATTTGGTATAATTTTTTAAAATTTAATAATTTTGTTTTTTATTTTGTAATCTTAGATTTTTTATTTTCTGTAATTGTAGCTTAGAGGGACAATCTACACTAGAATTTTTGACTAGACTGTCCCTTTAATTTATACTTAGTTTTTTTTTTTTTTTAAAGTGGTGTTAGTTTTTTTAATTTTAATAGTAACTTTAGTAATTTAGGTAATTTGGGTTCATTTAGGGGGTGTTAGGTTAGGGGGTGTTAGGTTAAGTATCTTAAGGGGCTTAGTAATTTAATTATTTGCATTGTGGGCTTTGGCGGTTTAGGGGTTAATACTTTAATAGATAGTTTTCATTGTGGGTTAATGGCGGATTATGGGTTAATAGTTTTATTAGCTAGTTTGCTATGTTGGGGTTGGCGGATTTAGGGGTTAATACTTTAATAAGTTTATTGCGGTATGGGTTTGATAGCGGATATACGGGTTAATACTTTAGTTAGTACTTGCGGTGTGGGTTTAATAGCGGATATAGGAGTTAATAGTTTAAATAGGCATATTGCGTTGTGGGGGGAGGTTGTTGGTTTAGGGGTTAATACTTTTATTCGTTCCGATGTGGGTTTGATGGCAGATATAGGAGTTTTACGTGTCGGGTTTATTTTTGAGAGGCGTGTTCGACTTTTACGGGAGATTTGATATTTTACTTTTCTTAAGCTTTAAGTTTCTAAAGTGCCGTAATTCACTAGCGACTCCAGAAATTTGTATTTATGCTCATTTCTGGACATCGCTAGTTTATCCGACTTACGGCATGTTATGAACTGCTGGCAGGGTTTATTGGATACCCCGATGTGGGAGGTGAAATTACGGGCGGCGCAGTTTGAAGCGCTTGCGCTGAAGCCTACGCCGTATATGTAATCTTGCCCCAGGTTAGCGTGCCAGTGAAAACTCTTTAATTTCAACTTGTGATCCTTTGTTGTAATACAAGTGCTACCCGAAACGCGCAAAAAGCTTACTTCTAGTGGAGGTAGTGCGTGAGTGGGATCGAGAAATAACGCTCCCCTCATATTCTGGCCCCCTCATAATCTGGCTTTTTGCATGCGTCGGGTTGCGCTCGTTTTACAATTAAAAGTAAAAAGTTTGCACTACCGCGTTAATTTCTTTCCAATAGACTGTAACGGAGCGCGAAAAATGCCATAAAAACATTACATCGATACTCGCATGCTAACTAGACTGCATATAATCAGGAGAGCTAAACCTGACATGAAATATAAATATTTCACATCCCAATGTTCTTCACTTAGAAGAATATGTTCTGTTTATTCTTAAATAAATATTTATATATATGATTCATTTTTGGTAATATAAATATTTATACATTAATATATATATATTTATATGTATAGCTATATATATATATATATATATATATATATATGATCTACATATATGATCTACATATTTTACAGTACAATAATTTTTTATCATTTTTATTAAAGTTTAGATTTAATATTTCAATAACGCCTATTGAAGATAACAATTATTCATGTGCACTAACCCAACCGCGTTAGTCCTAAATTGGGATTTACATTCTATGTTCTTTACATAGAAAATAATGTAAAGCTATTATTAAGCTAAAATTATTCTTGCACAAATAATCCTGATTGGCTGATAAGCACTTCCTGTTGATGTTTATTGGCTAATAGGTCATTCCTTTTTATGCACATGTTTAAATGTTGCTTTTTCTTATCATTGGCACAAAATGCTTGCTTACAGTTTCCCTTTAAGGTTGTGTATCCATCCCTCTCTATAATTTTACTAGTTATTTTGTTTTTCAATTCAATCTCAGAAATAACATTAATTTATAGAGATGAACATACGTGTCTGTCCTGGCTATATATCATTGTGAACACTAAGGAATTTAACTTCTATGTTTAGAGAAGCCTAAATCCAATGAAGATTTGGTGGTCCCTATCATGGCAACATAATGACCCCATGACCTGAAAGGTATTACAAAGATTAAACATGGTGTGATTTCCTTGCTAAATATAAGATTGCCTGGTCATCAAAAACAGCAAACCAGCTCTGCACAGGATGTATTAAGTTATGTTGAAGTAAGTGATCAGCCTGTCCCACACATACTGACATTTCCACCAATTGCCAGGGGGGCATTCTACAATCTCCCTTCTTCATTCTGCCTCCACTTATCACTTTTCAGAGATATCAGATCACTTAGTGTCAGAGAGCAATAAATTTGTGAAACTGAAGTCCTCTCCATTGCACAAATGCAAAGCACGTACTGACAACTGAGCACTGACATTGCTACACGGTGTATAAATATACAGTATGCTAATGGTTTCTACAATGTTTGGAATGAGTCTGAGGACAGCAGGTACAGATATGAACTAATTAATATTTCATATTTGCTTTAAAAGGGAGTTTGTAAGATCAAATCTAATTTTATTATTTATTTTGCCATCTTTCATGTAATTTAATTCTGAAAATGTTGGGTTTATCAATTCCTGCCCTAAAAACCCAAAAGTTTTCTTTAAATTAACATAGAACCAGCGTTGCAAGTCGGTATCACATATTCAGCACAAGGACATACGCGGCGAAATATATTCACAAACACCACACATAGGCAGACGCAGCAAGCCTTGCGCTGAGTATAGGAGCACTGTAACTACCTGGAAGTCTTAACAAACACCTAATGCAGGTCCAATCTCCACATTGCAAATTAACTAATAAACAGCTAAATTACAAGTTGTGCCTTCGTATTTTAACTCTGAAAAAATGGCCATTTCAGCATTAAAACTTCACTGCAGCCATTACAAGTCTTGTCGGTATAGCTGTACCGCAAGCCATTTAGCCTGTAACGCAACGTGAGTCCTGCACACGTAAAAATTAAGTTTTTTCATAGAGCAGCCATTACGAGTTTTGCGGTAAGGCTTAAAGATTAGCGTTGCAGCCTATACCGACAAGATCTGTTCCGCAATCTGAGAGAAAACTGTTACATAAAACTCATAACTAATGTGTTACAAAGTACACTAACACCCATAAACTACCTATTAACCCCTAAACCGAGGCCCCCCTGCATCGCAAATACTATATTAAAGTCATTAACCCCTAATCTGCCGCTCCCGATGTCGCCGCCATAAAAAGAATTATTAACCCCTATGCCGCTCCCCTACATCGCCACCACTATAATAAAGTTATTAACCCCTAAACCGCCACCCTCCCGCATCGCCCCCACTGCACTAAAGTTATTAAGCCCTACACAGCCACCACTATTTAAATATAATTAACCCCTAATTTTCCGCCCGCCACATCGCCCCCACTGTACTAAAGTTATTAAGCCCTACAACGCCGCCACTATAATAAACCTATTAGCCCCTAAACCCCAAGCCCCCCACACTGAAATATACTAAAGTAAACTATTAACCCCTAAACCAAAAGCCCCCCACATCGCAATAAACTAAATTAAACTAATAACCCCTAAACCTAATGCCCCCCTAACTTTATATTAAAATTACAATTTCCCTATCTTAAATTAAATTAAAACTTACCTGTCAAATTAAAAGAACTAAGTTTAAACTAACAATTAAACTAATATATCTATTAAACTAAAATTAAACTAACTACCAATTAAATAAAACTAAACAACACATCCTAACACTTACAAACTAATTGCAAAAAAATAAAAAAGACTAAATTAAAAAAATAACAAACACTAAATTACAAAAAATAACAAACAAAATTATTAAAAATAAAAACAGAATTACCCCTAATATAATAGCCCTATCAAAATAAAAAAGCCCCCAAAATAAATAAAACAACCCTAGACTACAATAAACTACCAATAGCCCTTAAAAGGGTCTTTTGTAGGGCATTGTCTTAAGTTAAACAGCTCTTTCACCTGTAAAAAAGAAATACAAGAACCCCCCAACAGTAAAACCCACTATCCAACCAACCCCCCAAAATAAAAAACCTAACTCTACAAAAAACCTAAGCTACCCATTACCCTTAAAAGGGCATTTGTATTGGCATTGCCCTTAAAAGGACATTTAGCTCTTTTACAAGCCCAAACCCTAAACAAAAAAAAAAACACCCAAAAAAGAACCTTAAAAAAAAAAAATCACCAAAAATCACTAACCCCCGAAGATCCACTTACAGTTTTTGAAGTCCCGCTTGAACGATCTTCATCCAGGCGGCAAAGTCCTCATCCAGGCGGTGAAAAGTCTTCATCCAGGCGGCCTCTTCTATTTGATTTGAACATCCAATAGAATTTCAGAAGCTCTCATCCTATTTGCTGTTTTGAACAGCCAATAGGATTTCAGTAGCTCTCATCCTATTGGCTGATTTGAATTTCCAAAATCAAATCAGCCAATAGGAATTCAAGGGACGCCATCTTGAATCGCGTACCTTGCTTTGAAGATTCAGTGTATGGCTGCGACCATATGAAGAGGATGCTCCGCGCCGGATGTCTTCAGGATGGATCCGCTCCATGCCGCCTGGATGAGGACTGCGCCGCCTGGATGGAGATAGGAGAGGCTGCCTGGATAAAGACTTCTCACGCGGGACTTCAAAAACTCAAAAACTCTAAGTGGATCTACGGTGGGTTTTATTTTTAGTTTAGGGTTTGGGCTTGTAAAAGAGCTAAATGCCCTTTTAAGGGCAATGCCCATACAAATGCACTTTTCAGGGAAATGGGTAGCTTAGGTTTTTTAATTATTTTGTGGGTTTGGGGGGTTTGTAATGTTAGTGGGTGTTTGTATTTTTTTTCCAGGTAAATGAGCTGTTTAACTTAGGGCAAAATCCTACAAAAGGCCCTTTTAAGGGCTATTGGTAGTTTATTCTAGATTAGGTTTTTTTATTTTTTTTTTATTTTTTTTTAAAATGGGTATTAGAATAGGAATCATTTTTATTATTTTTGATAATTTGTTATTTTGTGTAATGTATTTTTTTCGTTTTGGGGTGGGTTTTTATTTTTAGATTAGGGCTTTAGCATTTCACAAAATAGCGCTATGCCAATACAAATGCCAATGGTTAGCTAAGGTTTTACTTTATTTTTATTTTGTGGGTTTGGGGGTGGGGGTTTGTATATTGTTAGGGGGTGTTTGTTTTGTAGCAAAAGAGCTGTTAACTTTAGCGTAATGCCCTACAAAAGGCCCTTTTAAGGGCCCTTGGTAGTTTATTCTAGATTAGGTTTTTTTATTTTGGGGTGTTTTCTTTTAAAAGGGTATTAGAATAGGAATAATTTTTATTATTTTGTATACTTTTTTTAATGTTAGGTTTTAGTGTAAGGCAGCTTAGGTTTTATTTCACAGGTAAGTTTATATTTATTTTAACTAGGTAGTTAGTAAATAGTTAATAACTATTTACTAACTAGTCTACCTAGTTAAAATAAATACAAACTTACCTGTGAAATAAAAATAAAACCTTAGCTAGATACAATGTAACTATTAGTTATATTGTAGCTAGCTTATGATTTATTTCACAGGTAAGTATTTAGTTTTAAAGAGGTATTATTTACTTAATAATTGTAAGTTTAATTTATCTCTATTTTAATTATGCTAAAGTTAGGGAGTGTTAGGGTTAGAGTTAGGCTTAGGGTTATGTTAGGGTTAGGTTTAGGGGTTAATATATAGTTTAATTTAGGTTTTTGCGATGTGGGGGGCTGGCAGTTTAGGGGTTAATAGGTTTTAGTGGCAGTTATGTGGGAGGCCAGAGGTTTAGGGGTTTATAAATGATGTCAGGGAGCGGCGGAATAGGGGTTAATAGATTTATTATAGTGTGGGTGATGTTGGGGTGCAGGGGAATAGGGGTTAATAACTTTAGTATAGTGGTGGCGATATCGGGAGCAGCAGATTAGGGGTTAATAGTTTTATTTAGGTGGCAGCGATATCGGGAGCGGCAGATTAGGGGATAATAACATTATGTAGGTAGCAGCGATGTCGGTAGGGGGCAGATTAGAGGTGTTTAGATGCGAGGTTTATGTTAGGGTGTTAGGTTTAAACGTCACTTTTTTTTTCTCCATAGACATCCATGGGGCTGCGTTACAGAGCTTTTCATTCCACGATCGCAGGTGTTAGACTTTTTTCTGACACGCTCTCCCCATTGATGTCTATGGGGAAATCGTGCATGAGCATGTCAAAACGGTGCTTGTATTTTCTGCGGTATAAAGCTCAACGCAACTATATCGCACACACAAGCCGGCTGTTTCAAAATTTGTAATGGCTGCGCTATAGGGAGTTAAATAACGCAACTTTTGTTGCATTCGTTAATTTCCCTATAGCGCAAATAACTTGTAATCTAGCTGAAAATTATTAACCCCTAATCAGTCACCCACCCAAAACGCAAAGTATCTAATTACAATATTTACCCCTAATCCGCCAAACCCCCACATCGCAAACTACCTATTAAAACTATTAAACTCTAAATCGCCAAACCCCACAACGCAATCTATCTAATTAACCTTTTAACCCCTAAACCTCCATCCCCCTACAATGCAAAGTATTAATCTAATCACTAAGCCCCCTAACCTAACACCCTCTAAATTAACCACAATTAACTACACTTACATAAAATCGAAAATGACCACCTTAAAAAATTAATTTAAAATTAACAAAATAAAAAAATCCTAACTTAACATTAAAATAAAAAATCCTAACATTACATTTAAAAAAAGAACAAGATTAAATGAAAATACAAAATCTAATATTACAAAAAATAAAAAAATCTAAAATTACAGAAAAATATAATAGTCTTAATAGTGTTGATAGGTACTTTGCGTTGTGGAGGATGGCGGATTTGGGGTTAATACATTTATTAAGTACTTTGCTCTGTGGGGGTTGGCGGATTAGGGGTTAATAGTTTAAATAGGTAGATTGTGTAGTGGGGGATGGCGGTTTAGAGGTTAATACATTTTATTAGTATTTGCGATGTGGGGGAATGGCGGATATAGGGGTTTTGGCGTGTCGGGTTCATTATTGGGTGGCGGGTTACATTTTTATGGGTCGATCTAAACTTTTTTATTTTTTTTCTTACGCATCGGAAGATCAGTATCTGATCTGCCGGCGCCATATATGTGATTCACCCAATGTGCGAGGTGAATTTACGGGCGGCGTGGGTTTCAGCAGTTGTGCTGAATCCTATGCCATATATGTAATCTCACCCCTAGTTTACAACATTGTTGCTTTATGTATTCTAAAACTATACTTAAGTATTCAAAATTTAAACATTAAATATAACTTAAATAAACCAATCAACCTCCATATTATTCTCAGGCTAATCTTTGAATGCAGCATTTTGTCTCGGTATTAAAGGGATATGAAACAAAAATAAAACTTTCATGTTTCAGATCGTGCATAAAATTTGCTTTGTTCTCTTGACATCCTTTGTAGAAAATCATACCTAGGTAGGCTCAGGAGTTGGGAGCTAACTGCTTATTGGTAGCTGCACATATATACCTGTTGTCATTGGCTTACCGATGTGGTCAGCTAGCTCCCAGTAAAGCATTGCTGATCCTTTAATAAAGGATACCAAGAGAATGACATAATTTGATAATAGAAGTAAAATGGAAAATTCTTTAAAATTCTATGCTGTGTCTGAATCATAAAATAAAAAATGTGTGATTCTTGTTCTTTTAATTTGTAAACTCCCTCCCACGAAAACACTGATTTTCTCAAGCCTTTAAATCCATCACAACATGTAATCACAATCAAACACTAAACCCCACAAACAATAAATAAACATTGTAGAATGTTTTAATTTTGGAAACAATGGTTAATTGTACCTTGGGTATAAAAAAAAGTGCTTCATTATTTGCTTGTTCTGTTTGTGTAAAATATTTTAACTAACATTTTACTTTTGTTATGTCCAGCAGGTGGCGCTCAAACAGTTTTTCGATGGTAAATTATCAATATCAGTGTTGTATTTAAGGAGTTAAAATTACAGTTTGTTGAGAAAATTGCATGTTAGAGCTGTCACTGAATGGCTGAATAGCTGTCACTAACTATGGCTGGGTCCAGTTTTCTAAAAGGTGCCAGTGTGGTAGGAAATATCATGCCACCCTCACACCCTCTAGATCTAAACCTGGTAGTCCCAGAGAGAGAAGAATTGCCTCCCACAGAAAATAACAAAGCTCTCTGGAATGTAAACTCTTGCAGGGAAGAGAAATATGTGGGGACACTAACCTCTAGTGCACATATTTATATTATAAAATAAAATTATTTTTAAAGGGACAGAATAGTCAAAATTAAACTTTCATTATTCCGATAGGGCATGTCATTTTAAACATCTTTCCAATTTACTTTTATCATCAAATGTGTTTGGTTCTCTTGGTATTCTTAGTTAAAAGCTAAACCTAGGTAGGCTCATATGCTAATTTCTAAGCCCTTGAAGGCCCCCTTTTATCTGAATGCATTTTTATTTGCTTTTTACAACAGAAGACTGCTAGTTCATGTGGGCCATATAGATAACATTGTGCTCACGCCCGGGGAGTTATTTAAGAGTCAGCATAACACAGCACTAATTGGCTAAAATGCAAGTTAATAGATAATAAATAAAAAGTCATGTGATCAGGGGGCTGTCAGAAGATTCTTAGATACAAGGTTATTATCACAGAGGTAAAAAGTATATTAATATAACTGTGTTCGTTATGTAAAACTTGGGAATGGTTAATTAAAGGATTATCTATCTTCTTAAACAATAACAATTCTGGAGAAGGCTGTCCTTTTAACTTTTCAAAACTGGCTTAATTCTTTTTTGTTTTATCCCATGTAGTCATCTCTCAAAACAGCAATAGCTTTCAAATGAATAAAATATCTCTATTTGATCAAATTGCTTACTCTTCCAATAACACTACTTGCAAAGTAGCTTGCAGCAGAACCAGCTATTTTCTGAAACAGCTTCGTAGTACAACAATGCACACATCATCTCTTATGGGACCCGATGCTAAAAGGATTGTTACAATAGTGCTATATTATAAAGGATCTGCACTGTAATCAAGATTGCAGGTGAATTGTTCTAAAGGTAGGAAATCACAGTCTCGCCAAGAGGCCTTATACTATACTCACTGTGGGAGGCGATAGTTCTCTTCCACTGGCGGAATGTTAAAAGCAAGATTGCCATTTGCAGCCAAGGTGTAATGTACAGTAAATAATCCTTTTATACACAGCATTGAATGGCAATATAATTTATATGTGTGAACCGAAACTCAACCACTTTTGCTACTATACAATAATGAAACTAGTATGTGAACAATAAACCTATATGATCTGGGGTATTGTAGGTAAATACCCAATCTAGGGCCAGATTACAAGTAGTGTACTATTTTTTTTCTGCTTGAGAGCTGACTGGGCTAAAAAAAAAATTGTAAAAAATAAGTGCTGCCGGATTAGCAGCATGCGTATTACAAGTTAAAAGTAAATAGGTAGCAAACAAGCAAAAGACCCAGGCGCACTAACTTCAGGTCTTCGAATATCACGACTGTGCTAACTCCTCCCCATAGACTTCAATGGGGCACAGAATACTTTACATTCCTATGATCTTCACTTAGAAGAAAATGTTCTTTTTATTTGTAAACATATTTTTAATATTTATATACAGTATACAGTTGCAAGAAAAAGTATTTGAACCCTTTGGAATGATATGGATTTCTGCACAAATTGGTCATAAAATGTGATCTGATCATCATCTAAGTCACAACAATAGACAATCACAGTCTGCTTAAACTAATAACACACAAAGAATGAAATGTTGCCATGTTTATATTGAACACACCATGTAAACATTCACAGTGCAGGTGGAAAAAGTATGTGAACCACTAGACTAATGACATCTCCAAGAGCTAATTGGAGTGAGATGTCAGCCAACTGGAGTCCAATCAATGAGATGAGATTGGAGGTGTTGGTTACAGCTGCCCTGCCCTATAAAAAACACACACCAGTTCTGGGTTTGCTTTTCACAAGAAGCATTGCCTGATGTGAATGATGCCTCGCACAAAAGAGCTCTCAGAAGACCTACGATTAAGAATTGTTGACTTGCATAAAGCTGGAAAGGGTTATAAAAGTATCTCCAAAAGCCTTGCTGTTTATCAGTCCACGGTAAGACAAATTGTCTATAAAGGGAGAAAGTTCAGCACTGCTGCTACTCTCCCTAGAAGTGGCCGTCCTGTAAAGATGACTGCAAGAGCAAAGCGCAGACTGCTCAATGAGGTGAAGAAGAATCCTAGAGTGTCAGCTAAAGACTTACAAGAGTCACTGGCAAATGCTAACATCCCTGTTAGCGAATCTACAATACGTAAAACACTTAACAAGAATGGATTTCATGGGAGGATACCACAGAGGAAGCCACTGCTGTCCAAACAAAACATCGCTGCACGTTTACAGTTTGCACAAGAGCACCTGAATGTTCCACAGCAGTACTGGCAAAATATTCTGTGGACAGATGAAACCAAAGTTGAGTTGTTTGGAAGAAACACACAACACTATGTGTGGCGAAAAAGAGGCACAGCACACCAACATCAAAACCTCATCCCAACTGTGAAGTATGGTGGTGGGGGCATCATGGTTTGGGGCTGCTTTGCTGCGTCAGGGCCTGGACGGATTGCTATCATCGAAGGAAAAATGAATTCCCAAGTTTATCAAGACATTTTGCAGGAGAACTTAAGGCCATCTGTCTACCAGCTGAAGCTCAACAGAAGATGGGTGTTGCAACAGGACAATGACCCAAAGCATAGAAATAAATCAACAACAGAATGGCTTAAACAGAAGAAAATACGCCTTCTGAAGTGGCCCAGTCAGAGTCCTGACCTCAACCCGATTGAGATGCTGTGGCATGACCTCAAGAAATCGATTCACACCAGACATCCCAAGAATATTGCTGAACTGAAACAGTTCTGTAAAGAGGAATGGTCAAGAATTACTCCTGACCGTTGTGCACGTCTGATCTGCAACTACAGGAAACGTTTGGTTGAAGTTATTGCTGCCAAAGGATGTTCAACCAGTTATTAAATCCAAGGGTTCACATACTTTTTCCACCTCCACTGTGAATGTTTACATGGTGTGTTCAATAAAAACATGGCAACATTTCATTCTTTGTGTGTTATTAGTTTAAGCAGACTGTGATTGTCACATTTTATGACCAATTTGTGCAGAAATCCATATCATTCCAACGAGTTCACATACTTTTTCTTGCAACTGTATATATATGTGTGTGTGTGTGTGGATATTTTGTGTTGTAAAACATATATAAATACCTATATGAATATATACAGATATATATTGTATATACAGACATACAGTATATAGAAATAGTAAAAAGTTAATTTTCAACTAAGTGAAGGACATATGAATTTCAAGTATGTCTATTCAAAACACATTAACACATGTTTAAAATGAATAATATATATATATATATATATATATATATATATATATATATACATGCAGACACACAGTATATATACAGAGTATATATACTGTTATATATATATATATATATATATATATATATATACAGTAGATATACACAGTATTTATATATATATATATATATATATATATATACACACACATATATATATATATATATATATCAATCAGACGAAGAATGGCAATAGTCGATAGTCTTGAGAAAGGCCTGGGTAAGGCCGAAACGCGTTGACATACTGGTGAGCTTATTTCCATTGATTTTAAAGTGTACAAACTTTATTGCACCATTGTGTTTTTTCATCTTTTCACAGGTTCAGGAGAGTTTTTTATCGTACATTTTTATTTTTTGTTCTTACCTTTTTCATTTTTTCCTATTTTTTTTATTATTTTTTTATTTTTTCCATTTCATTTTTGAGAGTTTTTTGGCATCTCTTTCTATCATCCGAATACACTCCTAGAGGAGCCAGCAACATATTGCATGTTTTGGAACTATTACACTGATTGGAAATTAATACTTGGATACACTTACACACCAAACCTTTTGGACACCTTCTTTTACCTTTTTTTGGACATTATTTGGACACATATATCTATTTTTGGACACTTTAGCACATATTGCTTTTTATATTTCAGGACTTTTATGCATTGATGTTTATTGAGTTCTTTATACACATTGAGTTTTCAACACATTGTATTATACATTCCCATGCTTTGATGATTATTGTGCTTCTACACCCACTAGGATTGTCGCATACTCTCTAAATCTTTTTAACCATTGATTTTATACCACTGCCTTTATATTATTGTTGCTGATTTATATTTCTATTGGTTATTCTTAGAAGATATCATCTGTATCACTAGCTACTGATTTTAGATATACCCATGGATCCATGCAGTTTTTTAGCCTATGCACTATTCATTTAACGTATGTTTATTGTTCTCTGTATGATTTATTGTATTGGACTATATGTATTAAACTGTTCACATAGACCACAATAGCCATATAGCTTTTAGCGCTCCCTTCCACTCAGCTTATCTTACATTTCTTTTAAGTCTGCTAGGGGACTCTTTTGGTAGAGAGCTTTAGGCACCTATACTAGCGCTCGGCTTACACCCTCAACACTACATAATGAGAAAAAGTCTAACACCTGCAAAAAAGCAGCGTAAAACTCACGAACGCAGCCCCATTGATTCCTATGGGGAAACACATTTTATGTTTAAACCTAACACCCTAACATGAACCCCCGAGTCTAAACACCCCTAATCTTACATTTATTTACCCCTAATCTGCCACCCCCGACATCACTGACACTTATATTATTCTCTCAACCCCTAATCTGCCGCTCCGGACACCGCCGCCACCTAAATTATATTTATTAACTCCTAATCTGCTGCCCCAACATCGCTGCCACCTACATTATATTTATTAAACCCTAATCTTCCGCCCCCAATGTCGCTGCAACCTACCTACACTTATTAACCCCTAATCTGCCGCCCTCAATGTCGCCGCCACTATATTAAATGTATTAACCCCTAAACCTAAGTCTAACCCTAACCCTAACACCCCCTAATTGAAATATAATTAAAATAATTCTAAATAAAATTTCTATCATTAACTAAATTATTCCTATTTAAAACTAAATACTTACCTATAAAATAAACCCTAAGCTAACTACAATATAACTAATAGTTACATTGTAGCTAGCTTAGGGTTTATTTTTATTTTACAGGCAAGTTTGTATTTATTTTAACTATGTAGAAAAGTTGTTAAATAGTTGTTAACTATTTAATAGCTACCTAGCTAAAATTAAATAAATTAAACTAGCTAAATCACACAAAAAACACTAAATTACAGAAAATAAAAAACAAATTACAGATCTTTGAACTAATTACACCTAATCTAATAGCCCTATCAAAATAAAAAAAGCCCCCCCAAACAAAAACAAAAAACCCTAGCCTAAACTAAACTATCAATAGCCCTTAAAAGGGCCTTTTGCGGGGCATTGCCCCAAAGTAATCAGCTCTTTTACCTGTAAAAAAAAAATACAAACAACCCCCCCAACAGTAAAACCCACCACCCACACAACCAACCCCCCAAATAAAATCCTTTCTAAAAAAACCTAAGCTCCCCATTGCCCTGAAAAGGGCATTTGGATGGGCATTGCCCTTAAAAGGGCATTTAGCTCTTTTGCAGGCCCAAAGTCCTAACCTAAAAAATAAACCCACCCAATACACCCTTAAAAAAATCCGAACACTAACCCCCAAAGATTCACTTACCGGGAGAAGTCTTCATCCAAGCGGCAAGATGTCCTCAACGAAGTCTTCATCCATGCGGCATCTTCTATCTTCATTCTTCCGGCACAGAGTGGGTCCATCTTCAAGACATCCGACGCGGAGCATCCTCTTCAAACGATGGCTTATTCGTAATGAATATCTCTTTAAGTGACGTCATCCAAGATGGCGTCCCTTAGATTCCGATTGGCTGCTAGAATTCTATCAGCCAATCAGAATTAAAGTAGAAAAAATCCTATTGGCTGATTCAATCAGCCAATAGGATTGAGCTTGCATTCTATTGGCTGATTGGAACAGCCAATAGAATGTCAGCTCAATCCTATTGGCTGATTGCATCAGCCAATAGGATTTTTTCAACCTTAATTCCGATTGGCTGTTAGAATTCTATCAGCCAATCGGAATCTAAGGTACGCCATCTTGGATGATGTCACTTAAAGAGATATTCATTACGAAGAAGCCGTCGTTTGAAGATGTTGTCGGATGTCTTGAAGATGGACCCACTCCGCGCCGGAAGGATGAAGATAGAAGAGGCCGTCTGGATGAAGACATCTGCCCGTCTGGAGGACCACTTCTGCCCATCTGGAGGACCACTTCTGCCGGCTTCATTGATGACATCTTGCCGCTTGGATGAAGACTTCTCCCGGTAAGTGAATCTTTGGGGGTTAGTGTTAGGATTTTTTTAAGGGTGTATTGGGTGGGTTTATTTTTTAAGTTAGGGCTTTGGGCCTGCAAAAGAGCTAAATGCCCTTTTAAGGGCAATGCCCATCCAAATGCCCTTTTCAGGGCAATGGGGAGCTTAGTTTTTTTTTAGTTAGGATTTCATTTGGGGGGTTGGTTGTGTGGGTGGTGGGTTTTACTGTTGGGGGGGTTGTTTGTATTTTTTTTACAGGTAAAAGAGCTGATTACTTTGGGGCAATGCACCGCAAAAGGCCCTTTTAAGGGCTATTGAACGTTTAGTTTAGGCTGGGGTTTTTTTTATTTGGGGGGGGGCTTTTTTCTATTTTGATAGGGCTATTAGATTAAGTGTAATTAGCTTAAAGATCTGTAATTTGTTTTATATTTTCTGTAATTTAGTGTGGGGGGGTTTGTGATTTAGCTAATTTAATTTATTTAATTGTTTTTAATTTAGTTAATTTATTTAATTGTATTTAATTTAGTTAATTTATTTGATTGTAGTGTAATGTTAGGTGTTAGTGTAACTTAGGTTAGGTTTTATTTTACAGGTCAATTTGTATTTATTTTAGCTAGGTAGTTATTAAATAGTTAATAACTATTTAATAACTATTCTACCTAGTTAAAATAAATACAAACTTGCCTGTAAAATAAAGATAAACCCTAAGCTAGCTACAATGTAACTATTAGTTATATTGTAGCTAGCTTAGGGTTTATTTTATAGGTAAGTATTTAGTTTTAAATAGGAATAATTTAGTTAATGATAGTAATTTTCTTTAGATTTATTTTAATTATATTTAGGTTAGGGGGTGTTAGGGTTAGACTTAGATTTAGGGGTTAATACATTTAATATAGTGGCCGTGACATTGGGGACGGCAGATTAGGGGTTAATAAGTATATTGTAGGTGGCGGCGATGTTAGGGGTGGCAGATTAGGGGTTAATAATATTTAACTAGTGTTTGCGATGCGGGAGTGCGGTGGTTTAGGGGTTAATATGCTTATTCTAGTGGTGGCGATGTCCAGAGCGGCAGATTAGGGGTTAAAAATGTTCCTATAGTGTTTGCAATGCTGGAGGGCCTTCGGTTTAGGGGTTAATAGGTAGTTTATGGGTGTTAGTGTACTTTTTAGCACTTTAGTTATGAGTTTTATACTACGGCGTTGTAGTGTAAAACTCATAACTACTGACTTTAGAATACGTTACGGATCTTGGAGGTAGAAGGTGTACCGCTCACTTTTTGGCCTCCCAGGACAGACTCGTAATACCAGCGCTATGGAAGTCCCATAGAAAAAAGGGTTAACGAAGTTTACGTAAGTCGTTTTGCGGTAAGGCCAAAGAAGTGTGCGGTGCCCCTAAACCTGCAAGACTCGTAATAGCAGCGGTAGTGAAAAAGCAGCATTAGGACCTGTTAATGCTGCTTTTTCAGCTTAACGCAAAACTCGTAATCTAGGGGTATATTTTTTTAGAGTCCCCATATTATGAGAACATAGTGACGTTAGTTAAAGGCTAAGCTAGGCAGGAATTATCTTCATATTTTAAGCCAAAGAGTTAAACTTAGTTTTCAATTTAATCTTTAAAAAGTTTCAGTCTAAAATTATTTCCTCATCGCACTTAAGTGACAATCTGCACAGAACAGTCAATGAGAGCATTTATGTAGGTTCCAGTGTCAGCTGTTTCATTTTGCCACCGGCACAGCTAAGTGTTTGGGCATGAAAAGTATTACGAGCAAACAGTCAATTCTAGTGGAACAGACAATGATTCCTATTATATGTGAATTTTGTCCTAAGGGTATAATTACATAAAGGATTTATTAGTGTTGTTATTAGAGCAATTTAATCAAATCCATGATATCGTAACATCCATTTCACATTCGTACATCTGCATAAACACATTTTTGTAGTAAAAAATGTAGGAATTTACTTGTTGGTGGGAAAAAAAACCTGCTTTAATTCTAACAAATGGACAAAGCCACAACTGTGAAATACAAATATTTATGTAATGTACATAAAATGTCTCATCAGGGTTATATATGCATAAGTTTAAGTTGGGGCAATTGTAGAAAAGAGTATTGGGGGGGGGGGACGAAACACTTACCCTGGTAACAGGAAGCCGGAGACAAGCGCCAGGGAAGCCTGTGGGAGGAGTCATCAGTGTTGAATGGGTGGAGTCGGGTGGAGGTGTGGTCAGTGACACATATTAAGGAGGCAAAGCTGGGTATGCAGTGGTTGTAGATGTACAATGCGAGCCAGAGCATGGTTGGCAAGGAGGGACCATAGAAGTTGAACAAGCATTCACATAGTGGAGGTGCAGCCAAAAATGTTGGAGTACTTTTGCAATTCCTGTGCACCCCTGATGAAATGGCCCCCAACAATTCACATTCCTATACAAAGTGCCTTGAAAGGCTTTTCACTGGGTTTTTAAATCTCAGGCCATGCAAAACAGCCCTCCCCATGTCTTACAATGGGACAATCCCAGCTCACTGTTTCAATCCATTAGAAAAGCAGGATTTTTAGGTTTTTAAAATTCTATAACCCTGACCTGACATTTTAAATGTTAACATTTTTGTGTAAGCTCAATATACAAACCATCCTTTTCTTTGTTTCAAATATTGTTCAGATCATACTTTACATTTACATCATTTCCATTGGAAGGACATACAGAATGATGATTTGTAAAAATAAATAGACAGTTGACTCTTACTTATTATGGGTTCATCACACAATATATTGCTTGATAATTATTGGCTAGTTTTTATTGAATTTTAGATATACATCATAACAGAAAAAAACAATATTGCCCACATGGGATATGAATAATACAATTAGAAGATAAATGAGAGTCCATGTTATCCACCAAGTTCAAAAGAACTAAGTTGTCTGATATAAATATTACAATAAAAGGTAAAATGCTGGTGGAATTAATAATGAAAGTGTGCCATTAAAGAATAAAAGAGAAAGGAGGAAAGAAAAGAAGATGAAGAGGAATGGAAGGGTGGAAGTCTGCATGTTTTACTACACCAGTGAACAGGTGTATACGTTAAGTATATGATGTGAATTGATTGGTCAGGTCTGTGAAGAAGATGGGGATGTGTCCAGGTGTCTAAAAGAGTACAGGAACTCTTCCCAATAAAATTTGACCTCCTAAAAAGAAGTAGATGTATTGTGTTTTAAGTATCCATAATCCTCAAGAGTTAACAGTTTGGTGACCAACATGTTTCTCAATGAGGTTAGTGTAGTTTTCCAGTGACAAGCTATTAGGGATTTAGCTTCACTGAGTCCTATCTGTACTAAATTGAATCTAAGTTTACAAGGGTCAAATAGAAATCATTAGTTGGGACTGACCGGAGGTGAATTTCAACTTTTTGGCACACAAATTAAGTAGGCTACCGCTCTCTCCCCACCCCCTCCAACACCTCCTGGAGGCTTCAGGATATATGGGACTAAGTCTCAATGGGGTTAGATACCACTGAATTAGCAGTTTGTAGTAAACTGTAAGATTTGTGGTGAGGAAGAGGATTTGCAAGTATTTGAGACAGTTTGTGAAACTCCCCCCTCCGAGGTCCTCTAGTCTCTCTCTTTAAATTAATTTAAAGTTAATTAGCGGAATTGTATAGTACCATTCCTGCATTATTTTAGAACTATTATCAAATCCTCCTACCGTTTCTGCATTTAAAAGTATTCACAATAAAGGGGATCATTTTGAAGAGATGTTACGACCTGACGTAATAATCTGGTCCCATTTACTCAAAAGAAGTCGGTTGATGTCTAAGTAAAAACATTGTGGGGGTCTGAATTCTTTCGGGACCCAACATAAAGTACTTATTCCGGGAGTTTTTAAGGTATGCAAATCTGTTGAAGCTTTAGAATCACCCAACCTGTGCCAGTCTAGCACTCTTTAAAGAGTAACTGCATTATAATAGTCATGTATGTTTGGCAATGCTAATCCTCCTCTATTGGTTGACCTATAAAAGGTCGTCTTACTTATTATAGGCTTTCTCTTCCCTCAATAATTGATGGTAATTTGTAGTTAGCTAAGAAACCAATTTGGTGAGTAGGTAGTGCTTGAATGATATATAGCATACAAGGAAACATTTTCATTTTAATGAATTTAACGTGGCCCCACCATGAGAGGGTTTTTGTGGCCCAGTCATGAAGATCCTTCTGGGTACTGTGAAAAAGGGATGCATAATTTTTATTGAAAAGTATTTTAGGGTTAGGTGAAATAAAGATCCCTAGGTATTTGATAGCTTCTGCTTGGAGTTGCAGTGGCAATATATTTAAGATCACTGATTTCTGCATGTTAACTAAAAAAATGGATAATCTACAAAAATGTTTAAATCTCTTAGGATTACTGGTATTTCTCAGGGGATGTGACCAAAAATAAAATATCTGCACATTGCATTGTCTTTTTCCTATGCATTTGTTGATTATGCAGTACCACTGTATTTAACACAACTAGAAATTTCAAATGCAAAAAAAGAGCCTTAAAGGCACATTATATTCAAAATTGTATCCCTCATAAAATGCTTAATTTTTATTGTCTGGTTTTCCTGTAATTTAACTCTGAAAACTGTAGTCTTTCCACTACTGATGATTTTGATGCTCTACCACTAAGTTTTATTAATGTCTATTAAAGTTTTAACTCAGGATTTAAGACCATGGAAGATTATTTTATAATCTTTATTGTTGTAAAAATGCAATGTGCATTTTCTCTTGAGATTCTCTTGAGTATTTATACGCTGATTAATTTCACAAGTTAGCTTGGTATATAACAGATTGAGCTGGAAGAAATGTGTTTATGAGGTTTGCCATCTCATATTAACATTGTATCCCAAAATCCATTCTGAAATTTCACTCGCTTTGAGCGAATCTGCCACGTGCCTCTGGAAGCAAAAGCGTTAATCACCTGAGATTTGCTCACTTTCGAAAACAATAACTGCATTGATATATAACACAGCTGGCTGAGTTTAATGGTTGCTGTATATTTGCACGTTCATAAATTTGGAGCCATAAAGCTCTCTTCGGGGTATCAGCTGGAAATGTCAGCAAAGAGTAACTCAACCTTATTGCTTAGAAATATAATTTTTACTTTAATTCCAAAAACAGGGCCATAACTATAATAAAGTACTAAGGGAAAAAAGGGAAAAACGCCCTAAAATGGATTTATAAGGGCTATAAATTAGACTGCACTGGAGAACTTTGTAAGTAATTATAGATTTATAAATTTTAAATGACGTTAAATGAAAACTGAGTTGAAAATACTGTATATAAATCAAAACAGATCAAGCACAAGAAAATAAAATCCGTGTAAATTTTTATATAAGCAGTGGAGCTATGGAAGCAGCTGTCAGAAAAGATGATATAGTATGATACAGGCTCACAAAGCTACCAACTGCTCCACACATTGTTATGGCTCCAACCACAAACCAACCAAACTCTACCGATAAGTCTACCTCACTCAACCAAGTTCCAATCTTGCTAGGCATTCTGCAAATATAATATTTATATATATACTATAATTGCATTTGTAATGACCGTCGCCGTCGGCAGTTGCGCACGCATCCTCAATGGAATGTTGGCAGCGTGGATTCCAAAAATGGCAGGGTGGTGAAATAATCCACGATGGATGCAGCGAAGGTGAACCCAGCATTACAAAAGCAAAAACTAATAGCCCGCATCAAGTATTAAAAATAAATAAAAAAAACGCCCGCATCAACTATTAAAAAAAAAAAAACTAACCTCCCGCATCAAGTATTTAAAAAAAAAAAATAATTAACCGCCTGCATCAAGTATTAAAAAAAAAAAATAACTACGATTACAAAAAATAAAAAAGGCTAACATTACAGAAAATAAAAAAACTAATTATCAAAGTTTAAAAAATTAAACCTAATCCCTATGAAAATAAAAAAGCCCCCCCAAAATAAAAACTCCCCCTAATCTAAGAATAAACTGCCAGTAGCCCTTAAAAGGCCTTTTTGCAGGGCATTGCCCCAAGATAAGCAGCTCTTCTGCAGAAGAAAAAAAGTCTAAGTCCCCCCTAACAGTAAACCCCCCACCCACCAAATTCCCCCATAAAAACTAACACAAAAAAACCCTAAACTACTCATTACCCTGAAAAGAGCATTTGTAGGGGCATTGCCCTTAAAAGGGCATTTAGCTCTTCTACAAAGTGCCCCAAAACAAACTAATAAAAAAAATACCCCCCATAAAAATTAAAAATAAACTAACACTAAAGCCCCAAATAGATACTCACGGGTCCTGAAGTCCGGCGGAGAAGATCTTCTTCCATTCGGGTCCATATTTTTCATCCACAGCAAAGGCGGCGCAGATTAGAAATGCGGAGCGGTGTTTCCAGATGTGGAGATCCTTGGCGGCAATGGTTCTTGGTGGCGATGGTCCTTAGCGGCAGTTTCCGGCTGGTGGTGCTTCTCGGCGGCGTGGAGGTTCCTCTTCACGCAATCATCTGTCGCACACTGATGATTAAATCCAAGGTACCCCAAATTTATTGGGGTACCTTGCATTCCTATTGGCTGACATTTTCACATCGGCCAATAGGATAAGAGAAAGTGAAATTTTATTGGCTGGTGAAGAGCCAATAGAATTTCATTTGCTCTCATCCTATTGGCTGTTCACCAGCCAATAAGATTTCACTTGCTCTAATCCTATTGCCTGCTAAACAACCAATAGGATGAGAGCAAGTGAAATCCTATTGGCTGTTCACCAACCAATAAGATTTCACTTGGTCTCCTCCTATTGGCTGATGTGAAAATGTCAGTGAATAGGAATAAAGGGTACCCCAATAAATATGGGGTACCTTGGATTTAATCTTCAGTGTGCGGCAGATGATCAAATTAAGAGGAACCTCCATGCCTCTGAGGAGCACTGCTGCCGGGGACCACCACCAAGAACCATCGCCACCAAGCACCATCGCCACATCTGGAAACACCGCTCCACATCTCCGCTCTGGGCTGCCTTCGCTGTGGATGAAGATGTTGGAGCCGCCTGGAAGAAGACCTCCGCCAGACTTTAGGACATCTGGAAACACTGCTCCGCATCTCCGCTCCATGCCGCCTTTGCTGTGGATGAAGATGATGGCCTCGCCTGGAAGAAGACCTTCTCAGCCGGTCTTCAGGACCTGTGAGTATCTATTTGGGGCTTTAGTGCTAGGTGTTTTTTAATTATTTTTTTTTTTTTACTTAGGGTTTTTTGGGGTTTTCTTAAAAGAGCTAAATGATTCAATCAGCCAATAGGATTGAGCTCGCATTCTATTGGCTGATTGAAAGAGCCAATAGGATGAAAGCTCAATCCTATTGGCTGATTGCATCCGTCTGGATGAAGACTTCTGCGGGCTTGGATGAAGACTTCGGCCGCTTCGTTGAGGACTTCTCCCGGCTTCTTGGAGGATGGATATCGGATCTTCAAAACTGTAAGTAAATCTTCTGGGGTTAGTGTTAGGATTTTTTAAGGGTTTATTTGGTGGGTTTTAGTTTTAGATTAGGACTTGGGCTGCAATAGAGCTAAATGCCCTTTTAAGGGTAATGCCCATCCAAATACCCATTTCAGGGCAATGGGGAGCTTAGGTTTTTTGAGTTAGCTTTTTATTTGGGGGGTTGGTTGTGTGGGTGGTGGGTTTTAATGTTGGGGGAGTATTTGTATTTTTTTTTACAGGTAAAAGAGCTAATTTCCTTGGGGCAATGCCCCGCAAAGGCCCTTTTAAGGGCTATTTGTAGTTTATTGTAGGGTAGGGTTTTTATTATTTTGGGGGGGCTTTTTTATTTTCATAGGGCCCTTAGATTAGGTGTAATTAGTTTAAATCTTTGATAATTTCTTTTTTCTTTTTTGTAACTTAGTGTTTATTTTTTTGTGTAACTTAGTGTTTGTTATTTTTTGTAACTTAGTTGTTAGTTTTTGGTAACTTAGTAATTTTTTAGTGTAGATTTAAATTATTTGAGTAGGGTTAGGTGTTTAAATATATAATACGTATGGTTAATTTAGTTTGTAGTTTAATGTAATTTTAGCATAAAAGTTTGGTTAGATTAATTTTTATTTTAATATAGTTTAATGTAATTTTATTTTAAAAGTTATGTTAGATTAATTATTAATTTAATATAGTTTAATGTAATTTTATTATAATAGGGTAGGTTAATTATTAATTTAATATAGTTTAATATAATTTTATTATAATAGTTAGGGTAGGTTAATTATTAATTTAATATAGTTTAATGTAATTTTATTATAATAGTTAGGGTAGGTTAATTATTAGTTTAATATAGTTTAATGTAATTTTAAAGGTAAGTTTAAATTTATTATAATATAAGGATGAGTTAATATTTAATATAAAGTTAACGGGTTGTTAGGTTTAGGGGTTAATAGGTTAATTTAGTTTATGCCGATGTGGGGGGCTGGCAGTTTAGGGGTTAATAACTTTATGTAGGTGGCGGCAGTGTCGGGGCGGCAGATTAGGGGTTAATAAGTATAAAGTAGGTGGCGGCGATGTCGGGCGGCAGATTAGGGGTGTTTAGACTCAGGGCTTATGTTAGGGTGTTAGGTGTAAACGTAACTTTTATCCTCCCATAGGAATCAATGGGATATCGGACAGCAGCGAACATAAGCTTTCGCTGCTTTCAGACTCCCATTGATTCCTATGGCATCCGCCGCCTCCAGGTATGCTGGGCCGGAATAGTGGCGAGCGTACCTGCTAGTTATTTGTTAACTAGCAAAAGTAGTCAGATAGTGCCGAATTTGCATTCGGAACATCTGTAGTGACGTAAGCATCGATCTCTGTCTGTGTGAGACCGTTGGATCGTATGTTATACGTCACAGATTTCTACTTTTGCCGGTCTGTAGGGTTTGATAAATAAGGAGAATCAAGCTCTCCACAATTACGCTGCGGAATTCCAGTGTATTTGCGGTTGACGGCTTGATAAATAGGCCCCATAGACTGCCCTCTGGGCAGGCTTACCAACTAGTATTTATATATATTTGTGTGTAAATGTAAACAATGAATATACAATATCTAGTGTACAAAATATAGCTGTCATTCTGAATATTTTGGGCCAGATTACAAGTGCAGCTATATTGAGCGCTTAGGCTAGAGCACTAATTGCGTATTCACACATACGCAAAACCAATTGCATATTCACATATTAGCAAACACAATTGCATAATCACATATGCGCAAACCCAATTGCAAATTCACTAACCGGACATGAAAATATGAATAGTTCACATTTCGATGTTCTGTATAAACTAGAATATCTTCTATTATTCATAAATAAATATGTAAATACATATATACACATATAAATACATAAATACATCTATATATATATATATATATATATATATATATATATATATATATACAGGGAGTGCAGAATTATTAGGCAAGTTGTATTTTTGAGGATTAATTTTATTATTGAACAACAACCATGTTCTCAATTAACCCAAAAAACTCATTAATATCAAAGCTGAATAGTTTTGGAAGTAGTTTTTAGTTTCTTTTCAGTTATAGCTATTTTAGGGGGATATCTGTGTGTGCAGGTGACTATTACTGTGCATAATTATTAGGCAATTTAACAAAAAACAAATATATACCCATTTCAATTATTTATTTTTACCAGTGAAACCAATATAACATCTCAACATTCACAAATATACATTTCTGACATTCAAAAACAAAAACAAATCAGTGACCAATATAGCCACCTTTCTTTGCAAGGACACTCAAAAGCCTGCCATCCATGGATTCTGTCAGTGTTTTGATCTGTTCACCATCAACATTGCGTGCAGCAGCAACCACAGCCTCCCAGACACTGTTCAGAGAGGTGTACTGTTTTCCCTCCTTGTAAATCTCACATTTGATGATGGACCAAAGGTTCTCAATGGGGTTCAGATCAGGTGAACAAGGAGGCCATGTCATTAGATTTTCTTCTTTTATACCCTTTCTTGCCAGCCACGCTGTGGAGTACTTGGACGCGTGTGATGGAGCATTGTCCTGCATGAAAATCATGTTTTTCTTGAAGGATGCAGACTTCTTCCTGTACCACTGCTTGAAGAAGGTGTCTTCCAGAAACTGGCAGTAGGACTGGGAGTTGAGCTTGACTCCATCCTCAACCCGAAAAGGCCCCACAAGCTCATCTTTGATGATACCAGCCCAACCCAGTACTCCACCTCCACCTTGCTGGTGTCTGAGTCGGACTGGAGCTCTCTGCCCTTTACCAATCCAGCCACAGGCCCATCCATCTGGCCCATCAAGACTCACTCTCATTTCATCAGTCCATAAAACCTTAGAAAAATCAGTCTTGAGATATTTCTTGGCCAAGTCTTGACGTTTCAGCTTGTGTGTCTTGTTCAGTGGTGGTCGTCTTTCAGCCTTTCTTACCTTGGCCATGTCTCTGAGTATTGCACACCTTGTGCTTTTGGGCACTCCAGTGATGTTGCAGCTCTGAAATATGGCCAAACTGGTGGCAAGTGGCATCTTGGCAGCTGCACGCTTGACTTTTCTCAGTTCATGGGCAGTTATTTTGCGCCTTGGTTTTTAAACTCGCTTCTTGCGACCCTGTTGACTATTTTGAATGAAACGCTTGATTGTTCGATGATCACGCTTCAGAAGCTTTGCAATTTTAAGAGTGCTGCATCCCTCTGCAAGATATCTCACTATTTTTTACTTTTCTGAGCCTGTCAAGTCCTTCTTTTGACCCATTTTGCCAAAGGAAAGGAAGTTGCCTAATAATTATGCACACCTGATATAGGGTGTTGATGTCATTAGACCACACCCCTTCTCATTACAGAGATGCACATCACCTAATATGCTTAATTGGTAGTAGGCTTTTGAGCCTATACAGCTTGGAGTAAGACAACATGCATAAAGAGGATGATGTGGTCAAAATACTCATTTGCCTAATAATTCTGCACTCCCTGTATACAGTATATACATATCCATCTTTAGACATGTATCTCAATGTTTAATCCCTTTTTTCTTTGGGGGGGGGGGGTTTCTAACACCTGAGATCTCATATCTTTGAGCCCTTATAACTTTTTTGTGCAATATTTTTTTTTTAATAATTTTTATTCAATGGTGATATTAGGGGGGTAGATTTATTAATAGTCAAGCGGACATGGCGGCCAACCAGCCGTGGATCGGATCGGGATGATTTCAATCCGCCACCTGATAAGTGTCGGACAAGTTAAGGAGCAGCGGTCTTATGACCGCTACTTCTTAACTTCCATTTCAGGTGAGTCTAAATGATGGGGTTCCAAAGCAGCATCCGCTGCTTAATAAATGGAGCCCTAGGAGTGTAACTGTAGTTTTTATGTGTTTTGTAAAACTTTTTATTTTAGCAAAACAGTTAACTACAGTTCTGAGATCGCTGTAATCCTTCTAGCATAAATCAAAAGTGCGCTCAAGAAATATAGTTTACTTTTAACTCGTAAAACGAGCGCAATCTATCCTGTGCACAAATGATTGCAAAAACCTGATATTGCTTGTGTGCAAATGTTTGCGCTCCTCTCGTAACCAGGCCCTTAATAAGCTAAGGCTTATTTACCAGAATTAAATGGACAGTGTACTGTAATATAGTTTTTCCCTTAATGTGTTTCCAATGACTTGTTAAAATCAGCTGCAGAGTAGAAAATGTATGAGAAATTGCATTTTTAATTTTATTTTTGCAAATGAAATAGCTGGTTTTGTTTTTTGAAATCACAACCCATTAAAATGGATTGAGCTTCCAGGGAAATCAGATATCCTTATTTTAGCACTTTCTGTACACATAGAGTGCCCTCCACTAATATTGGCACCCTTGGAAAATATGACCAAAGAAGGCAGTGAAAAATTGTCTTTATTGTTTAACCTTTTGTTAAAAAAATACACAAAAATGCATTGCTCTTGTAGATATCAAAGAATTGCAAACACAACACAGGTTTATCCAAAAAATCTTTGTTAAATATATGTATGGCACAATTATTGGCACCCTTTTAGTCAATACTTTGTGCTACCTCCCTTTGCCAAGATAACAGCTTTGAGTCTTGTCCTATAATGCCTGATGAAGTTGGAGAATACATGGCAAGGGATCTGAGATCATTCTGCCATATAGAATCTCTCCAGATCCTTCAAATGTTGAGGTTGACGCTAGTAGACTCTCCTCTTCGGTTCAACCCACAGTTTCTCTATGAGGTTCAAGTCAGGGGACTGGGATAGCCATGGCTGGACCTTAATTTTGTAGTCAATAAACCATCTTTTGTTGATTTTGATGTATGTTTGGATCATTGTCCTGCTTGACAACCACAGCCCATATTAAGCTTTCTGGCAGAGGCAGTCAGGTGTTTATTTAATATCTGTTGATACTTAATAGAGTCCATGATGCCATGTATCCTCAGAAAATGTCCAGGTCATCTGGCAGAAAAACAGCCCCAAAAGATTAAAGAGCCACCAACATATTTACCCATGGGCATGAGGTACTTTTCCATATGGCTATCTCTCTGTGTGTGACAAACCCACCTCTGGTATCTATTGCCAAAAAGCTCTATTTTTATTTAATCTGACCATAAAACACAATCCCATTTGAACTTTGTTTTTGGATCAGAGTAGAAACTTTTTTCTTGAAACCCTTCCAAACAACTTGTGGTGATATAGGTGACGTTGGATTGTAGTTTTAGAGAATTTCTGACCCCAAGTTGCAACTAACTTCTGCAATTCTCTTACTGTGATCCTTGGAGATATTTTGGCCACTTGAACCATTCTTTTCAAATGCGTTGAGACAATATAAACAGGTTGATTCATATCATTTACAGTTGACTGGAACCACTTAGTTATTGCTCTGATGGTGGTATTTTCTTAAAGCCACGTCCCATTTTGTGAGGCTCAACAACCTTATGGTGCACTTAACAGCTATATTCCTTGGTCTTACATATTGTGATGAATGATTAAGGGAATTTGGTGTACGTGTTACCTCAATAATTTTCTGTTACTAGTCACTCAGGTGTACTGAACATTTAAATTATCAATGGGAATATACTTCAAATATATATTTTTTCTCATATGAATTTATAGGAGTGCCTATAATTGTGCCACACATATATTTACTAAATATTTTTTATTTAAACCTATGTTGTGTTTGCAATTGTTTGATATCCATTAGAGCAGAGTATTGTTGTGTATTTTTTAACAAAAAGATCAAAATGTTAAACAATAAAGACAGCCTTCTTTGCTCATATTTACCAAGGCCTAGATTTGGAGTTTGGCGTTAGCCGTGAAAACCAGCGTTAGAGGCTCCTAACGCTGGTTTTAGGCTAACTCCGGTATTTGGAGTCACAATGTAATTATAATTTATATTGTAGCTATATTAGGATTTATTTTACAGGTAAGTATTTAGCTTTAAATAGGAATAATTTATTTAATAAGAGTTAATTAATTTCGTTAGATTTAAATTATATTTAATTTAGCCCCCCTAAGTTAAATATAATTTAAATCTAACGAAATTAATGTTAGGGTTAGGGTTAGACTTAGCTTTAGGGGTTAATACATTTATTAGAATAGCGGTGAGCTCCGGTTGGCAGATTAGGGGTTAATAATTAAAGTTAGGTGTCGGCGATGTTAGGGAGGGCAGATTAAGGGTTAATACTATTTATTATAGGGTTAGTGAGGCGGATTAGGGGTTAATAACTTTATAATAATAGCGGTGCGGTCCGTTTGGCAGATTAGGGGTTAATAAGTGTAGGCAGGTGGAGGCGACGTTGTGGGGGGGTTAATAAATATAATATAGGGGTCGGCGGTGTTAGGGGCAGCAGATTAGGGGTACATAAGGATAATGTAAGTAGCAGCGGTTTACGGAGCGGCAGATTAGGGGTTAAAAATAAAATGCAGGTGTCAGCGATAGCGGGGGCGGCAGATTAGGGGTTAATAAGTGTAAGGTTAGGGGTGTTTAGACTCGGGGTACATGTTAGAGTGTTAGGTGCAGACGTAGGAAGTGTTTCCCCATAGCAAACAATGGGGCTGCGTTAAGAGCTGAACGCGGCTTTTTTGCAGGTGTTAGGTTTTTTTTCAGCTCAAACAGCCCCATTGTTTTCTATGGGGGAATCGTGCACGAGCACGTTTTTGAGGCTGGCCGCTTGCGTAAGCAACTCTGGTATCGAGAGTTGAAGCTGCGTTAAAAATGCTCTACGCTCCTTTTTTGGAGCCTAACGCAGCCTTTATGTGGACTCTCAATACCAGAGTTATTTTTATGGTGCGGCCAGAAAAAAGCTGGCGTTAGTTTTTCGGGTCGTTACCGACAAAACTCCAAATCTAGCCGCAAGTGTTTTTAATCTTAGTGGAGGGCACTGTACATGCTTCTTTATATTATCTCTGTCTGTATACCAAAGCCTGATACTTAGGGCCTGATGATCAAAAATGCACTGGCATGGATAAAAAT
Organism: Bombina bombina; assembly: GCF_027579735.1. NCBI lineage: Eukaryota > Metazoa > Chordata > Amphibia > Anura > Bombinatoridae > Bombina > Bombina bombina. The sequence continues at coordinate 1,490,195,943 of NC_069499.1, read as the reverse complement.
CAGAAAAATCTTTAGTAACTTTTTTTGAGCATTTGAGTGTTATAAAGTTGTCTCTTCTTCACATCCAGACCCTATATAGCCAGATAAACATTCTAAAATTGTTTGAGGGACCTCACCATACTGGTGATTTGTCTTAGATCATTTCACTTAAGCGTAGAGCTTTAGATTGTCGGGCCCTTAGGGCCTGATGATCTAAAGCTCTCAGATCTGGTGTGATAATCTAAAATGATCCCCCAGCACTGTGAGATCCCTAGTGAAATTCTTAAAAGGCAGATTTTTCTATATTCCTCCAATGGGCGTTCCCTGCATTTCTGTATGTGAAGGAGTGGCAAAACATTACAATATTGCACTGCATGGCATGAGAGTTCTGCTGCATTTATACTTTATGCTTTGTATTTTATATTACTTTACACTTCTGATTACGTTTTATTATATTTAAACTTTAGGCACTTTCAATTTTGTATTTTATTTTGTATACAGCAGTGTATTTAGGGTTGTGATTTTACAAATTCTGATTATGCTTTCCCAGTTCATATGTAACTTTAACAAATTAGGATCATACTTTGTATATGTATGTGTATCTTTTAAAAATTACATTGCGCTTTGTATTTCTTTTTTTTTTTTTTAAATTCAGCAGAAAAACTGAAAGCTTCAGATTCCCAGAGGGCTTCTCTAGTTTGGAGAGAAATTATAGTGCAAACTTAATACAGGCTGAACTCTATAAGAAAAAGCCCCAGAGAGATGAGAGATGCCTTCTATAGAAAGTAATGAAGCTTTCTGAGATACAGAATTTAATAAGGGAGAGAAGGTAACTGGAGAACACCTGGGGCTGATATAAAGGCTCAGTTTGCATCAATTACAAATTAAGCTGAAATGTTTTCACTACAATTTAACTTGCTTTTGCCTATAATTTAGTATATATTACTTTTTTGTCAGTGAAATAAGTGTATTGGGAATTATGAGCAAACTTCACCTGCATACAGCTGGTGAAACAAAAATAGTAAAACCAGCTCATTTAAAATGCTTACAGCATTTCACAAAAATTGTGAGAGAGCTTCACACATACCCTGGGAACTCCCTTGTTCAACCTAGGAAATTACATTGTCTCTTCCAAATACAAAGTGCAATGTAAGTTGTAAATGATGCACAGAAATATACAAAGTATGATCCTAATTGGTTAAAGTAACACAGAAACTTTCAAAACATAATCAAAATTTGTAAAATCATGCTGGATCTACATCTAAATCTAAATGTATTAAAATAGAAAAAAGAGGGGGGGCGGAGCCAACCGCCAAGCTAACAAGACGTGCTACTAAAGAGCTCCTGAAGACAAAGTGCTAAAACTATCTTTTATGGCTTGCTAAATACCCAAATAGCCTATACCTTGATTCTGGCATAACTCTAGGGCATGGACTCAAGATATCCCAGCTAATATAGAAAGATACCTGCCAGCTACACCCGAATAGGGGATTTCGCTATCAGGATTGTCTGAAATCCGCTGGTCGGACTAGTCTAACGCCTAGACCCTCTCCTTGGCTGAATATCCATTCTATTACCCTTTTCTCAAAATGGAGGAGATCTCAGCAACCCTTCTAACCTTACTAGGGGACATGAGCAACAAAGCCGATAGGAACTTCCTCAGCTTAAAGGCTACCCTTATTGAAATGCGCAACCAAAATGGCGCTGATCTCCTGACCGTCTATGACTCTCATGAGGAAAATCAGATGGTAGGCCCGCAACCAGCTAGGCAACCACATCGACACTCTCAGGAGGAACTACCTGCTCGTGTCTTAACTAGCACGCTGCAGGAGTCAGCAAGTGGAGACCCGTTACCGTTGTATCCTGAGGCGCCATCATGTGTTGCGGCTGCAATCTCAGACACTACAAGCCCCATCTGGATTGATATCGGGCGAAACCTTCAGTTCTCTTCCTTTCACTACCTAAACGCCCAAGCAGGTTTAATACTTGTGCTGAACAAACGTCTGGAAGGTGCGGGCGATTGCGGCGGGAGTTCAGTGGTGACTACCCGCATCCGGTCTAAGGCAGTTCCAGGGGAGAGGAGAGAAGCCTGGGCTGCTGTCTTGCATTCTGCCCGCGGGGCCGCGGCTCTGCAGCTCTCCCATCTACAGCTGCTTCTCATTGCTGGAAGAGATCACAGGGAATCAGGTAGAGATTTCTGGTATGCCACTACCCCCTGGAGCGCTGTGCACCTTGCAGCACTTGATAGCCCATCCAGACAGCATTTCCCAGTGTGGCACTCGGAGTCTAGAGTCACAGCAGCCACCGGAGTAGGCTAGAGGATGGCCTTTCTGTGAGTCTCTGGCAGCTCAGTTCGTCTTCTGCGTCTGGAAAGCCCAGGTTGTATAGACGATAGCACCAGCTGCCTTGGGACAATATGTGCATTCAATTTCAGTATATGCACGCTTACAGTCTTTTAATGCAGTTTAAATTGGTATTTATATATAAGTTTTAGAAGAGACATATCGCTATTCTTTACATATGGAAAGAACCTCCAGATCTATTAGTTTCACTTTATACTCTGAGCCTACACAGAGACTGATGAACGCTGTGCCTATGAAAGTCATATTTAGATGCGTTTAAATCTGATATAATTCCTCTGTCTATCAAATGTTGTATATATCTATATGTAAAAATATATCTAGGTAAATGCTTTACTTTACATAGATTATGTAGACAAGGAGCTAGGGGTAGACTACTACTGACAGGTTACTTAAGAAGGCAGACGCCCCAACCAAATGCTACGTGCCTTCTCGCTGGATTTTAACTGAGCAATTGATGCGCTTGCAAAAATTGGATAACTACTTCCCCAATGACTATGCATTTCCCCTCCTACAGGAAAGGCGCACTAAGAACAAAAAGGTGTATCAGATAGCTGCTCTAGACCCAATAGACACCACTTGGGTAACTGCAAACGTGATGCTGGTTGTTGAAAGTTTAATAACAGTTTCTTTATATGTTAATCTAGCCTTTTACATCCAAGTGGGAATGCTGACATTGCCAATTATATGCCCACCCTACGCACTAAACGAACCAATTCTGCTACTATATATATAACAGACAGATAGCATGTGGTGATTTGCTATAATATAGGGGTTAGCATGGTTTTGATTATGCAGGCTTTCTCTGAGCCCTCTGACATACCCAAGCTTGTTAACTCAATGTGGTGATCTACGCCCTAATACAGATAAGTACTATCTTTATTGTCTTCTCTTTGATATGGTTAGGTGGAGAACTTGATATTTCATGTTGTGCAATGTTTTGCTCTCAAGAGTCTATATTTTTCCTAACAGTTTTTAATTCTGTAGACATTCAGAATGTTCTATTAACTAAGGTTAATACCTAGATCTGAGCTATAGCCCTAATAATACATGTTGGCTCACCTATACTGTAAACCCCCTTACTTATGGCCAACATCTTGCCAATACTAACCTGTTTATGCTATAGCTACATTATTCTGTTCATCTGCTAACACCTTCACAAGAAGGCTCATTAGGATAACATTATGGTTATTTAGTACATGCCTGCCTCATTTGTTTGTAATTTACATGTCTAAATTACTCAGCTTGGGTTTTTGTCCTTTTTTATGGGATAATATTTCTTCTACATTATAACATATTAGGTGTACCTCTCTCTGATTGTTTGCATCAGATAGCATACGGCTCATAGTAGTTTTCCTCTACTGATAAATGACACTGCTATATACCATATCTACTAAATGGCAATGGTTACAATAGGTATATGTAATTAACAATATTCTGAGTCCACTTAGGTGTCTTATAAGGGTGATGCTGAGTGTTGTTGTCTATGCTTGCCCTGTGTTTGTTTTCTATGATTTAGATGTTTTAAATGATGTTTTTATCTCCCCAATACAAAGGGGAGCTCTCTCTACTTAATCCACTCATGTTCCTTGTTGGATGGTAGCACTCTCCCTATGTAGAATTACTAGATTGCATAAGTTGTATGCCCTTGATGAGCTCCTCTCTTCCCTTTCCCGCCGGTTCATGTGGCCTGCGGGTCATATCCCTTCTCCTTCTTCCCACATCGCTTATAGCTAGCATTTCCCCAAGAGAGGAGCTCACCCAGAAGCCTTCTAGCCCTGACCCACACCTTCTAGCTACCCCGCTCGTGCAGAACTTTACTATGGTCTTAACCAACCTATTCCCATTAGCTCCTGGCCCGTAGTTTATAAGATTTGCTGTGATGACAGTGTTAAACCATCCTACGCCCTGATAATGTCCCTCTATTGTTTAACTTCTCTTTAATCCTTTAGGTACATTCCTAACAATAGATGGGAAGCTTAATGACTGGGAATACCCTAATCCGCGATTTATTAGATATAACATTCCCTAGACAGTCCTGGGACCCTTCTATTAGGACATTTCTGAGCTCCCAGCATATACTTTAAACTTCGCATACTCATATAAGGCTCCGTTCCCCCCCCCCCCCCTTCTCCTATATGTATAGCGGTGCTTACCCGCTGAATATCCCCCCCCCCCTGTATATCTCAGCCCAAAAGTGGCTGACGCATAAGCTTATTCTCCACAGCCTGTTATCTCTAACTCTGATACTCTACTGATTTTTTTTTTTTTTTTTAGTACTGTGGAGATCAATCACTCATACTATAACATAAAATGAAGTTATATTCCACCTCGCCTAAACTTATTGTCTATCTTCAGGTTACGATTTGATATGTAATTATATTGTTACAGGTATATCTTGTTTTTCTCTTTCTGATAATATCAATTTATAGACAATGTATTATTTACTCTGTTGTAATTTTGGTCTCAGGGCGAGGCTTGTTTGTTAATCTATATGTTAAACTTCAATAAAAAAATTATTTAAAAAAAAAAAATAGAAAAAAGAAAGTGCAGAGCTTAAAGGGACGTGAAACCCACATTTTTCTTTCATGATTCAGATAGAGAATTACATTTAAAAAAACCTTCCAATTTACTTCTATTATCCTGTTTGCATCATTAGCATATTATTATTTGCTGAAGAGATATCTAGATAGGTAGTTTGCACATATCTGGAGCAGTACATAACAGGAAATAGTGCTGCTATCTAGTGCTCTTGATAATATATAAAATTGTTGCAAAACTGCTGTCATAAAGTACTGCAAACACATAAGAGTCCTGAACTTACATTCCTGCTTTTCAACAAAAGGATAACAAAAAAAGAAGATGTGATAATAGTACATTGAAAAGTTGTTTAAAATGGTATGTTTTATCCGAATCATGAACGAACATGAAAAAATAAAAACTACAGTGCACAAAGTGTAAGTGTAACAAAATTCTCATATCATGCAATGCTGTATTGCACTGGGCTTGTCTCTGCTTCAGACACAGAAATGAGAGAGATCTTGCCGTGCTGGAGAGTTTCGCCTTTTTTCTTTGAGCATTTAGGGCGAAATTACAAGTGGAGCAGTATTAAACGCTCCCGCTCACACTCTTATTCCACTAGAAGTAAGCTTTTTTGCGTACTTCTGGTAGCGGTAATCGGCGACTAGGAGCCGGTGCCGGTTTTAGTAAAATACCAGCAATGCAAAAGCCCTTTTTTTTTAATTCTAATGCCTGGTTTCTGGAGTCTACTACCTCCATGGAAACCAACCCGCTAACAGTAGCTGCACTTTGTCACACTCACTATACGTCATTAGAAAGCAAGTCTCAACCAATCGTGTTCCCGGGATTAGGTTACAGATGCTGCATTCCTTTACTAATATGGGTGCTCATGACTTAAGTTCTTACTCATTATTCCGTTGTATTAGGGCGCTAGTTTACAGACGCTGCATGCCTTTACTAATATGGCTGCTCATCACTTCAGTTCCTTCTGTCGCATGAAGGAACTATGTCATCACAATGCTCGGCCGCTTTTGTTCAGAAAAACGAATGAGAAAGGTGCCCACATTTGGGTAAGGAGTATTTCTGCTATAATACCAAGAACTCACGTGACCCTCTGCTACCTTACCCAGTTGTGGGGCTATAGTACCCACATTAGGGGCCGTATACAGCACTGTACATCTTATTGTAGTATGACATATGGGCTTTATTGGGGCTTGTTAATCAAATATCAGATTTGTCCCAAATTAAAGGAAAAGTTGTACAATTGGTGACATAAATAGTCCGTGTGTGCTTTTATATGTAATTACAGGCTTCTAAAAGGTACATTTAACTCATCATAGTGTGTAAAATTATGTACAATAAAACACTATAGTATACTATTATTTATTTTGTATATATATTATGTATTTTGTATGTATGTGTGTATATATATATATATATATATATATATATATGTGTGTGTGTGTTTATATACCTGGGCTCACTGTCAGGTACTTACTGGGTTAACTATAAGACTATGAAGGTTACCCACTGTACTGTGTTGCTCTATAGGTGCCTTGTGTAGAATATAATGGTCTACAGGGTTTCTAAAGTGCTGTAATTCTTTGTAAGTTCATGGAATGGGTTAAGCAGCCTGTTGTGATGCTCTGTAGGTGACGGTCATTACCATGGTATTAGTTACCTGTGGGGCTCAGTACCAGTGATCCTTGTGTAGTGATGCTTTGCAAGTCTCTGGGCTAACAGGCTGTGCAGGGATAACTGTCTTAATAGTGATGCTTTTAAAGCCCCATGGTGTGATTAAACCTGTTTAGTTTCTGTAGGAGTAACCTCAGTGTTATCATGTTTTAGTTAGCTCCCTGGAATGATATGGGTTAATTGAAACACTGTATTGAGTGATTCACTGCATCTCCCTGGCATGACATGGGTTAATGGAGTTTTTATGTTATGTTCTCTATAGGTTGCTGGCATACAATGGGTTAACCAACTGGTTAACCAGTGTGTGGTAAAGCTGTGCAGATCTCTGACATCTTTTTTGTGGCACCGTCCTTTTGTGGCTCCGACCTCAACCTTGGCCGGTATTTTTTTGAGGAAAAGGTGGCAACCCTATATACACCCCTTAGCGAAGCACCCTGTTTTCAGGGTAAAAAGTGGCTTTCTAGAATTCCACCAGGGGAATAGAAGCACTTACGATAATTTTTCAAGAATATTATAAGCCCAGAGAGCTTTATAGAATCAGACACTTAGAGAGAACAATTGAAAATTAAAATTTTGGGCTAGATTACAAGTTGAGTGCTAAATTATCGCGTGCGATAATTAATCAGCCATTACAAGTGGCTGGTTATTGCTACCGCGAGCTCGATTAGATCTCTGGTTAATTTTCGAAAAGTGCCCCAAAGGCGCTCTCAAAATAGAGGCCATTGTAGTTTTTAATGAAAAACAACTGCACTAGGCAGTTTTGGGGTCTAAAGTTGATGGGAACAAAACGGCACTGAAAGTGCCTTTACATTGCGGTCTATCGGAACTGTGTGTTCCCATAGACCGCATTGTAAATATAGAGAGGAAACCATATGCAAAAGTGCCTCATGCCCACGTTTAAATATGGTGGTGGCTCTGTAATGTTTTGGTGCTGTTTTTCTGCCAGAGGACCTGGACATTTTCTTAGGATACATGGCATCATGGACTTTATTAAATATCAGCAGATATAAAATACCTGACTGCCTCTGCCAGAAAGCTTAAAATGGGCCAATCAGTGAAAAGAATAATCATAAAACAATATACTCATTTACAAAATAAAGCTGCAGTTTTCATTGCAAAATTATTCTTAGAAATGAAAGTTTGTATTCATGTAGTTTACAAACTGTGTTTAATGTCTTTATAATCAATGGCTCAGATTTAATAAACTTGTTTGTTAAACTCAGTTTGCTAAAAACTTTCAACAAAATCACACCTGAAAATTTCCAAATTTAAAGTGATTTGTATCTGCCCCTTCTCACGGCTAAAATTTGCTAAATAACCCCTATTAAAATCGTTGACTTTTAGTTACATAGAATTAGTTTCATTTTCAAGGATGCCAGCACCAACCTTACTTAAAAAAGAATGAAAACACCCCCCATTCCTGTTCTAACAATACACATAAGAAAACTTCAAATACGTTCAAGAGAATTAAAGGAATATTAACCCCATAAATATTCTTTTCGTGATATAGACAGAGCATACAAATTTAAAAAAGTTTCCAATTTACTTCTATTATCAAATTTGCTTCATTTCCATGGTATCCTTTGTTAAAGAGATACCTAGATAGGTGTATACAAGAAATGGTGTAATTTTAAAATGCTTTAACACATTAGAGCATTTTCTTTTTTGTGCTTTTATTTCACTTTAATACAGCTGTATATGTAACAGGCAGGAATATCCACTAGCAAAAAGCTAGAAAAGAAAGGTCAATCAAGCCTTGGATTGTATACATTTCAAAGATGATCTCACTTAGCAGCAAGGCTCCTCAGCAATCTAATAAGTGTTGATGAATTTAGTTCATTATTTGATCAATGTAGTGGATCATCTATAGTTGTTCCTAACTGGCTTCAGCATAGGAGATAAGATAAGAGGATTTTAAAAGGGTGTGTCCCGGGTTACACATATTAACACATAAATATATATGTAAATTAGCATGTACAAATATATTTATAGAGAACAAACACCGCAATGTAAAGCCACTTTTCAGTGCCATTTTTTTCTAACACCCCACACCTGCTCCATTTAACCCCTAAAAGCTACTTAGTGTATTGTTAATTATTTTTTAAATAAAAATGCTTATAATTTTTTATTTTTAAAACCCACACTAGACTAATATTTGGGGGATATTGGGGCACTTCTGGAAAATTAACCGGATATTTGATCTCTGGTTAAATTTCAGAGCGTTAATGCCTGGTTATTTATTGCATGCCCGTAAACAAGCAAATTTGCCCATTTACAAGCGCACAATAAATTAGCGCTCCACTTGTAATTTAGCCCATACTAAGTTGAACGTTACAGCGCTAGAAGAAATAGCACAACCTGAAACCTGAAGTAAAGTGTTTGGGTTAAAATAAAAGTTTCATAAAACACATGTAAAGCATATTAAAATAAAGTATTACATTCATATATACACATATTTAATACAAATTTAAGTTTATTGTTGAAAAAAAAAATTTTAAAAAATAATTTAAAAGGGATATTGTATGTTTGACGGTAAAGGGCTCAGAATGTGTGCCACCATGTTTGAACTTAAAGTGAATGTAAACTTTTCAGTTAATGACGACCGCACTGCAATGATTAATAGAACCTTAATGTAGTCGCCAACTTTGTTTTTAGATTACAGCTATTGTTCTTAAATTATATATATTTTAAATTTTCTTTATTTTCTCTGCCGACTCCTCCCAAACCCTACTTCCTTGTTCTCCTGGTTTGAAGGCTAGAGGGGTTCCACACGCTCTCTATGCCGCTCTAAACTTTTATTTTATAGATACGCTATTTAACCAGCTTTGCAACTTACTTTGACCGCGATCGATGTGGAATGGAATTTTGTAACCAAGTTTTAACTATGATCCCTACAGAGCATGCACGTCTCATGAACGAACATGTAGAATAAACACTACTATTCCAGTTTAATGCATGCGCTTAATACTCGCGTGACTTTTAAGAGAACGGAGTTTTGGAGGTTATCGTAGGCTGTTTGAAAGGTAAAAAAACTGCACAAAATAAGAATATTATAAAAAAGTATTAATTAAACTATGCCTAATTTTAAATACTCTATACTATGACGTGACCGAGTTCGCTTGACTTTACCTTCACTTTGTTTTCCTGTTTTCTCACTCTTTTGCTGAGAACAATTAGGGACATATATAAAAGGCAATAAAAGAGACTGTCCAAACAAGATTATCTAACAAGGTTCCCACACAGCCTAGTTTTTACAAACCAGACTAATTTATTGTCTGGTTTATATCTGTCTCAAATTGTTCTCAGCAGAAGACAAAGACAACTACTTCAAACATTACTTTATAGAAACTAAACCATTAAACTTATGTCTTCAATTATTAAACAACTAATATAATTGTAAAATACATATCATTCCCAGGCTAATCTTTGCTGTTTATTATCCCTTTAATAAGACAATTGACTAGATTTAATAATTCTCTCTGGGTAAGTGTTTCATTATGAAAACAGGGCAGAGCCTATAGATCCATGCCAGGTTTAAGCTGGTTCCCATAAAAAGTTATGGAGCTCTGTGGAAAGCAGTTTGTAGCAGGAGACGCCCAGCATTGAAAAAGTCCTTTGTTTGACTAAACTATAAATCAGAATGGAATACTGTTTGAGTAAAATAACATATATTTGCTTTTATTTTCTTATAAAATACAGTTCATATTTTTTGCCTTGTATTTTTATACAAAGGCTGCAACTGTAAGACAGTTCAACAAGGTATTCAAGAGTAAATGGCTTTCTCACTATTTCAAGACCAATTTAAAGTAAAGTGTAAACTAACAGATGATTGGCCAATGTCTTATTTGTTTTTTGGGGGGGAGTTTCACCATGAAAATGACATAAAAGTGTAGCCAAAATACAAACAAATTTATCACAAATTGAGTGTATCCCTTAAAATCTTTTTTTTCCTTGCTATATACACACTCTCCTTTGGATATTATAGTATATTTCTGTGGAAACGTTTGTCATGAAAGCTAGGTCACCAGCTATGCTGATAAAACAGAAAGAGAAGAGAAATAACAATATTATCAAAACCAGATTAGAAGGTACTAATGACCTTGATAAAGCCTACTCTGGAAGTATTGATGTTCATCTGCTAGTTAAACATTTTTCAGAATTAGTTATCACACAATTTTATCAGATTGGAATAGATGTTGCCTCTTTATTAATAGTTTTCTAATAGAATGACAGAGATTGAATTGAGGGTCTCTGAATTAGCCCAACTAATCTTCAAGACCTTAGTAAATCATGATAATAGCATCACTCTTGTCAAAAGTAACTTAAAAATAGTGGAACTTCCAGAATCTATTGAATATCAAGATCTTCTAAAGTTTTACTCAGCTCACCTGCCTCAGATTCTAGGTATGCAAACTTTGTATATCCCTGTCGAAAGAGTTCATGGATTTGGGCCAGAAAACAATAATCCAGTTGGCTCTCCAAAATATCATCCAATTATGATAAGATTTTTAAACTTTCTAGACAAAGTTAATTCTATGATTTTTTTGGCAGAAATCTTAAATAGAAGGAAAGAAATGTCACCATATTGTACCAGATTGATAAATGCAGGGTACTATGCAATGATTTTGTATCCAGCTAAACTTAAAGGAACGGTCAACTCAAAATATTTTATTGTATAAAAGGATAGATAACCCCTTTATTACCCATTCCCCAGTTTTGCACAACCAACATGGTTATATTAATATACTTTCTAAGTCTGTTTTGACATCCCCCTGATCACATGACTTTTTATTTATTATCCATTGAATTACACTTTAGCTGTGTTGTGCAGAACCCATGGGCGTGAACACAATGTTATCTATATGGGCCACATGAACTAGCAGTCTCCTGTTGTGAAAAGCAAATAAAAAAGCATGTGACTAAGGGGCTGTCTATAGTGGCTTAGAAACAGGCAGAAATTTAGAGGTTTGAATGTTATAAAGTATATTAATATAATAATGTTGGTTGTGCAAGATGGGGAATGGGTAGTAAAGGCATTATCTATCTTTTTAAACAGTAACAATTTTAGTGTTGACTGTCCCTTTAAAGGGCCTGATATTCAAAACCTCGCCGACAAGGAGAGAAATCACACAAAATCTTAGGGACCTTAGACCTTGCATTGTACGGTAGGAATTTATGTTTTTGTTTCACATAAATAACACTACAAAGCAACATAAACATTTCTCAAGATAAAATTTGTGTTTCTAAAAAAATTTTAAAGGCCTTGCCGCACCAACGAGACGTCTTAAAATATCTCGCCTGAGCGGCGAGGTTTTGAATATCAGGCACAAATTGAGATATAATAATGAGATAATTGTATTTGAAAATGCAACAGCAGTGAAATAATTCTTGAAAAAAAAAAAATTTGACTAGCTTTAAACTATATGGTTCAAGATGATGGTTGGTCAGTATAGCTTATTTGTTTTTCCTGGTTTTTATATACTTACCTCCTTTGGGTGGTTCAGGTAAGGGTATTACCTCTCCTCTTTAGGATATTTTATTTTATGTTCATTTTTTTTTATTTTTTTCTTCTTCTCTCTCTCTCTCTCTTATCGGCTTACCTTCATGTTTTTTTAGTAATTTTATATTTTTTACTTTTTTAATTAATTATTAAATTGACTTCATGGAACATTGGGGGAATAACCTCTATCAAAAAACAATTATGGTTAAACATCTTAAAAATGATCTAGCAGACATTGCATTTATTCAAGAATTGCATTTGCAATTACAAAAGTTAAATAAATGAAGGATAAATTGGATAGGGGAGGTTATTGTCACACCTTGCAGGAAAAGGATGAGAGGAGTGGCATTTCTAATTGATAAGAACTTAAAATATAAAATAATACATCAAGAAGAAAGATATATAGGGGCATATTTATCAAGCTCCGTACGGAGCTTGATGCCCCGTGTTTCCGTGTTTCGGCTGCTCCATAACCTGTCCGCCTGCTCTGAGGTGGCGGACAGAAATCGACAGAAATCAACCTGATCGAATATGATCGGGTTGATTGACACCCCCTGCTAGCGGCGGGGCGGTATTGCACCAGCAGTTCACAAGAACTATTATTGATGTGTAGCAGACATGATCCGCTATATCAGATCATGTCCGCTCGCACCATAATAAATAGACCCCATAATTCTTACACTGGAACTAAACAATATCTTGTTTACTCTGTGTAACGTCTATGGTCCAAAAGAGCTAGATCCAAAATTCTGGAATAAGCTACAGCTGAGGGTTTTGCAGTATAGTGGATCTAATTTGATAGTAGCAGGTGGTTTTATTATGTCCTTACACCCAAAAATAGACTGATTAAAACCTTTAAAGCTGATGAATTATAAAAGAGTTTTGTCTAAATTTAAAATGAAGAGATAAATGGTGTATACATAATCCAGATGAATCAGCATATACATGAGAGTTAAAGCTTTACAAATCATTTTTGAGAATGGAATTATTATTTTTTTATTATTATTTTATTTTATTTGAGGTTTATAACAAGGCATACATGGAACATATAATAAAATAGCACAGCAAGAATTTTGGAATACAAATAATATAAGACATACAGGCCCATTTATCAAGCTCCGTATGGAGCTTGAAGGGCCGTGTTTCTGGCGAGTCTTCAGACTCGCCAGAAACACAACTTATGAAGCAGCGGTCTAAAGACCGCTGCTCCATAACCCTGTCTGCCTGCTCTGAACAGGCGGACAGGAATCGCCAGACATCAACCCGATCGAATACGATCGGGTTGATTGACAGCTCCCTGCTGGCGGCCAATTGGCCGCGAGTCAGCAGGGGGCGGCGTTGCACCAGCAGCTCTTGTGAGCTGCTGGTGCAATGTTAAATGTGGAGAGCGTATTGCTCTCCGCATTTAGCGAGGTCTTGCGGACCTGATCGGCAGTGTCGGATCAGGTCCGCAAGCCCTTTGATAAATGGGCCTGTTAGTGTTGTACATTGATGACATGTATTCCAGAAAGACATAAAAAATAGAAGAGGGTGCAATAAGTAGATAGTATACCAAATATGCTTTATACCTCCAAACTGATATATTAGGCCACTTTTGGACCTCAAATCTATGTAAACATGTTATTGGAGGTAAATACCAACTAAGGAGACCACTTTTGGATCTCATCTGAATAACCTCATTTTCTGTCAATATAGTAACATACATATAACCAGATATAAACATAATAACATATAAAGAGCAACACCAGGGAGCCTTCCACTATAGTCAAGTATAACATCTGGATAGCGCTAGTCTGTACTGTGTTGGAGGGAGCCATCTTGTTAACCTTGCTAAACAACCTAGCCATATTGGGTGCTATATAATGTAGAAGTGACTCCTAAAGAAGGAGTAATGTACCCCAAAGGGCATATAAAACATATCTACCAAGCAATCAGGTACTTAAATATGCACAGTAGGACTCCCCTCTGGGAACCAGCTATATTCTCTGCTGAAATGGCATAGACTTAATGTGAGATTGACAATATATTTATTTTGTGTCTGCACATTAGCCCATGTTTTATATATATATATAGATTAGCATTGTGATACACAATAAGGCCTATCAATTTTAGCAATCTAATTAAGGCACTATCCACCTATAGTATCAGAACAATTACAAATTTATGTCATAGGTACTAGGATCTTAACTCTGAGTGGAATTAATTTGATGGCCAACAATTGCAGTCTATTTAGAAATGTACATAGGAAGTTAACTTCGCCACTTAGCAAGAATAGCATTTTTGAAACTACAATGTTCTAGCGGTTTATATGAGTGCACATATTTATAGTCCCCTCAGTTACAGCAGTTTGTAAATGTTATAGACAGTTTTCAGATTTTTCAACTGAAGCTTAAAAACTTTGTCCTCATGGCATCAGTAGTCTAACGGTCTGTCTCAACTCCCCAAGGCACTGAAAGCACCTGAACTAAGAAGCTACCTTTTCCATGAGTTTCTGTGGTGAGAATACTTGCTAGCTAGGGTTTAGTAATAAGTAAAAAAAAAATATAGTAAAAAACAAGAATACTAATAATAACAACAGGTGTGCTAGCTGGAGGCGCTGGTTCAGCTTGTATCAGTCGTTGGTATCTTCCTTTCCTTTCCTTCCTCAGTTGTATAACTCTAGGTGCAAAATAGTGGTGCTGAAATATCAGACAATACACCATACAAAGGTGAATATCTACTCACAGTGTATATTGCAGGTTACCGGCTCCTTCCCAATATGAAAAGACAATATCACAGATTCAGTAAAAAAGTTTGTCTTTATTTGGCTCAACGCAAAAGCGTTTCAACGGTCCCAGCCGTCTTTCTCAAGAGCAATAAAAGTGCTTTACAAACCAAAGCATACCTTTCCGCTGCACAGGCGGCCTTTAAATACATGTCAGTTACGCTACCTGCTTCCCCATTGGAGGAGAGCAGGTTTACACCCGATTCAAAATTTCAATTGTAAATTTAAAATAAACATCTAAAAAAACATAAAAAACAATATTAATTATATTAGAAACTATAAGTTTGTTTTAAAATATAAAATGTCTGTAGATATCATCATTTTTGCCGGTTTTGTAGTTCCCTTTCAGGTAGTTTTCTGTTTCAAGTTCCCTTTCAGGTCCGGTATGTCAGTGAAGATCACATGTTATAGGTTGTCCAATGAAATTCAGTTTCTGGTATGGTGATGTTTTGTAGTTCCCTTTCAGGTAGTTCTCTATTTTAGGCTCCCATTCAGGTCTGATATGTCAGTGGGTATCACATGTTATCGAATGTCCAATGAAAAACAGTTTCTGATTTTCTCAAAATAAAAAGACATAAGTGTTATTCACAGATACAAAGTTTCTTATATGAATTCTGCTTATCCAAATATTTAGAGGAGGTAGAATAAATTGCCACTTAGAAGTATATTACAAGTTGGAATAGATACTTTTCATAATTAAACATTCATATTATAAATAGACTTCTATATTTATTGAATGTTAAATATTGACTCAGCGACTTGTGTGTTGCATATAATTTCTTGAAATTAAGTGTGAGAATTATATTCTTTTGTACAATATGTGTATATATAAACATTAAGTGTGATCATATGACATGAACTGTCTGTATAAATACATATTTATTTTGCCCCCCCCTTTTTTTTTTTTTTTTTTCTGTGTGTGTCCTTATAATCGTATTCACCTCAACAAGAACAAAAAATGTTACTGATTTATTTAGGCCCCATATTTTCATCTTTTGAATTTATGATTTATTTTGTCCCCCCTTTCCTATGTTAAGAGTTTTTTAGACAAAGGCAGCAATTTTTGTGTCCTTATTTAGACCCCATTGGGCATATGTTCTAAGTGTATGTATCCATTTTAATTCTCTTTGGTCTAGTTGTTTTGCCAGATTACCACCCCTCCAATGAAGTTCAACCCTCTCAATTCCTATCCATAGAAAGGATTCTTTTGTGAAATGTTCACAATTGTTGCAGTGTAGCGGCACTCCGTGGTCATCATGATTCTTTTCTATTTTATTTTGATGTTCCATGATTCTTGTTTTTAAAAATCTGGACGTTTGTCCTAAATACTGGATTTTGCAGCCACATTGCAACAAATATATCACATTTTTACTTTTGCAAGTAATGAATTCTTTTATTTCAAATTTTTTTCCCGTAACTGTGGAGTCAAATGTTTTGTGTGTTCTTCTGGTGTAGTTACAACCTTTGCATTTGCCGCAAGTGAAGAAACCTGTCATGTTACTTATTTGTAAAGGTTTTTTGGGGGCTATGCCTTTTATGAGTGAGGGAGCTAATTTTTGTTTCAAATTTTGTCCTTTTCTGAAGATAACTGTGGGCTTAGCTGGAATTATAGGTCCTAGATATTCATCCTCTTTTATAATGTGCCAGTGCTTTTGTATAATTTTTTTGATTGTATGATGTTCTACATTAAATGTGGTCACAAATTTAGGGAAATTATTGTTAAATGAGGTCTCATTTTTGTGTTTGTTTTCTAACAGGGTTGATCTTATTTTATTTCCAACTTCATTTCTTTCTTTTTCTAAAGCTCTATGGTCATATCCCTTTTGTATGAATCTTTCTTTGAGTATTCTTGATTGTTGTTCGTAATCATCTATATTGCTGCAGTTCCTGCGTATTCGTAGGAATTGGCTTTTTGGTACTGACTTTAGCCAGTTAGGATGGTGGCAGCTATCATGTCTAATGTAGGTGTTAGTGTCACACTTCTTAAAGTATGTTTTGCTGTGGATTTTTTCATCTATAGTGTAAAGAGTTAAATCTAAAAAATGTATTTCTTTTTTGTCATATTCTACTGATAATGTGACTTGCTGATTATTGTTATTAAGTATTTGTACAAATTCTATGAGTTTGGACTCACCCCCCTTCCATATGCACAGAATGCCATCTATATATCTATGCCAGGGCACCAGGTCTGCACCAAATTCTTGATTATGCCATATATGAGTCGTCTCAAAATAGTCCATGTAAATATTGGCATAACTTGGTGCAAACCTGGTGCCCATGGAAGTCCCACAAATCTGTAAATAGTAGTTCCCATTGAACCAAAAAAAGTTGTGATATAGAATAAATTCTATGGCTCTAAGTATGAAATCTAGTAATTTTGGTGATAAATCTTTATCTTCTGATAGTTTCCATTTAACTGCCTCAATCCCTTTTTTGTGATCAATTATGGTATACAAAGAAGTCACGTCCATGGTGACCCAAAAGTAATTTTCTTGCCAGGGTATATTTTGTATGATTTGTAAAACATGTTTGGTATCTTTTAAATGAGATTTTGCCTTCTGTGCATAGGGTTGGAGAAAAAAATCTATGAATGCTGACAAGTTTGAACTTAAAGAATCTATCCCACTGATAATCGGCCTTCCTGGTGGCCTTGTTGCATGCTTATGTAATTTGGGTAAAAAATAAAAGATTGGGGTCTTAGAATCTGTTTTATAAAGAAAATCAAATTCCTCTTCTGTTATTATATTTTGGTTAAATGCTTCCATAAGTAGTTTTTGAAGAGTGGAGGTGTATTCTTTTTTAGGATTCTTTGTTAAAATAATATATGTATTAGAGTCTCCTAGGATTGTGTTAGCTTCTTCCATATAATGTTCTTTATCTAGAATGACCACACCTCCACCCTTGTCCGCCTCCTATTATCACTATATCTTCTCTCTTGTTTAGATTTGTAAGAATATCCTTTTCTTGTTTTGTAAGATTGTGATAACTCTTATTTACTTTGTTGGTTAAATTGTCTATATCTTTCATTATCAATTTATTAAATACCTCTATATTGGGACCCTTTATGTGACTTGGGTAAAATCTTGAGGGGTTTTTAAATTTACTTCTTAGACTATCTTGAGGTGGTATATATTGTACAGATGGCTGTTTGGCAAAGAATCTTTTTACCGTTAAATTTCTCACAAATTTTTGTGCATCTACAAAGAGTTGAAAAGAATTAACTTTTTGTGTGGGGATAAATTTTAATCCCCTGGATAAAACTGATTTTTCATTGTTACTTATGGTTTTGGATGAAAGATTAAAGATCCCCTGTGTTACTGTCTCCTCTTTCTTTGATTTCCCTCTTCCTCCTCTATTTCCTCTATGTTTGGAGTTATTCCCCTCTTTTTCTGAGGATGATCTATCCTGATTGGTGAATATTTGTTTTGATGTGTCCAATTTTCCCTGTGTGAATGTTTCTCTCTCTCCCTCATATGATCCTCTTTCTGGTATGTGTAATGGTGAGGGGGTCTTGAAAAACTTTCCCTTATTTCTGTTTTGTGTTTCTCTTTTGTTTCTCCCTTCATAAAAGGAGATCGTGGTCTTTTATAATCTTGGTGATGTGCACGTGGTGTTTTTGGTGTATAGTGATAATTATGTGTATCTTTTTGATAATAATCTTTTTGTTTTTTATATTGTTTTTGAGCATAGTATGGAGAATCATAGTTCCTATGATCATTTCTTTGTGTGTATTCTCTATGTTGTGAGCTGTGTCTTTGATTTCTTTCATTGTAAATAACATTTTCCATTACCAGTTCTTTATTGTGCGATCTTGGTCTCTGATTTTTTTCTTGATGTGTGTACTGATTTCTACTAGTGTCCGTGCTATAATTTCTGTGCATGTGACCGTGATTTAGATCTTTTCTATCTCTAGAATATTCATTACTGTGATATACATTTTTTCTGTTGTGATGTGAATAATTATTACCATTATTGGTTTTTGTTCTCCCCCTTTCATCAAGTGATTTGTTTTGCTGTGTAGGCTTTTTTTGTACATATTGTGTCCCACCTTGAAAGTCTTCATTATCTCTCATATATTTTTGATGTTTTTTGTCACCTATTGTTTCATCAAATTCTTTTGCTTTCTCTTTAATGTATTCAAACTTATCTTTACATTTCTTGTTGTCTAAATGACCACTGAGTTATTGTTCTAATGTATTAATTTCTTTCTCTGCGTTCCATTTTTGCAAAAAATTATCATCCTCTAATCCAAATGCTGGATTAGAGGATGATAATTTTTTGCAAAAATGGAACGCAGCTTTACATAAATGTTCTCTAGAATTAGTCAGCTTACTATATGAGATGCAAGACTTACAATTGAAATCTCTAGAGAAAGAAATTAATACATTAGAACAATAACTCAGTGGTCATTTAGACAACAAGAAATGTAAAGATAAGTTTGAATACATTAAAGAGAAAGTAAAAGAATTTGATGAAACAATAGGTGACAAAAAACATCAAAAATATATGAGAGATAATGAAGACTTTCAAGGTGGGACACAATATGTACAAAAAAAGCCTACACAGCAAAACAAATCACTTGATGAAAGGGGGAGAACAAAAACCAATAATGGTAATAATTATTCACATCACAACAGAAAAAATGTATATCACAGTAATGAATATTCTAGAGATAGAAAAGATCTAAATCACGGTCACATGCACAGAAATTATAGCACGGACACTAGTAGAAATCAGTACACACATCAAGAAAAAAAAATCAGAGACCAAGATCGCACAATAAAGAACTGATAAATGAAAATGTTATTTACAATGAAAGAAATCAAAGACACAGCTCACAACACAGAGAATACACACAAAGAAATGATCATAGGAACTATGATTCTCCATACTATGCTCAAAACCAATATAAAAAACAAAAAGATTATTATCAAAAAGATACACATAATTATCACTATACACCAAAAACACCACGTGCACATCACCAAGATTATAAAAGACCACGATCTCCTTTTATGAAGGGAGAAACAAAAGAGAAACACAAAACAGAAATAAGGGAAAGTTTTTCAAGACCCCCTCACCATTACACATACCAGAAAGAGGATCATATGAGGGAGAGAGAGAAACATTCACACAGGGAAAATTGGACACAGCAAAACAAATATTCACCAATCAGGATAGATCATCCTCAGAAAAAGAGGGGAATAACTCCAAACATAGAGGAAATAGAGGAGGAAGAGGGAAATCAAAGAAAGAGGAGACAGTAACACAGGGGATCTTTAATCTTTCATCCAAAACCATAAGTGACAATGAAAAATCAGTTTTATCCAGGGGATTAAAATTATCCCCACACAAAAAGTTAATTCTTTTCAACTCTTTGTAGATGCACAAAAATTTGTGAGAAATTTAACGGTAAAAAGATTCTTTGCCAAACAGCCATCTGTACAATATATACCACCTCAAGATAGTCTAAGAAGTAAATTTAAAAACCCCTCAAGATTTTACCCAAGTCACATAAAGGGTCCCAATATAGAGGTATTTAATAAATTGATAATGAAAGATATAGACAATTTAACCAACAAAGTAAATAAGAGTTATCACAATCTTACAAAACAAGAAAAGGATATTCTTACAAATCTAAACAAGAGAGAAGATATAGTGATAAAGGAGGCGGACAAGGGTGGAGGTGTGGTCATTCTAGATAAAGAACACTATATGGAAGAAGCTAACAGAATCCTAGGAGACTCAAATACATATATTATCTTAACAAAGAATCCTAAGAAAGAATACACCTCCACTCTTCAAAAACTACTTATGGAAGCATTTAACCAAAATATAATAACAGAAGAGGAATTTGATTTTCTTTATAAAACAGATTCTAAGACCCCAATCTTTTATTTTTTACCCAAATTACATAAGCATGCAACAAGGCCACCAGGAAGGCCGATTATCAGTGGGATAGATTCTTTAAGTTCAAACTTGTCAGCATTCATAGATTTTTTTCTCCAACCCTATGCACAGAAGGCAAAATCTCATATAAAAGATACCAAACATGTTTTACAAATCATACAAAATATACCCTGGCAAGAAAATTACTTTTGGGTCACCATGGACGTGACTTCTTTGTATACCATAATTGATCACAAAAAAGGGATTGAGGCAGTTAAATGGAAACTATCAGAAGATAAAGATTTATCACCAAAATTACTAGATTTCATACTTAGAGCCATAGAATTTATTCTATATCACAACTTTTTTTGGTTCAATGGGAACTACTATTTACAGATTTGTGGGACTGCCATGGGCACCAGGTTTGCACCAAGTTATGCCAATATTTACATGGACTATTTTGAGACGACTCATATATGGCATAATCAAGAATTTGGTGAAGACCTGGTGTCCTGGCATAGATATATAGATGACATTCTGTGCATATGGAAGGGGGGTGAGTCCAAACTCATAGAATTTGTACAAATACTTAATAACAATAATCAGCAAGTCACATTATCAGTAGAATATGACAAAAAAGAAATACATTTTTTAGATTTAACTCTTTACACTATAGATGAAAAAATCCACAGCAAAACATACTTTAAGAAGTGTGACACTAACACCTACATTAGACATGATAGCTGCCACCATCCTAACTGGCTAAAGTCAGTACCAAAAAGCCAATTCCTACGAATACGCAGGAACTGCAGCAATATAGATGATTACGAACAACAATCAAGAATACTCAAAGAAAGATTCATACAAAAGGGATATGACCATAGAGCTTTAGAAAAAGAAAGAAATGAAGTTGGAAATAAAATAAGATCAACCCTGTTAGAAAACAAACACAAAAATGAGACCTCATTTAACAATAATTTCCCTAAATTTGTGACCACATTTAATGTAGAACATCATACAATCAAAAAAATTATACAAAAGCACTGGCACATTATAAAAGAGGATGAATATCTAGGACCTCATTTAACAATAATTTCCCTAAATTTGTGACCACATTTAATGTAGAACATCATACAATCAAAAAAATTATACAAAAGCACTGGCACATTATAAAAGAGGATGAATATCTAGGACCTATAATTCCAGCTAATCCCACAGTTATCTTCAGAAAAGGACAAAATTTGAAACAAAAATTAGCTCCCTCACTCATAAAAGGCATAGCCCCCAAAAAACCTTTACAAATAAGTAACATGACAGGTTTCTTCACTTGCGGCAAATGCAAAGGTTGTAACTACACCAGAAGAACACACAAAACATTTGACTCCACAGTTACGGGAACAAAATTTGAAATAAAAGAATTCATTACTTGCAAAAGTAAAAATGTGATATATTTGTTGCAATGTGGCTGCAAAATCCAGTATTTAGGACAAACGTCCAGATTTTTAAAAACAAGAATCATGGAACATCAAAATAAAATAGAAAAGAATCATGATGACCACGGAGTGCCGCTACACTGCAACAATTGTGAACATTTCACAAAAGAATCCTTTCTATGGATAGGAATTGAGAAGGTTGAACTTCATTGGAGGGGTGGTAATCTGGCAAAACAACTAGACCAAAGAGAATTAAAATGGATACATACACTTAGAACATATGCCCAATGGGGTCTAAATAAGGACACAAAAATTGCTGCCTTTGTCTAAAAAACTCTTAACATAGGAAAGGGGGGACAAAATAAATCATAAATTCAAAAGATGAAAATATGGGGCCTAAATAAATCAGTAACATTTTTTGTTCTTGTTGAGGTGAATACGATTATAAGGACACACACAGAAAAAAAAAAAAAAAAAAGGGGGGGGCAAAATAAATATGTATTTATACAGACAGTTCATGTCATATGATCACACTTAATGTTTATATATACACATATTGTACAAAAGAATATAATTCTCACACTTAATTTCAAGAAATTATATGCAACACACAAGTCGCTGAGTCAATATTTAACATTCAATAAATATAGAAGTCTATTTATAATATGAATGTTTAATTATGAAAAGTATCTATTCCAACTTGTAATATACTTCTAAGTGGCAATTTATTCTACCTCCTCTAAATATTTGGATAAGCAGAATTCATATAAGAAACTTTGTATCTGTGAATAACACTTATGTCTTTTTATTTTGAGAAAATCAGAAACTGTTTTTCATTGGACATTCGATAACATGTGATACCCACTGACATATCAGACCTGAATGGGAACCTAAAATAGAGAACTACCTGAAAGGGAACTACAAAACATCACTATACCAGAAACTGAATTTCATTGGACAACCTATAACATGTGATCTTCACTGACATACCTGAAAGGGAACTACTTTTTTATGTTTTTTTAGATGTTTATTTTAAATTTACAATTGAAATTTTGAATCGGGTGTAAACCTGCTCTCCTCCAATGGGGAAGCAGGTAGCGTAACTGACATGTATTTAAAGGCCGCCTGTGCAGCGGAAAGGTATGCTTTGGTTTGTAAAGCACTTTTATTGCTCTTGAGAAAGACGGCTGGGACCGTTGAAACGCTTTTGCGTTGAGCCAAATAAAGACAAACTTTTTTACTGAATCTGTGATATTGTCTTTTCATATTGGGAAGGAGCTGGTAACCTGCAATATACACTGTGAGTAGATATTCACCTTTGTATGGTGTATTGTCTGATATTTCAGCACCACTATTTTGCACCTAGACTTATACAACTGAGGAAGGAAAGGAAAGGAAGATACCAACGACTGATACAAGCTGCCTCCAGCTAGCACACCTGATATATTCACACAGACCTTGGGAGAGACTGTGGGACGGCTGCGGTTCACCAGAAGGGGAAAGTATTAATACATATTATACACCTGTTTGCATGTATAATAATAACAACAATTGTACTGAGGACAAGCGTGGCTGTGTTGGTTTGAGTAAGACAGTCCCAGTAAGTAACCCACACAGTGTCAATCGGCTTATGATATGCCTAGTTATGGGCATAAATTTGTACCGGTCCCAGAATGCACATCTTACCCAATACTAAGCTTTACCAAAGTCAGATGATGTGAAATGGGAGAGTTGCAGTAATAATGATGGTTCCTTTGGGCAACGGCAGAGCCCTCAAATCGGTGATCTTTACTAGGGTGTGATGCTAGTGTCTCAACTTCTCTCCATATCGCAATCCAAGCGATGGGAGTCCAGGGATCCTTCTTACCAGTGGTTGTGGTCTTAACTGAAGTCCTTTGATGTTTAGTGGAGTTACTCCGATGCCGCTGAGTGTTCCTTTGAGCAGGTAAAGTTTTCTCGGCCCAAATATGTTCCTGCACTTGCGATGTTTGTGCCGTAGCTTCAGTGCTCCACGCTACAGATTGCTCACTCGATAAATCCAGGTTTTGCTTGTCGGGCATACTTGTGGGACCATCTCCTCCTCCCTCTGTCCCAACTTGCTCACTTTGGATAGTTTGCTGGGGGGTAAATATGCCACTGGTCTCAGCTGGAACTCGGTCTTGGCATGAGGGCACCACTTGATCTGACAAGCGCTCACATGTGCTATCCCCTCTGTTTGTTTTCTCATTTTCCACTATGGGCATAGAATGCTTGATATCACTTCGCACTGTAACTGCCTGTAGGTCCTCCCATGCAGTGGACCATGTATGGAGCATATTCGCAAAGTGCTCATCCAGCAAGCGGGTCACGAGTTCAAGCGTCATAGTAGTATTAGGCGCCATCTGGTATGCGTACTGAGTGAATGTGATAGAGCTGTGATTTAAGTATGTCTTTTGTACAACTCGCCTGGTGTCATCCCATTTAAGAATCTTTTGAAGCAGTGTTAGACTCCTGCCTTGTAACCCAATTTCCTGGGGGAGGTATAATGTGGCAGCCCTGGTCACACAGACGGTCGGACTTGCAAAAGGTAGCAATCACTTTGTAGCACAGCTGAAGAGCATAGGCGATCAGCAATCTCAATATGGATTTGAACTTCCAATTATCCCAAACTGTTGCAGAGCATAAATTTGCTCTGTTTTAAACAGCAATCTTGCAATTAAGGCTTTTAAAGATAATTAGTATCAGGAGCTCCACAGAAATGCGTCCTGCCGCTTTGGCTATAGGCTCCGCCCCCCGGAATTATTTTTTATATCCGAAAAAAAATGTTAACTTTGGATTTAAATATGGATAATAAAGAACTTGTTATTCCAGACCATGCTATTATTAAATATATTGACAGATGGATCTAGTGACAATTTTGGAAACTGCTCCTCTTTCCCTAAATATCTGCTATCCAATGTTAGATTTAAAGGGACAGTATGCACCAATTTCCATTTAACTGCGTGTAATAGACACTACTATAAAGAATAATATGCACAGATACTGATCTAAAACTCCAGTATAAAACTGTTTAAAAACTTACTTAGAATCTCCCAGTTTAGCACTGTTACAAGGTTAGCTGGAACACTCACTGAAAGTGGTTCTATAGCTAAAAAAGCAGACACTCCCCCCCCCCCCTTCCTCTGCATATGAAAAGACTCTTTACTCAAACAGGAGCAAGTGGGAGTAGGTATACATCAGTATAAAACATTTATGCAAAGAAAAATCTAATGTACAATGTTCCAACAATTGGCTGGTTGAGAAATGGAAAGAGTATGCTGATTTTAATGTCATATATAGATAAAACTGAAGTGTTTTGGGAGGGGTTGAAAGTTTTTCTGAGAGGTGAAACAAAGTCTTATTTAATTAGCTGGAAGAAACAAATGAGGATCAGAGAATTTCAGTTGGCTAATTAACTAAGAAATAGATACTTCGGTGCATTCCTACTTAAAACAATATTAAATATCAATATACTGTATTATTCTTTATTTAGTTCTGTATAACAGAATAAGATTTAATAGTTGTTTTTTTACCAATTATCCAAATAAAGTATAGTCCTAAAAAACTATTATTATATGCAAAACAGTAAATCAAAAAATTAACTCAAACAGCAGCTCTAGGCTAGCATCAAATTTGAAATATGCTACACAATAATTTTACTGAAAATAATGAAAAACAAAATAACCAAAAATGCCATTTCTGCGGCCAAAATTTTCGTGCATCCCTAATTAATACAACTTTTTTTTATTTGTTGCAAAGTTATATGTCTCCCCCTTATTTTGCTTCTCCTTGATCTCATTGATTTTTTTAAAAAAAAAGAGAAAACCGGGAAGATATGAGTTCATATAGTCCAAAATCATTACTTAATAATGACTTTAAAATGTTATCAAGTATTGTTGCTAATAGATCAAAACTGGTTCTAAATACTTTAATACATATAGATCAGTCTGGGTTTATGAATGGGAAAAGATCAAACAGAAATTTAAAGAAGGTGATGCTAAATTTGGAAAATTATTGGTGTAAGATTCAATACTATTCATTAAAAACCGATATTGCGATAGTGAAAGTTTATGTTGAAAAGCATTTGTTTGCCTGGGAGTATATCTTTTCTATTTTAGAGCATTTTGGGTTTAGTGAACCTTTTATGGATTATATCCGCTTAATATACAAGAATCACTCTTTTATGTTATTGATCAATGGTATGCTAGCTCCTAAAATATAGCTGTCTAAAGGGACTAAACAAGGATGTTCCCTTTGCCCTTTATTATTTAATCTAGCAATAAAGCCTTTGCTATTCTACTTCAGAAAGAACTGGAGGGGGTATATTTGGGGGAAAGAGGACGCTCTTTGCCAATACTAAAAAAATATTTTTTTTCTTAATTTGGTATAGTATTTGGTACATAAATATAGTTCTTTTTTGGCTGATGGCTGTCACATAATGTAGTGGGAGGGAAAATAGAACTAACTTTAAATTTTGTCAGAAAGAAATCTACTACTCATTTGAAATTAAAACTAAGTGCTTTTGCATTGTCTTTTTATTATGCATTTACTGATTATATTATTATACTGTGTTTAGTTGTCATTTATGTTACTGTGACTGTATTCTTAACACGGCTTAGGGGGAGATTTATCAAGCAGTTGATGCTGCTTGCTTCGCCCGATGTTTCCGGCTTATCCACCACCTCTTGGCAGACTGCAATCATCTCGATCAGATAAGATCGGGATGATTGACACCCCCTGCTGCATTGCACAAGCATTTCACCAGAAATGCTTGTGCAATGTTAAATGCCAACAGTGTATGCTGTTGGCATTTAGTGATGTCGGGCAGCGAATCATGTCCGCCCGCCATTTGTTAAATTGGCCTGTTAGTCTTTATATATTTCACAGTTTTTTTATTTAATATCAAAGATCCTTCTATATGTCTATCCTATTTAATGTTAATACTTTGTATTTTTTTAGTTTTTTTTGTTAGATATGCTGTTATGCATTTGCTTTATTGTGATATATAATCTGTTTCCATATCACTGTTGTTATTTGTTGTTAGCTTATTGTTTTAAAATGAGCTAGATCCATAGACACTTGTGAGGTTGCCAAGGGAAATGGGGAGATCACCTATCTTCACAAGTGTATTGTTAGTGTGCATTTCCAATACTAACATCCATTGCTGCATTAAAGGGACATGAAACTCAAACATTTTATTTTAAGATTCTGATAGAGCATACAATTTTAAACAACTTTGCAATTTACTTTAATTATCTAATTTGCTTCATTCTCTCAACATCTTTTGTTGGAAAGAATACCTAGGTAGGCTCAGGAGCTGGAATCTAGCTATTAATTGGTGGCTGCACATATACTCTTATAATTGTCTTACATATGTGTTCAGCTAGCTCCGAGTAGTGCATTGCTGCTCCTTCCATAAACAATACCAAATGAATGAAGCAAAATTGATAACTAAAGTAAATTGGGAAGCTGTTTAAAAATGGTATGCTCTATATGAACCATGAAAGAAAAATGTTGCGTTTCATGAACCATTGTTTTTTTTTACCTAAACCTTGGTTAAGTATGAGGAATTTTCTATTGCACCTGTTTGTTTTTTTTTGTTTTTTGTTTTTTTATTATTTTTATTGAGGTTCATAAACATACAAGGTATAGAAAATGTACAATGAGAAACACTAGTACAAATAAAGTCAGGTATACATGAAAAATTATTTTGAAACAACCACAGCTATCACATAAAGTATTATGTAGAACCTCAAAGTTTTCCTTTTCTCTATACCTTCTCCGTATATTCTATAAGGGCCACTTTTGGACCCTTGACCACGTAATACAATCTTTAGTGGAGACAGGTTGGTTTGATCTATAGCCTATTTTGGCCTTAGCAATATGAGACCAAAGGTAATGAGCAATACTAGCTAGAAACGTTTACGCTTGGAAATATAAAAAACTAAATTGATAACTATTATTATCTGTACCGCTGGAAGCAAGAATATATGCGTATATAAGAAAGCACTTGGGGGTTATTATATACATATAGAGCTATAGCAGAAGTATCAAGACGATAGTATGTAATATATAATACTCCTAGGGAGACTTGTCAGATATGAACCCATGCAATAAGACTGATTTGGAGTTCAGTACATTCAGCTAGGTTCTTAAACATACAAGGCATATAAAATGAACAATAAGAAACTTTTTGTACAAATATAGTCAGGCATACATTAAAAAAATATTTTGAAACAAACAACCACAGCTATCACGCAAAATATTATGTAGAGCCTCAAGGGTTGCCTTTCTAGACACCTTCTCCTTTTAATCTGTAGTGGAGGGAGGTTAGCTTGACCTATGACCCCTTTTGGCCTTAGTAATAGGAGAACACAGTTAATGGGTAATACTAACTAAAAGCTTTTAAGCTTCATAATAGGAACAACAAAATTAATAGATATTACTATCTGCAGCACTGGGAGCAAGAGTATATAAATATATAGGAAACTTCCTGGGGATTATCATACACATATGGGGCTATAGCAAAGGTATCTAGACGATAGTAAATAACACTCCCAGGGAGACTTGTCAGATGTATTCCAATATACTAGGACAGATGTGGACCTCAATACGTGCAACTAAAAGGACCGTTTGGAACAGTATTTAAAGGTCTAGAAAAAATGGCAACTGACACCACACCATAGACCTTAAGACGAGCAGTACATTGCAAGGCTGGAAGTGTTAGCTGATGGATACCCTCTGAGGAGAACTATACATGGAGATCCAACATATTGAAAAAACTTGGTCTTGTATCTAACGGTCAAAAAATCTATTACTGCTGTCTCCAACCCAATCATAGTATGTTCACTGGTAATCCCCAGAGATAACTATACTCTACAATATACAAATGTATAGGCAGCTATCGATTGCTATCACGCTATCTCCATATAAAGGGAACGCAACTTGCGGGTGTTAACAGAATGGGGGAGCTCGCAATAAGTTTCAGGTAGTTCCGTTGCTTTAATCTCCATTTTAAACGGGTTTATGCAAACCCTCTTCAAATAGGCTGGCCGTGTCATCCCAGCCATAGACAACACAATGCAGTTTAATATCCCAGCTAGGAGGTAAAAGAGTAGTGTTAACAACTGAATACATCCCGATAAAGAACATAGCAAAATATTATACAGTAATAAAGCATTGCAGAAGAATACTATTAAAAATAACTCTTGGATAAACAACTTTAGTCTGATTACAACCTACAGAACAAGCATCTCCGGGCTAAGTTTTCATTCTCCCGTAGCCTGCGATATGGAGCAACCTGTTCAGCTATGCCTGCATCCTTCATTTGGACTGTGTCAGACATGATGTTGTAAAAATGGATCATGAATATTCATTATACGCTAAGATGTCCCAAACTTGATGTGTACTGGTTGTGGACCTTGATAGAGGGTATGAACTAGTAGTAGGACAAAGTCATATATCCAGCTCTGTGTACGGGCACTGCAGACTCCCAGCCGCCCAGAAATTTGTCTGAAACTATAGTGAGTCTAGAGTCCTGGAAGTTATACAGTTCGCTTAAGTAGCGTCTACAACCCTCAGTTCAGATGTACAAAATAAGCCTCCAGGGTCAAACGCTCAACCCACAGCTGTACTGTACCTCATCTAGTCGGCAGCTATGACTGGAGCTCTGGCCCACTCCGTGCCTGTCAATTGGCCTCACGCTGGCTTGTGTCTTAAGCACAAGGTAAGGAGGAGCTGCGAGCCCCTAACTGTTCAGGTTCCACTGGAGGGATGAAGCCGGGCTGAAGGGATGATGGTCTTAGGCCACAAGCATTGAGAGCAGGTACCCCAATGATCTCGGTTGGCCCCTTGATCCAGGGGTCCAAGCTGTTGTTCACACTGGGCTGCAATGCCTGTAGCGCAATGTCTGTGACCATGTTCTCTCTCTTTGGTTCACCGTTACATGTGTGAAAGGTTTCACAGCTTAGTTTAGATAGACAAGCCCCAGATGCGTTCCCGGTAAGAGGGAAGATGGTCGGGAGATGTGTACACAAGGGCTGCAGCTCACAAACACTGTGGGATACTCCAGTGGCATCGGACCACATGGCCCTCTGTCTGTCAGGATAAGTTGCGACATGCTGCCAAAGCATCTGGTGCTCCACTCCTCCCGAAGGGCTTACCCCGGCACACTCAGCGCCTATATGTATTGCAGCTCCCTGCTCCCAGTGAGCTGCTTGCTCCGTCGCCCCTTCTGTATTTGGGCCGGTACTATCTTCTGACAGGGTCAGACGGATTGTGTCAGCTTTGTAGATTTTAGGTGCCAGGGTCGAGTGCTTGAGTGGTTCTGGCAAAGGTTGTGCCCCTCTTATCGCTTTAGCGCAAGCCCCCTTTAGGGATGTGAATTCCTCCTGTAGTACTTCGTGCAGGCTGAGGAAGTGCACATCCAGCATGGCTTTCACTTCATTCAGGATTAGCTTGGTATTCAGCGCCATATTGGAAAACCAAAATACAGATCTCCGTACCCGTTGAAATAAGGGATGACTAGTGCTTTTCCTCCTCTTTATCAACAGTTATGGTTAACGAGCTGTCCAGTTACTATAGAACTGGTTTGATAACCCAGGTTCCTGGGGGGTATATTGGCGTCAGCTTTGACAGCACTATCAGGCTAGAGAGACCTCTCAGTCTCGCGACTAGCTGTAATGCAATCAGCTGAGGAACATAGGTAATCCGATATGAGTAAGGCTTCTCCAGGCTCTTCTTGGATAGCCCTAGGAAATGTGACTATGATTCCCAAAAAGAAAATTAAATTGAAGTTGAAAAATAACTCTAAAGTAACTTGTAAGACCTGGAGCTCCTCAAACACACGTCCTACCGCAACAGCTATAGGCTCCGCCCCCGCACCTGTTTTCTTTTGTGCATATGTTAGAGCAGGACATGAAACACAAATTTTTTTCTTTCATGTTTTCGAAAGAGCATGCAATTTTACACAACTTTCCAATTTACTTCTATTATCTAATTTGCTTCATTCTCTTGATATTCTTTGCTGAAAAGCATATCTAGATAGGCTCAGTAGCTGCTGATTGTTGGCTGCAAATAGATGCCACATGTGATTGGCTCATCCATGTGCATTGCTATTTCCTCATCAAAGAATATCTGAAGAATGAAGCAAATTAAATAAGAGAAGTAAATTGGAATTTACATGCAATTGTGAGATAGTTGATGCTCCATTGATATTGATATTATTCAGCTGAATTTACAACTTGCAGCTGTGACTTAGGAAAGCTACAAATCTCTTTGCAATACATTTACAAAAACTGATATTGGTTGTTTCTTTATTTTACACATGTGTGAGCAACATTTAAATAACTCCACTTGATATTTTATTTATCTGCACCTACTGTTTGATGGGGGGTTTTTAATAAACAAAAACTGGCAAAATAATCGCATGAAATCTACCTCCAAACTAAATCTCATAAAGGTTGGTACTGTAGTTTTCACTGTAGCTTTGTCTAAAAAATCCCAATATGGCTGTATTAAAAAATGTATTTTATTTTTGCATATTAATATCTCCAAAAAAGTATTGCACCAATTTACTTATTTTCACAGTGTGTAGGAGACCTCCAAATTTAAACAAAGTTTATTCAGCCATTCCAACGTTATACGGATTTAAAACAAGGATTTACCACGACATATCTGTTCAGACTTAAACTATCAATGCACGATCAATAGATTTTTAAATACCATGTTTTATAGTTGTTTTATTTTGGGCCTATACTGTATCACTGAAATCGCAGAGCCAGTGTACAACATTATTTCCTTCAGGTCTATTTTTGTAACTAGGTCTGAAGTAAACTATAAATCACACATTATGGCTACGTGCTGCTCCTGCATCCGTATGTATCATTTGTCAGCTGTCGGGTCAGTAAACACGTTTCATAACTGGGAACATTAGAGTTAGAGAAGAATCATTGCATTTAAAGGGCTCGTTCAAAATAAAGTTCTTTCTTTTACATGAGTGGAATCTTCATTGAGATTTGTTTTTTTTTTCAGATTCCTATGTTATGTGAATAGAGTAGATTCATCTAGATACGAAAAGTTAGCTCAAGCTATAGTGAAACCCCTGTACAAAATTACATAGAAATTTATGTTTTTTTCTCTCTCTGGAGATGAATCAGAATATTTAGTAACTGTTACAATGACACAGTTGAGTAGACGCACAGAAAGAGGAGCTGGAAAGATAACTAAAGATCTATCTATTATATCTATTATATATCTATCTATCCATCTGTCTGTTTGTCTGTCTGTCTGTCTATTTATCTATCTGTCTGTGTGTCTGTCTTTCTGTCTATCTATCTATCAATCTATCTATCTATCTATCATCTATCTACCTGTCTGTCTATATTATATCTGTCTGTCTATCATCTATCTATCTGTCTGTTTGTCTATCTATCTATATATCTGTCTGTTTGTCTGTCTTTCTGTCTGTCTGTCTATCTATCTATCTTACTTCTTGCCTTGACTTCTTGTCTGTCTCTATTTTCATCCCTCACAGTCACTTCAGTGTAATGCCCAATGCCTATAAAATATATGTTACCTTTGGGTATCTTGCTGAACAACTTCTTTAAAAGGATAGTAAACCTACATAGTGGAGAATTATATAAAATTAGCGGCAACTTTATATATCAAAAGCTTTCAGAGATTTTTTATTCCAAACTTTTATTTACCTGAACTCCGCTCCAAGGTCTACTGAGCAGGTCTTGTTTTTCAAAAGCGCTTTGCGGGCGGGCGGGCTGTCTAGTCACAGCGTGCCCAATTGCTCCATCTTAATATAGCTCGCTTTCGCTCTGGTCTGGTAGCGGGAGCAATCTATATTCAGTTTAGTGGCGTGCATTTGTACTATCAGAACTGTAAAGCAGGCCTAACTTTACAAAGCTGTCAACTCATTTGCTTCCCTAAAAGCTAATCTCCCCATCATTACTTGTTTTTCACAGAAGTCAAATTCAACACCAGTTACTGATGGGTAACTGAAGAATTGACTGTCATAAATATCTGTTTATCATCCTATTGACCTAATAACAAGTGAGCAACACAACTCTACTTGACTTGAATAAGTTCTAAAACATCACCATCATGGATATTGTTAGTACCTCTACACAATGTCCCTGCCTATGGGGGCTTCAAGCTAACACTTGGATAGAAAGACCCTCAAAACTCACCTACCTCTATGAACTCCCTAACCAGTGCCTATTCTTTGTTTTCAACCCTTCTCCTGTGTCTGTTAAGAAAATGAAAGTTAAACACAAGCAACAAGGTCTCCATGGTAGAGCTCATTTGATCACCTCAATCAGAAGGTCATGTTATGTTAACTGTAATGATGTCCCTTTATACTGCTCCAGGATAATCTCTCAATATGTACTCCAGACTTCTCTCTGAGCCCCCTATTGAATTATCTTGTGTCCACCACCTAACACCAAGCATATTTTAATTGTGGATCTTGACACACATATACACATGGTGACAGTGGGCAGATTCAATACTACCAATGCCACTTTTTAATAGGTATGACAATTTTTTTTAACTTTGATCCAGATATGGATTTTGACACATAATGTGTTTGTCTGTGCAACATTTTGAACAGTGAGCAAATAAAATCTAAAATTAGTGTCCATTAATGTAACGTCACCAACAGTTATGATTTGGGCAATATATATGTGTGTGTGTGTGTATGTGTATGTATGTGTATGTATATATATTATTTTTTGTTAGGAAAATTACATGAAGTAATTCTTATTTTTCTTCTTTTTATTATTATTATTACATAGTAAAATAGCAGATGAGGTTGAAAAAAACAGAAGTCCTTCGAGTTTAACCTATACAATTTTACAATAATCTCCAGTTGAGCTTAAATTAAGTCAATTTCACACCAGCAATCATATCCCTGAATTTTGTTTCTAGCCAGAAATGTATCTAGTATTGTCATGTACTACCTCTTAGGTAATGAGTTCCACAATTGTATTGCTCTTACAGTGAAAAAAAAAATGTTTACATTGCTGGAGATTAAATCTTCTTTCCTTTACAAGAAATTAAGATGGTTGAGAGAATTAAAATTTTGGATGTGTATTGTGTGAGGAAAGATTGAATGTTAGATGTATGACAATAGTTGTAGCGATTGTTTATATTTAAAAAAATGTGTGTATTGTTTGAAAATGTCCCTTTAAATTTTAAGATATCGCTATGCCTTTAACTGTGCAGCTTGTAAATACTTATTAAATATAGGACAATCACACTAATCTTTTAAATAGCATTTAAAGTTGTTTCCAGCATGCAATGACCTGTCTGCATTCTTGTACATTACACAAACCCTTCACTCAATTAAACAATCTCTAGTCAAATAAAACACCTCTCAATCTGTGCATGCTAAAAGAAAAAACTTAGTCCAGTGGAAACAGAAATGTACACAGTTAATGAATGTGGTATTTAGATTTATTGAGGAAAGACATGTCATAAATATTCATTTATATCTATCTATCTATCTATCTATCTATCTATCTATCTATCTATCTATCTATCTATCATATATTTAATATATATATTCTTTCTATCATTCTATCTATCTATCTATATATCTGTCTGTCTGTCTGTCTGTCTATTTATTTTTCTTTCTATCTATCTATCTATCTATCTATCTATCTATCTATCATCTATCTATCTAGCTATCTGTCTGTATATATAATCTATTGTTTATTCTAATCTATTATCTATCTCTCTTGTAAATTTATTTATTTATTTATAAAATATTTTACCAGGAAAGATACATTGAGATTTCTCTTGTTTTCAAGTATGTCCTGGGTACACAAAACATTGCATTGATACAATGGGTACAATAAAATACAAAACAATAATAATACATGATATATGCACAATTTTTTTTAACATAGAGCAGGTAGGAAATATATAATCAACAATGGCAGGTGCATTCTGTTTTGAGATATGTAGAGAGGGATCTCTTAAAGGATATTAGGCACGGGGAAGTGTGCGGGAGGTCGTTCCATAATTGTGGTGCTCTGTAGGAAAAGGAGGATCGAGCTGCTTTCTTTTTGTATTGAGGCAAACTAAATAATGTGCTTGTACTGGATCGGAGGTTATAGGAGGTGAGAATAGCCGGGGAGAGCATTCTGCTCAGATAGGGTGGGAGCTTCCCAGAAAGGCTCTTAGAGACAAGGCAGGAAAGATGGAGGGTGCGTCTGGATTCCAGCGACAGCCAGTTTAGTTCTTTTAGCATGTCACAATGGTGGGTCCTGTAGTTACATTGTAGCACAAAGCGGCAGAACGAGTTATACAATGTATTAAGTTTATTAAGGTGAGTTTGCGGTGCTGGTGCATATACTACATCCCCATAATCCACAATTGGCATCAGCATTTGCTGTACAATCTTTTCCTTTACAGTAGGGCTGAGGCAGGATTTGTTTCTGTACAGGGCACCTATTTTTGGATAAAGTTTAGATGCCAGTTTTTCTATATGGAGGCCAAAAGATAGATTGGGGTCTAACAACATACCCAAGTATTTAAAAGAGTGGACTGCGGTCAGTGTGCAATTTGATTTTGTTTTGATGCATAGATGGGAATTTTGTAGTTTGTGTAGTTTAGGTCCTGTTCCAAAGATCATTGTGACAGTTTTGTCAGTGTTTAGGAAGAGTTTGTTTTTTGAGATCCACTTTTCTACCTCTGTGAACTGGTCTTGGAGTACTGCTTCAAGCTGAGGTAGATCGGAATTGTTTGCATAGATTACCGTGTCATCTGCATACATGTGTACAGTTGAGGATTTGCAGACATTAGGCAGATCATTTATAAACAATGTGAATAGCAGGGGGCCGAGAATGGAACCTTGGGGAACACCACACGTGACTGGGAGAGGGAGGGAGTCACTGTCAGAAATGGAGACATATTGTGATTGATCCGATACATATGATCGAAACCAGGTTAGCGGACGATCACCAATACCTGAGTTTTTTAGTTTGAGCAGTAGTATGTCATGGTCTACTGTGTCAAAGGCCTTTGCAAAATCAAGGAAAATAGCTCCAGTTAGGTCTCCTTGTTCCATTCCAGTTTGGATATCGTTGCAAACTTTTAGGAGGGCAGTTGTAGTGGAGTGATTTGTACGAAAACCTGATTGATCAGGGGTCAGATAGTTAGATTGTTGGTAATATTCACATAGTTGCGTATGGACACATTTTTCTAAGATTTTTGACAATACTGGGAGCAATGATATTGGGCGATAGTTAGAAACCAAGGTTATCTCCCCACTTTTATGTATAGGCACTACTCTTGCAGTCTTCCAGAGTTTGGGTATGTATCCAGACACCAAGGATTCATTAATTAGGGTTGTGACAGGTTTAGCAATTGCTGGCGCACTAAGCTTCAACAGCATTGCTGGGATTTGATCAGGTCCATACTGGTTTTTCATTTTTAGGTTATTAAGGTGTTTCTTAATGACATTGATGGGTACAGGTCTAAAATTGAACTTCTCTATATTGGGTCTTTGCTGATTTAGTGGGGCCTGATCCACATTTGTAGCTTCAGGATGCGTGCAATTTATTAGTTTGTCAATCAGGGTGGTGGAGCATCCGACAAAATATTTGTTAAAGGCATTTGCTACATCTAAGGGGAGTTGCAGGGTTTGGTTGTCCAAATTGACAGTGGAGGGTTGGGAGTGGATTGGTGGAGTTTATAAATTATTTATGACTTTCCAAAACTTTCTAGGGTTTGATATGTTATTGTTCAGATTTTCACAGAAATATTGGGCCTTGGCCAATTTTGTTTGTTTAGTGCATATATTTCACCATTGTCTATATACACAGTGATCGTTCATAGAGCCAGTATGCTTGAACTTTGACCACAATGAATCTCAAAACTGGTACATTTGAATGAGGTCAGCTGTGATCCAATTCAAGTGTGCTCCTTTTACTCTCACCTTACGCAGCGGGGCATGTAAATTCCAAACTTGTAGGAGTTCGGACTGAAAGAATTCAACTGCAGAGTCAAGGTCTGGGATTAGGTTTAATCTGTGCCAGGGGAGGTTCTTGATGTCATTTAGAAATGATTGAAGATTAAATTTTTTGAAGGATCTGGTGATTTTAACCTTGGGAGAGGTTTTAGTTGCCTTTATTTTGCGCACACAGTACACTAAGCAGTGGTCACTGAAATTGTTAGGGAGAACACCTGCCTCCTGGATTCGGTCGGGAGAGGTGGAGAGAATCCAATCGAGCAGGGTGTGATTATGGCTTTTGTTGTTTATGCGAGTTGGGGAGGAGATTAATTGTGTTAGCTGCAAAGACTTAAACACAGAGCAACAACTATTATTTTTTGTGCCAATCAATATTAAAATCTCCAAAAACCAAAACTTCACTTTTTGGGTTTTGAGCTATGGTTTCACTAAGGAGATGGGCTATGTCTGAAAGGGAATGAACAGGAGAGCTAGGTGGGCGGTAGATTCCAACAACAATGATTGATTTACTGCACGGGATCTCAATTGTGCCAGAAAGGAAATCAAAGTTGGCAGGAGAGCTAGATTTTTGTAAGGGGGTGTACTTTGTGGAGTTGTCAACATCGATTACAATGCCGCCTCCTCTCTTTGCTCTGTCATTTCTATGGCTTGAATACCCATGTATTGCAATGGCAGAGTCGGGTATTTTTGAGGTTAGCCACGATTCAGAGATCACAATGATTTTGGGTTTGTATTGTATACACCAAGCTTGTAGTGCATCTATTTTTGGTAGTAAGCTGCAGATATTACAGTGCACAAAGGAGAGGACTTTTTTAGCTGGAAGGCTAGGAATGGAATTTGTTGGGGGACCAGGGTTAGATTCTACATCATTTGCAAGGGCAAGTAACAGAAGGAATAGGAATTTGGGCATATTTTTTGTTTTGCCAATTAGTGAATGGGATATTTTATAGTTTTGAGAGGTGGGGGTAGGAGGGTTATTTTTTATAACTCTCCACCAGCACTCAGCAGATAAGTTGCAGCAACAGAGCAGGCCATGGTGTATGATAATTTGTTAAATAATTGTATAGTAATACAATGCTGCATATACTTCTGCCACTTGACCCCTTAAATATTATGTACAACTAGCAGTTTTCTGTGAGTGGCCTCTAAGATAAAAATATATCCATACTCCCAGGGACAATCTTCTCTGATCTCACTATACATTGGGCTTGGACTAGTAAAAAGAGAAGGGTGCTGAAACCTTGTCTATTTCCCAACAAGAATGATAACCATACATCAATGAAAATTATTAACTGAGGGGCAATATGACTTTATAGCACCCAATCCTCACTCTAGATCCTAAGCCTTAGTTTGCACCAATAGGATCACAGAAGATTTGTTACCAGCATGGAGCTTTATTTTCAATGCCCTTTATTAGCTGGTTCCAACATTCAAATATTATGCCCTGAAAGTTTAATGTTGTATCTTGCATACTGTGTAGGACTTCAGGGTCGGGCCCTCCTCTGCCTACATTCATTTATTTGTTTATTCTGTTTACGCTCACAGCATATGTGTGTATGCTGCTTAAAGGGACATGAAACCCGAAATGTTTATTTCATGATTCAGATAGAAAACACAATTTTAATCAACTTTCCAATTTAGTTCTACTATTTAATTTGCTTCTTTCACTTGGTATCCTTTGTTGAAATCAGCAATGCACTACTGGGAGTTAGTTAATGCATTGGGTGAGCCAGTAATAAGAGGCATATACTGTATGTGCAGCCACCAATCAGCAGCTCCTGAGGTATCCCTTTCAGCAAAGGATATCAAGAGAACCAAACAAATTAGATAATAAGAGTAAATTTGAAAGTTGCTTAAAATCACATGGTGTGCATGAACAATGAAAGAAATAAAATTGTGTCTTATGTTCCTTTAACAAAACAGTAATAATTATTACTTAGAAGCACTTTTACAGTTTATTTATAGTTTATTTGCCTATTTTTTAGTTATAATAAATTATATAATTATAATAAAGTTTTTACACAAGAAATAAAATTAGAACTTTGCCATTTTGATGTCCCCATCAGTTTATCTGAGCATACTTTATGCTCTTCCTTTGTAAAAACCTTTAAAAAGATTAAGTAACTTATTCATTTGTGAGTTTATTTTGTCTTATCCCACTTTTAGAATCCAATTTAGCAGTGTCATCAAACACTAACCCGGTGTAATCTGGCAGCTAACTTTAGAACATCATTCTGTTAATTATACAGAAGAGCAAGCTAATAAGGTTCTGGCATCCTTTTGCCTGGGTACTTATTGATGGTTATTTATAGTAGGCAGATTTAAATAGAATAAAATAAATTAGAGTTACTAAAATAGATTTTTTTAACTTCACCATATGTCAATGATCGTCACTTCAATTTGCAAATTAAAACTCATGATAATAAAGGCCTAGGTTACAAGTGGAGCGCAATAATATAATATTTAAATGTGTGCTGGTATTACAAGCGAGGAGTAATGCAAACACAACCTCTAGTTCATATTGCCTGGGAATCCTTGTGCTCGCGAGACCGTGCTTCCATAATTTCCAATGGGAGCCTTGTTCTTATGCCGTAAGACACGGCAAACCACCTAGCGCAGCGCAGGTGGCAATCTACGCAGCATTGGGCAGCAAAAAAATATATGTATATGAATATGTGTTTATATATGTAATGTATAAACACATATTAACACATACATACTGTATATATAAGCATATACATATATATTAAGAGTAAAAACGCAGTCCCCTATTCACCTCTATGTAAAGGCAAGTTTTTTTCTACCACCCCATATCCCCTCACTTTAACCCCTTATAACTGCTTCATGCAGTTTGTTTGTTTTTTAAATAA
This sequence comes from Bombina bombina, assembly GCF_027579735.1. Taxonomy (NCBI): domain Eukaryota; kingdom Metazoa; phylum Chordata; class Amphibia; order Anura; family Bombinatoridae; genus Bombina; species Bombina bombina. Next base: position 1,490,155,929 of record NC_069499.1, on the reverse strand, counting down.
AGATGCTTACTATTTTTTTATATTGTACCGTACTGTCCTCTTTATTTGGGGGGTAATTTGGGCAACTTTCTTTCATTAACCAGAGGTCTGACCTTTGGTTAATTGCGCTTAGCTCAGTGAAACTGCACAGCTTGCAGAAGCATTAACCATAGGCTGACCATATTGCCGCTTTAAGAAGGAACACATATGAAAAATACATATATGAGGGTTCTTATACAAAACCATTTCTTTAAACAGCCCTGAAAACAGCCCTGACATATGTATTTTTCATATGTGTCCCTTTTTAAAGCGGCAATATGGTCAGCCTAATTAACCAGCCACTTGTAAACAGGCAATTTTTACCCTTTATGAGCATGTGTTAAGATAGCGCTCCACTCGTAATCTTAGCCCTAAACTGGATATCATAGTTCTAATAACTTTTTTTTCTAACTGAAGGTTACCCAACCGGCACTTCTCTGGTGCTTTTATGTGACTCTCTTATCTTTGCCTTTTTGCAATAAGGGTTTTCAGGGTTTGTGGAACTGATAATGCTAAATAAGTTTATATAAATATATATCTTCATTTTAAATGATAGAATTTCACAAGTCTCTCCACTGATCCTGGAAGTGAAAAGAAAAAATACCACTAAAGCCCTTTATTGAACAGCTTGGATATGTAAAACATTTAAAAACTGCATGCCTTGTTTTGATTGGCTAAGTGATACAATATGCTAATTTGTTGCACAGTGACAAAAAATTGTGATTATACACAGTGAACAGAAATCAATATGATCACCGAAATTGATTATATTTCAACTCCTGAGTCCTTTTATTGAGGTAACGTTTCCTTCAAAAGTTCCTCAAAAAGAAACAAAGAAAAAAAATGTCCATAGCGTAATACTGTATCAAAGGACAACTTTGCAATATTGTTGAAATATTCTCACATTTCTCAGAGCCACTATAGCTCTGAGTATAAGATACTTTAAAACAATTCCCACAGGCAATCTCACCAGGTCACTGGAAGCTTGTTACTTTGTATAATTTAATAAAAATTACAATAAAATCATATAAAAACAAACCAGAGTATTTATTATACACTCATGGATATTAAAGCCTTAGAACAAACAACTTTAAGGTTACATATAATTCACAAACACATCTAGACTGTTCAAGTCATTGTTGTTTTATAACTACTCCCCTTTGTGTTGCTCAATCTCACTGGCTTTCTTCCTTCATCGTGATCAACTCCAGGTAAGTCCCATCCAACGTACGTTTCACAGCAAGCTGCAGATTTTTCAATGATGTCACTTCCAGTTCCTGTTTGTGTTTTAAAGTCCTCCTTCCATTCCTATTGGTCCTTATTCCTTCTCTTCTATTAGTCCACAGCTTTAACTGCTTTTAATGCAAAATTCCTCTTCTATGCACTTTGTGTTATATCATTAAAAGCAGGAAAAACATTAAAAAAAAATAAATTAATGAGTTTATCTTATATAGCAATTTATCATCATTACCATGGTTTAAAAATATATTAAAATTAAACTTTTTTTTTTTTTTAACAAACTAAGGCCCAGATTACGAGTTTTGCGTTAGAGGCTGTGCGGTGCTAACAAGCAGTTTTCCCTCACCGCACACTTACTTATAGCGCTGGTATTACGAGTTTTCAGAGACCGGTCGTTAAAAGACAAGAAGTGAGCGTTGAGCAAAATGTTGCCCATTACCGCACTCCAATACCAGCGCTGCTTAAGTCAGTGGTGAGCTGGTCGTACGTGCTCATGCATGATTTCCCCATAGGAATCAACGGGGAGAGCCGGCTGAAAAAAAGTCTAACACCTGCAAAAAAGCAGCGTAAAACTCCTTAACGCAGCCACATTGATTCCTATGGGGAAATAAAATTTATGTCTACACCTAACACCCTAACATGAACCCCGAGTCTAAACACCACTAATCTTACACTTATTAACCCCTAATCTGCCGCCCCTGACATCTCCGACACCTGCATTATAATATTAACCCCTAATCTGTCGCTCTGGACACTGCCGCCACCTACATTATACTTATGAACCCCTAATCTGCTGCCCCCAACATCGCCGACACCTACATTATATTTATTAATCCCTAATCTGCCGCCCCCAATGTCGCCGCAACCTACCTACATTTATTAACCCCTAAACTGCCGCCCCCAACGTCGCCGCCACTATATTACAGTTATTAACCCCTAAACCTAAGTCTAACCCTAACACCCCCTAACTTAAATATAATTACAATAAATCTAAATAAATATTCCTATCATTAAATAAATTATTCCTATTTAAAACTAAATACTTACCTGTAAAATAAACCCTAAGCTAGCTACAATATAACTAATAGTTACATTGTAGCTAGCTTAGGGTTTATTTTTATTTTACAGGCAAGTTTGTATTTATTTTAACTAGGTAGAATAGTTATTAAATAGTTATTAACTATTTAATAACTACCTAGCTAAAATAAATACAAAAGTACCTGTAAAATAAAACCTAGCCTAAATTACACTAACACCTAGCACTACATTATAATTAAATAAATTAACTAAATTAAATACAATTACCTAAATTAAATTAAATTAGCTAAAGTACAAAAACCCCCCCCACTAAATTACAGAAAATAATAAACAAATTACAGATATTTAAACTAATTACACCTAATCTAATAGCCCTATTTAAATAAAAAAGCCCCCCCCAAAAAATAAAAAAAAACCCTAGCCTAAACTAAACTACCAATAGCCCTTAAAAGGGCCTTTTGCTGAGCATTGCCCCAAAGTAATCAGCTCTTTTACCTGTAAAAAAAAATACAAACAACCCCCCCAAAAGTAAAACCCACCACCCACACAAACAACCCCCCAAATAAAATACTATCTAAAAAAACCTAAGCTCCTCATTACCCTGAAAAGGGCATTTGGATGGGCATTGCCCTTAAAAGGGCAGTTAGCTCTATTGCAGCCCAAAGTCCCTAACCTAAAAATAAAACCCACCCAATACATCCTTAAAAAAACCTAATAGTTCAGAGTGTTCCAGCACCAGGGTAACCCCTAGTATAGGGCAGCAAATATGCAGGTGTGCAAGTAATCCCAGACTAGCATCTTAGCCTTCAAACAATTGCAAATCCCCCAAAAAATGGGGATAACAGCACTACCATTAGTAAAATAAAAACTTTATTTAAGTCATCATAACACACTGACGACAACGTTTCAGATTAACATCCTTAGTCATGTCTATAACACACACAATTAAAATTAGCCTTATAAAGGCTTGTAACCACACCCACATTACTACTTCCAATTAACTCCTTCAATTCCAAAATACAATTCTTAGTGAAATTATTGCCCCACCTAGTGGTTGCCTAGTACTTTAGTTTACCTTATTTAACCATTTTTCCTTAAATATACACAAAATTCACAGGTAGCTACACCTAGTGGAAACTCATGATACAGATATATTAGAACAATATCTTTAGAGGCAAACATTCCAGTCAATCTCCCTGTTTAGCCCACCTGGAGACATAGTCCCCATTTCATGTATCCAATAAAGTTCTCTATATAATAGGGTTTTAACCCTATTACCACCCCTTCATGGAATTCTTATCTGCTCTAACACTTGAAATCTAAGTTGATTAATCCGACGACTAAAGCTGAATGAAGGTACCTTTAAGTGACGTCATCCAAGATGGCGTCCCTTAGATTCCAATTGGCTGATAGAATTCTATCAGCCAATCAGAATTAAGGTAGAAAAAATCCTATTGGCTGAGGCAATCAGCCAATAGGATTGAAGTTCAATCCTATTGGCTGATCCAATCAGCCAATAGGATTGAGCTTTCATTCTATTGGCTGATTAGAACAGCCAATAGAATGCGTCCCGCTCCGCGCCGGATGGATGAAGATAGAAGATGCCGTCCGGATGAAGACTTCTGCCCGTCTGGAGGACCACTTCGCCCGGCTTGGATGAAGACTTCTCCCGGCTTTGTTGAGGACGTTGGCCTGGCTTGGATGAAGACTTCTCCCGGTAAGTAGATCTTCAGGGGGTTAGTGTTTTTTTTTTAAGGGTGTATTGGGTGGGTTTTATTTTTAGGTTAGGGACTTTGGACTGCAATAGAGCTAACTGCCCTTTTAAGGACAATGCCCATCCAAATGCCCATTTCACGGCAATGGGGAGCTTAGGTTTCTTTAGATAGTATTTTAGTTGGGGGGTTGGTTGTGTGGGTGGTGGGTTTTACTGTTGGGGGGGTTGTTTGTATTTTTTTTTACAGGTAAAAGAGCTGATTACTTTGGGGCAATGCCCCGCAAAAGGTCCTTTTAAGGGCTATTGGTAGTTTAGTTTAGGCTAGGGTTTTTTTTATTTTGGGGGGGCTTTTTATATTTTAATAGGGCTATTAGATTAGGTGTAATTAGTTTAAATATCTGTAATTTGCGTATTATTTTCTGTAATTTAGTGTTTATTTTTGTACTTTAGCTAATTTAATTTAATTTAGGTAATTGTTTATAATTTAGTTAATTTATTTAATTATAGTGTAGTGTTAGGTGTTAGTGTAACTTAGGTTAGGTTTTATTTTACAGGTACTTTTGTATTTATTTTAGCTAGGTAGTTATTATATAGTTAATAACTATTTAATAACTATTCTACCTAGTTAAAATAAATACAAATTTGCCTGTAAAATAAAAATAAACCCTAAGCTAGCTACAATGTAACTATTAGTTATATTGTAGCTATCTTAGGGTTTATTTTATAGGTAAGTATTTAGTTTTAAATAGGAATAATTTAGTTAATTATAGTAATTTTCTTTAGATTTATTTTAATTATATTTAAGTTAGGGGGTGTTAGGGTTAGGGTTAGACTTAGGTTTAGGGGTTAATAACTTTAATATAGTGGCGGCGACGTTGGGGGCGGCAGATTAGGGGTTAATAAATGTAGGTAGGTTGCGGCGACATTGGGGGCGGAAGATTAGGGGTTCATAAATATAATGTAGGTTGCGGCGGTGTCCGGAGCAGCAGATTAGGGGTTAAAATTTTAATTATAGTGTTTGCGATGCGGGAGGGCTTCGGTTTAGGGGTTAATAGGTAGTTTATGGGTGTTAGTGTACTTTTTAGCACTTTAGTTTTATGTTACGCATTATACCATAAAACTCATAACTACTGACTTTTAAATGCGTTAGGACTCTTGACAGGGTAGGGTGTACCGCTCACTTTTTGGCCTCCCAGGACAGACTCGTAATACCGGCGCTATGGAAGTCCCATAGAAAAAAGACTTTACAAAGTTTACGTAAGTCGTTTTGTGGTAAGGACAAAGAAGTGTGCGGTGACCCTAAACCTGCAAGACTGGTAATACCAGCGGGCGTAAAAAAGCAGCGTTAGGAGCTCTAACGCTGCTTTTTTTACCCTAACGCACAACTCGTAATCTAGCCGTAAAAAAATACTTTCTACCAAGGTTAGTGTTTAACCTTGGTCCCTGCTGTCCTAATCTGTTTCTCATACCATTCAGAACCCCAAGGGCATATCTTTCACAGTGATCTTAGGGCTAGATTACAAGCAAGGCGCAACGGATTTTGCGCTAGTGCAATTGCGATTTCGCAATCCATTTTTCTCCCACTGATGTTACAAGTCAGGAGAATTGTGATTGCACTAGCGCAATAGCCTTTTCCATTTCAATCCTTAGTGCGATCTAAGAGCTCTGGTAAACTGTTTTTTCAAAAATAAAAAGTTGCACAAAACACAACAAAAATACATTATAAAGTATACTTACAACCATAAACTACACTATTAACCCCTAAACCGTAATCCCCCCACATCGCCAACCCAAACTAAAACTATTAATCCCTAAAACGCAATCCCCTCACATTGCCAACTAACTAAATAAAATATTAACCCTAAACCGTATCCCCGACATGGCAAACTAACTATCTATTAACCCCTAAAACGCCATTACCCCACAACAGAAACTAACTAAATAAGCTATTAACTCCTAAACCATCATCCCCCACAACGCAAAATAATTAACAGCTAAACTCCCTAACCTTATACCCCCTAACCTAACCCCAATTAAAATACCCATAAATTAACTTAAAAATATTCTAACTACCTTAAAAGAAATAAAAACTTACCTGTAAAATTAAATTCAAACCTAAGCTTACCCGAAAAACAAACGACCATTACTTAAAGAAAAAAAAATTACATTACAAAAAATAAAAAACCTACATTACAAAAAATAAAAAACCTACATTACAAAAAAACCCTACATTACAAAAAATAAACTAACTTTTACAAAAAATAAAAATCCCTACCATTACAAAAATTAACAAACGAAATGACCAAAAATAAAAAAAAATATTCTTATTCTAATACCCCTTAAAAAAAACACCCTAAAATAAAAAAAGCCCTATTCTAAAAATAAACTACAAATAACCCTTAAAAGGACCTTTTGTAGTGTATTGCCCTAAAGCATATAGCTCTTTTGCTTAAAAATACAATTATGTCACTTCCAGTTCCTGTTTGTGTTTTAAAGTCCTCCTTCCATTCCTATTGGTCCTTATTCCTTCTCTTCTATTAGTCCACAGCTTTAACTTCTTTTAATGCAAAATTTCTCTTGTATGCACTTCGTGTTATATCATTAAAATCAGGGAAAACATTAAAAAAAAAAAATTAATGAGTTTATCTTATATTGCAATTTATCATCATTACCATGGTTTAAAAATATATTAAAATTAAACAGTTTTTAGAATTTTTTTCCTAAAAAAAAACTTTTTTTTTTTAACAAACTTAGGCCCAGATTACGAGTTTTGCGTTAGAGGCTGTGCGGTGCTAACGAGCAGTTTTCCCTCACCGCTCACTTACTTACAGCTCTGGTATTACGAGTTTTCAGAAACCGGTCGTTAAAAGACAAGAAGTGAGCGTTGAGCAAAATGTTGCTCATTACCGCACTCCAATACCAGCGCTGCTTAAGTCAGCGGTGAGCTGGTCGTACGTGCTCATGCACGATTTCCCCATAGGAATCAACGGGGAGAGCCGGCTGAAAAAAAGTCTAACACCTGCAAAAAAGCAGCGTAAAACTCCTTAACGCAGCCACATTGATTCCTATGGGGAAATAAAATTTATGTCTACACCTAACACCCTAACATGAACCCCGAGTCTAAACACCACTAATCTTACACTTATTAACCCCTAATCTGCCGCCCCTGACATCGCCGACACCTGCATTATAATATTAACCCCTAATCTGCCGCTCTGGACACTGCCGCCACCTACATTATACTTATGAACCCCTAATCTGCTGCCCCCAACATCGCCGACACCTACATTATATTTATTAATCCCTAATCTGCCGCCCCCAATATCGCCGCAACCTACCTACATTTATTAACCCCTAAACTGCCGCCCCCAACGTCGCCGCCACTATATTAAAGTTATTAACCCCTTAACCTAAGTCTAACCCTAACACCCCCTAACTTAAATATAATTACAATAAATCTAAATAAATATTCCTATCATTAAATAAATTATTCCTATTTAAAACTAAATACTTACCTGTAAAATAAACCCTAAGCTAGCTACAATATAACTAATAGTTACATTGTAGCTAGCTTAGGGTTTATTTTCATTTTACAGGCAAGTTTGTATTTATTTTAACTAGGTAGAATAGTTATTAAATAGTTATTAACTATTTAATAACTACCTAGCTAAAATAAATACAAAAGTACCTGTAAAATAAAACCTAACCTAAATTACACTAACACCTAACACTACATTATAATTAAATAAATTAACTAAATTAAATACAATTACCTAAATTAAATTAAATTAGCTAAAGTACAAAAAACCCCCACTAAATTACAGAAAATAATAAAAAAATTACAGATATTTAAACTAATTACACCTAATCTAATAGCCCTATTAAAATAAACCCCCCCCCCCAAATAAAAAAAAACCCTAGCCTAAACTAAACTACCAATAGCCCTTAAAAGGGCCTTTTGATGGCCATTGCCCCAAAGTAATCAGCTCTTTTACCTGTAAAAAAAAAATGCAAAAACCCCCCCAAAAGTAAAACCCACCACCCACACAAACAACCCCCCAAATAAAATACTATCTAAAAAAACCTAAGCTCCTCATTACCCTGAAAAGGGCATTTGGATGGGCATTGCCCTTAAAAGGGCAGTTAGCTCTATTGCAGCCCAAAGTCCCTAACCTAAAAATAAAACCCACCCAATACACCCTTAAAAAAACCTAATAGTTCAGAGTGTTCCAGCACCAGGGTAACCATTAGTATAGGGCAGCAAATATGCAGGTGTGCAAGTAATCCCAGACTAGCACCTTAGCCTTCAAACAATTGCAAATCCAAAAGAAATGGGGATAACAGCACCACCATTAGTAAAATAAAAACTTTATTTAAGTCATCATAACACACTGACGACAACGTTTCAGATTAACATCCTTAGTCATGTCTATAACACACACAATTAAAATTAGCCTTATAATGGCTTGTAACCACACCCACATTACTACTTCCAATTAACTCCTTCAATTCCAAAATACAATTCTTAGTGAAATTATTGCCCCACCTAGTGGTTGCCTAGTATTTTAGTTTACCTTATTTAACCATTTTTCCTTAAATATACACAAAATTCACAGGTAGCTACACCTAGTGGAAACTCATGATACAGATATATTAGAACAATATCTTTAGAGGCAAACATTCCAGTCAATCTCCCTGTTTAGCCCACCTGGAGACATAGTCCCCATTTCATGTATCCAATAAAGTTCTCTATATAATAGGGTTTTAACCCTATTACCACCCCTTCATGGAATTCTTATCTGCTCTAACACTTGAAGTTGATTAATCCGACGACTAAAGCTGAATGAAGGTACCTTTAAGTGACGTCATCCAAGATGGCGTCCCTTAGATTCCAATTGGCTGATAGAATTCTATCAGCCAATCAGAATTAAGGTAGAAAAAATCCTATTGGCTGAGGCAATCAGCCAATAGGATTGAAGTTCAATCCTATTGGCTGATCCAATCAGCCAATAGGATTGAGCTTTCATTCTATTGGCTGATTGGAACAGCCAATAGAATGCGACCCGCTCCGCGCCGGATGGATGAAGATAGAAGATGCCGTCTGGATGAAGACTTCTGCCCGTCTGGAGGACCACTTTGCCTGGCTTGGATGAAGACTTCTCCCAGCTTCGTTGAGGACGTCGGCCCGGCTTGGATGAAGACTTCTCCCGGTAAGTCGATCTTCAGGGGGTTAGTGTTTTTTTTTTTTTTAAGGGTGTATTGGGTGGGTTTTATTTTTAGGTTAGGGACTTTGGACTGCAATAGAGCTAACTGCCCTTTTAAGGGCAATGCCCATCCAAAATGCCCATTTCAGGGCAATGGGGAGCTTAGGTTTCTTTAGATAGTATTTTAGTTGGGGGGTTGGTAGTGTGGGTGGTGGGTTTTACTGTTGGGGGGTTGTTTGTATTTTTTTTTACAGGTAAAAGAGCTGATTGCTTTTGGGCAATGCCCCGCAAAAGGCCCTTTTAAGGGCTATTGGTAGTTTAGTTTAGGCTAGGGTTTTTTTTATTTTGGGGCGGCTTTTTATATTTTAATAGGGCTATTAGATTAGGTGTAATTAGTTTAAATATCTGTAATTTGTTTATTATTTTCTGTAATTTAGTGTTTATTTTTGTACTTTAGCTAATTTAATTTAATTTAGGTAATTGTTTATAATTTAGTTAATTTATTTAATTATAGTGTAGTGTTAGGTGTTAGTGTAACTTAGGTTAGGTTTTATTTTACAGGTACTTTTGTATTTATTTTAGCTAGGTAGTTATTATATAGTTAATAACTATTTAATAACTATTCTACCTAGTTAAAATAAATACAAATTTGCCTGTAAAATAAAAATAAACCCTAAGCTAGCTACAATGTAACTATTAGTTATATTGTAGCTATCTTAGGGTTTATTTTATAGGTAAGTATTTAGTTTTAAATAGGAATAATTTAGTTAATTATAGTAATTTTCTTTAGATTTATTTTAATTATATTTAAGTTAGGGGGTGTTAGGGTTAGGGTTAGACTTAGGTTTAGGGGTTAATAACTTTAATATAGTGGTGGCGACGTTGGGGGCGGCAGATTAGGGGTTAATAAATGTAGGTAGGTTGCGGCGACATTGGGGGCGGAAGATTAGGGGTTCATAAATATAATGTAGGTTGCGGCGGTGTCCGGAGCGGCAGATTAGGGGTTAAAATTTTAATTATAGTGTTTGCGATGCGGGCGGGCCTTGGTTTAGGGGTTAATAGGTAGTTTATGGGTGTTAGTGTACTTTTTAGCACTTTAGTTTTATGTTACGGAGTTGGACCATAAAACTCATAACTACTGACTTTTAAATGCGTTAGGACTCTTGACAGGGTAGGGTGTACCGCTCACTTTTTGGCCTCCCAGGACAGACTCGTAATACCGGCGCTATGGAAGTCCCATAGAAAAAAGGCTTTACGAAGTTTACGTAAGTCGTTTTGTGGTAAAGCCAAAGAAGTGTGCGGTGACCCTAAACCTGCAAGACTGGTAATACCAGCGGGCGTAAAAAAGCAGCGTTAGGACCTCTAACGCTGCTTTTTTTACCCTAACGCACAACTCGTAATCTAGCCGTAAAAAATACTTTCTACCAAGGTTAGTGTTAAACCTTGGTCCCTGCTGTCCTAATCTGTTTCTCATACCATTCAGAACCCCAAGGGCATATCTTTCACAGTGATCTTAGGGCTAGATTACAAGCAAGGCGCAACGGATTTTGCGCTAGTGCAATTGCGATTTCGCAATCCATTTTTCTCCCACTGATATTACAATTCAGGAGAATTGTGATTGCGCTAGCGCAATAGCCTTTTCCACTTCAATCCTTAGTGCGATCTAAGAGCTCTGGTAAACTGTTTTTTCAAAAATAAAAAGTTGCACAAAACACAACAAAAATACATTATAAAGTATACTTACACCCATAAACTACACTATGAACCCCTAAACCACAATCCCCCCACATCGCCAACCCAAAATAAAACTATTAATCCCTAAAATGCAATCCCCTCACATTGCCAACTAACTAAATAAAATATTAACCCTAAACCGTATTCCCGACATGGCAAACTAACTATCTATTAACCCCTAAAACGCCATTCCCCCACAACAGAAACTAACTAAATAAGCTATTAACTCCTAAACCATCATCCCCCACAACGCAAAATAATTAACAGCTAAACCCCCTAACCTTACACCCCCTAACCTAACCCCAATTAAAATACCCATAAATTAACTTAAAAATATTCTAACTACCTTAAAAGAAATAAAAACTTACCTGTAAAATTAAATTCAAACCTAAGCTTACCCTAAAAACAAACTACCATTACTTAAAGAAAAAAAAATTACATTACAAAAAATAAAACACCTACATTACAAAAAATAAAAAACCTACATTACAAAAAAACCCTACATTACAAAAAATAAACGAACTTTTACAAAAAATAAAAATCCCTACCATTACAAAAAATAACAAACGAAATGACCAAAAATAAAAAAAATATTCTTATTCTAATACCCCTTAAAAAAAACACCCTAAAATAAAAAAGCCCTATTCTAAAAATAAACTACAAATAACCCTTAAAAGGGCCTTTTGTAGTGTATTGCCCTAAAGCATACAGCTCTTTTGCTTAAAAATACAATAACCCCTAACATTATAACCCCCTCCCCCAACCCCCCAAAATAAGAAAAAGCTACCTAAAAAATTCATAAACTACCCATAGCCCCGAAAAGGACATTTGGATGGGCATTGACCTTAAAAGAGCATTTAGCTCTTTTTCTGCCCAAATAATAATAAAAAAAACTAATTTAAAAAACAAAACCCAAAGTCTAAGCTCAAGACTGGTACTCACCGATGATGATGGGCATCGCTCCATCTTCATCCCAGCGGTTCTTCCTCTTCATGCATCTTCATTTTCTTCCATCGGCAGTCCATCTTCTATCTTTATCCCGGTGTCGGCAGCGAGGTCAGCGGCGATGTCGGTCTTCCTCTTCAGACCAGCGTCACAGAGGTCCTTTATGCGGTGTAGATTGAATGCAAGATACCCCTTTTATATAGGGGTACCATTGCATTCCTATTGGCTGATTTGAATCTTCAACTTCAAATCAGCCAATAGGATGAAAGCGTTTTCCTTTAAGCATGAAAGACGACATGTGGTCATCATCCACACTATGTTTTTAGTGTAGATGACAACCACACTTTTTTGAGTTATTGAGGCCCCACACACTTACCCCCACATATGAGGTGGCCAACTGGAGGAATCCAGAGATGTTGGTGACGTCACAAAGCCCATGCTTCAGCAGCCACAGAGACTCAGAAGTGCAGGCTGTAGTAAGAGAACTTAAGGGAGCTGGATGGAGGGTAAATATTAAAATCCCTTGAACTCAGCTCCTTTAAGCCCTAGAAACACCCAAGACCCATCGTTTGAAAGGTAAATACTTGCTCCTCCAAATGTGAGTCTTGGGTATATAAAGTTTAAGCACACTTAATATCTCAACATATTTACATCTATCATATACCAACAAAAAGGCCTAGAGACCCTCATGACCCCCTGTTATAAACACAATAAGCCACTCATTAAAATAAAGCCCCTATACAAGGTTTAATTGCCAGGTCATCACTGTGGTAATATTGATTACCTGGCATGAATAAATGTGCATTTGTTTGAGTAAAAGCCTATTGGAGCCAATGGGGCATATTTATCAAAGTGCAAGTGGACATGATACGATGTAGCGTATCATGTCCGCTGCACATCGATAATCACGAGAACAGCTTGTGCAATACCGCCCCCTGCAGATTGGCCGCTAGCAGGGGGTGTCAATCAACTTGATCGTATTCAATCGGGTTGATTTCTGTCCGCCTCAGGGCAGGCGGACAAGTTATGGAGCTCCATTCGAAGCTTGATAATTCGGCCCCAATATGTGCACATCAATTGATATAAATATACCCAGAAGCCCTAATTTATATGAGGATAACCCGTTCTTGTTTTTACTATAAAGTTTATTAAAAATAACACACACAACATTGTTTGCAACCTCGTTTATTGAAATTTTAATATATAGCTTTTTTTAATGAAGGGGTCTCTAGGTGCTTATAATAACCCATTAAAAAGGCCTAGAGACCATAAGACCCCTTGTTTTAAAGTCCAAAGCCCCTCCTAAAAAAAAATTCCCTATATAGGTTTTAATAGTCAGGTGATCACTGTGGTAATAGTAATTACCTGGCGGGAATAAATGTGCATTTATATGAGTAAAGGCTCAAGGAAGCCCCTCTGAGCACATCAACATTATAAAACTATACCCAAAGGTTCTTAATTATATGAATATAACTCTTCTTTTAACTATTGTGTGTGTTTGTGTTTTTTTCTAATCTTGTTTATTAAAATGTTAATTAAAAACATTTTTCACAGTGGGCCAGATTACAAGTGGCGCGCTATTTAGAGCTTTCGCTCGTGCACAAACACCACCAGAAGTAAACTTTGCATGCAACCTAAAAATAATTTAGAAATTTGTCAAAAAAAGAAATAAATCTATTGTTCATTTGAAATTCAGATTAGGTGCCAAATGATAAAAAGTCTCTGGGCACTTGTAGCACACTTGTATATGTTTTATTGGGTGCTACTGATACCTCATATGCGATTGAGGTTTTAAAGTGTGAACATTTTTTACCTTTGAGTGCAATTTTAGATTCAAAACGTCACTTTTATATACAGTGTTGCGCTAGTCTTTGTTTTATCTTTCTTATTCCCCTCGGCTGTACATCATGGGAAGGGAAGTATACCAAACCCAGGGAGGACCGAAGCAAGGTTACAGAGTGGCGGAAGTGGAGCCTCTCCTTGAAGAGTGCAGCACTTACCTCATTGGATTGAGGTTAAAGTCTGTAAGTAGAAATCCCATAAGGGCTTTTTTCAACAGTTGTTTTTCTTAATGGTGGTCTTTTTCTACATATGGACATGAATTTTATTTGAATTTGGAATTTCTTTTGCTAACTACGAATTTGTATGACTAATTGGACTTCATTGTGTTTATACATTCATATATATTTATATACATTTATGTACAATTCATTTATTGATTCATTTTTAAGTATTACATTTGTGTTTGTTCTATTTCTATATCCCTTGTAAACACCTTCTCTAAACTTGGTTTATATTATATACACTGTATATATATATACTATATATATATATATATATATATATATATATGTTTGTGTGCATACATATGTGTATATATATATATATATATATATAGTATATATATATATATATAGATATATATATATAGTATATATATATAGATATATATATAGTATATATATATATATATATATATAGTATATATATATATATATATATATATATATATATATATAGTATATATATATATATATATATATATATATATATATATATATATATATATATATATATATATATCTGGATATGTTTGCTTTTTCCAGAAAGTGGAAAAAAGAAACTGGGTTTGCATTTGTGTTTTTGTGACTGCGTGTGTATAATATATATATAAAAATTAGATTCAGTATAATATATATAATATAACACACACACTGCTAAGTAGCTAAAAAATATGATTAGGCGTAACTATGTAACTGTGTAGACATGAAACCACATTAATTCTTTTTCTTTTTAAATATAAACATGGAAATAGAGGAAGCAAAGTATTGATTGTTGATATTACATTTCACCCTTTCTAAGAAAGATGACTTTAATACTTTGTATTCTTATCTTCCAGATCTTGTTCAGCAAAAAGGAAAACATAGCTCTCACTACAGAAATACAGCTGTTGGCAAAACGTGACACTCTCCTTATATACACACATTATTTTCTCCCTGTACTAAAGAAAACAAACAGTTTCTGAATGGGGCTTAACAAGACCTGTTGCTTATTAGTGTCTGCTGGACATCAAATTGGCATAATTCAAACAAAGTAATGAAATGTGTCAAAAGTAAGAGTATTTATGAAGTAATTCATAGGTAGCTGTCTTATTAGTCTTACAAAAATTGTAGTTTTCATATAATTTATTTTTTTGAAACACAGAGAGACTGATAATCTTTTCAATCAATGGGGCCGATTTATCAAAGCTTCAACTGTAAATGCGCTGGAAGTCAATGTTAAATTAGACGCCAAGTTGATCCGCCGTCGTTAACACAGCATCAATGTTGAAATCTTTTACATAATATACGCTCCTGCAAGATCGCGTTGCTTGCGTTATTCAAGCATAATACTGATCATCCACCTTCACATTTGACTCTATTAGACCCTCTCACCAATTTATCAAACATTCAACATGTACGCTCGTGTCTATTCCGATGCAGCGCACCTATCCTTCAAACCGCCACCTCTGAGACCGCGAATGCCATAGAAATCAATGGGAGTCTGAAAAGGTTTTGTTCTATGCTGTTTGTCATTGCAGACATTTAACAATGAAAATACTGAATATTTCTAAATTTGCGATACTTTTATGAAGCAGAGGATATTAATGAACCATCTGAATTATGAAGTATAATACAAATATTTAACCTTATGTGATAACAAAATATATTAAGATCTGCCCTTATTACTAAATAAAATCAAGTAGGGAGATGTTACCCTACTTATGGGTTATGGTTCATCTCTCTGTCGTAGAGTTCATTACAAAGCAAGGGGACAAATTATTTATACAGGAATGAAAGAAAGGAACACAGTCCCTGACCTTTTAGACGCAGAAGGATGAGATTAATAAAGCAGCAACAACAGGTAGATGTGCGTCAACCAAGACGCATAAGAGTGCCAAGAGTAGTTCTCCCAAGAATTGGTCTATATCCTTTGAGTGAAAGGTATGAACTCCTTTCACTAGTAGATGCTGTCAAACATATAGGGATAAAAGCAAACAACATAGATATTACATAATATATTTAGATTACCAAAGAGTATAACTTAATTTGTTAATAAAAAAATGTGCGTCATATTTAACGCATGGAACAACTACTCCCTAGTTAAAAGAACTCTCACAACATTTCTGCTCCTTCTTCCACACAATACTCCAACTTCTAATAACCACCAAATAAGTGAATTATCAACCATGTTTTATTGGGAAATGCATAATCACGTGATTAATTAAATAAACAAATTAAAAGTTAGCATACATTTTCTACTCTCTATAACAAATCGATTTGGTCAATACTGGTGGAATTGGTGTCGCAGTAGTAGTTACTGTTAGAGAGGACAAAAAAGGGATTATATATATCTGGGATAAATATGACGCGGGGGATATGTATAAGGTTATATAGTGACCTTCGACGATGCAAAAAACAGTGTTATAAGGATATCAAATCAATTATCGAAAATTGTAAGTTACATTTTTTAGATTGTGTATTATAATTGCTAGAACATACATGGCTATCACTATCACATTATCAACAATTGGTTGTCACATGAAAAAAACAAAAAATATCAGACAATTTAATATTTAGAAAATACATAATTAGTCAACATTTGTATTATAATCAAATAAAATCTGCAAATGATGTTTGATTCAATATAATCTTAAAGGGGCAGTAAACCTAGAAAATAATGTTATATAATTCTGCACATCATATAACATTATCTTAGCCAAACTTTATGCAACATAATATTGCCTCTGAAATTTGATTAAAAAAAGAGGGTTTTTCAGACTGCCGCTCTTGCTCTAATGAGCGGGTCTGGTTTTCCCCTTGAGCGCATCTGAGCAGCTGTCTAGTCACAGCCCGGCCCGATCGCGCCATTACACTCAATGCAGCTCGCTATCGCTATCAGACAGAGCAGGAGCGAGCTGCATTGAGTGTAATGGCACGATCGGGCTGTGACTAGACAGCTGCCCAGATGCGCTCAGAGGGGAAACCAGACTCGCTCAGTAGAGCAAGAGCAGCGGTCTGAAAAACCCTCTTTTTTAATCAAATTTCAGAGGCAATATTATGTTGCATAAAGTTTGGCTAAGATAATGTTATATAATTCTGCACTATGTGCAGAATGATATAACATTATTTTCTAGGTTTACTGCCCCTTTAAGCAGAAAGGCATAGTCTACATAAATTTAAACTGGCATGATTCAGATAAAGCAGCAATTATAATCACCTCTATAATGTTTTCAGATTATCATTGTTTGATTCCTTCTCTTGAACTGTTTTAGAATTTAAAGGTTTAATCTAAAAGGCTCGCCCAGGATTTTAACACCTGTGTAGTTTTGGTCTTGAAATAGAGACTCCAATCTGCAAACAATACACAGGTGTAACACAAAAACTGGGCCAGCACTTGAAATTGCATCATTTGTGAATGAAAAGATGAATAAGTGGGGTGACCATATTGCCGCTTTAAAAAGGGACACATATGAAAAATACATATATCAGGTCTGTTTAACAAAATGTTTTGTATAAGAACCCTGACATATGCATTTTTCATATGTGTCCCTTTTTAAAGCGGCAATATGGTCACCCTATTAATAAGACATGTAAATATGTTTGCAAAAAATATCACAAATACAACATATATATATATAATATATATATATATATATATATATATATATATATTATATATATATGTTGTATTTGTGATATAATATATTCACAAGTATGTGCAAAGAGATAGGTACATATTTGAGCATTACACATCATATAATATTGAGTATAAAAAGTAAGATAGAAGCTTTTTGCCAAAAATAATATATACATAAGTATGGTATAAATAAAGTTAAAAGAAGAAAACAAAACTATCTTCATTTGATGGACATTCAGGGTAGATCATTTGATAGATGAGGATATCCGCGACATTGATGACTTATTTATCAACAATCCGATACTAATCGTGCCGGACTTGACGCACGTGTATTTGTGAGACATGTTGATAAAGAAAGACCGTCAAATGTAGATTCACGGCAGCGATGATTGGCGAGCGTATTGACTCCAGCGAATGCGCTTAGATTGACGCTTTGATAAATGAATTAATATAACTTGAGTGGTATATTGACCAAAAAACAAGTGATTCACATTGCTGTTGTGTGACTTTATGTCACTCCTGGTGCAAAAATTCAAGCAGCTCAACTTTGTTTGATGGCTTGTGATCATCCATCTTCACTTTAGCTGCCATTTGCTATTCCTTTTGTAGGTCACTTGATGTCCTCCTACTATTATTTAGTGACATTCGAATGAGTTGGCGGTCATCTCGGGCAGTGGAGAGTGGTATTCGCCCTCTGCGGGTCTGTCATTTTGTTGTTCCCAATGTCTGTTGCTTGACCGTGTTCTTAAGAACTACGGTCTTTGATATTTTAATGATGGAAGCACCCTGAAGTTCACAGTATCCCTCTGTCAGTAAAGCTAGAATTGAACCATTCTTTTCCTCACTAAAAACTTTTCTTTTGGTAACTCTTTTGGCATGGTCAATAGTTATTTCTTTTTCCAATTAGTTTTGAGGTACTACTAGCACTGTTTTTGTCATCTAGTTAATCCTATTGCAAGAGGATAGTGATGACCAAAGAAGTGGTATTTATTTTATAATATAATAAATTACACTATTTCTATTTGGAATTTGGGTGAAATGTCCATAGAACAAAATAAAAGGGTTCATTTTACTCAAACGCATACCTATAAATAGTAACACCAGAGAAACTGGTAATTTTGTGTATATATATATATACTCATCGGCCACCAAAATCTGTGAGGAATGTTTCCAACACCTTGTTGAATCTATGACACGAAGAATTAAGGCAGTTCTGAAGGCCGAAGGGGATCCAACCTGGTAATAGCAAAGTGTACCTAATAAAGTGGCCAGTAGAGAAATATATATATATATATATATATATAAAATAGTGATGTTGCGAATAGTTCGCCAGCGAATAGTTCCCAGTAAACATAGCATATTTGCGTTTGCCGCGGACGGCGAACATATGCGATGTTCGATCCGCCCCCTATTCCTTATCATTGAGTAAACTTTGACCCTGTACCTCACAGTCAGAAGACACATTCCAGCCAATCAGCAGCAGACCCTCCCTCCCAGACCCTCCCACCTCCTGAACAGCATCCATTTTAGATTCATTTGGAAGCTGCATTCTTAGTGAGAGGAGGGATAGTGTAGCTGCTGCTGATTTAATAGGGAAATCGATAGCTAGGCTAGTGTATTCAGTGAGAAACCTAAAGTTTGTGAAAAAGTGAACAATTTTTTTTTATTTGATCGCATTTGGCGGTGAAATGGTGGCATTAAATATACCAAAATGGGCCTAGATCAATACTTTGGGTTGTCTACTACACTACACTTAAGCTAAAATTAACTCTACAAGCTCCCTACATGCTCCCTAATTAACCCCTTCACTGCTGGGCATAAAACACGTGTGGTGCGCAGTGGCATTTAGCAGCCTTCTAATTACCAAAAAGCAACGCCAAAGCCATATAAGTCTGCTATATGGGCATGTCTGGCACACAGTGTTGGGGCAAGGGTCCATCTGACCACTGATACCTGGTCTGCAAAGCATGGTCAGGGCAGGTATATCACCTACACTGCGCACTGTGTAGCGGGCGTAACCCTTACACTACCTGATCGATACAACATCATACCTGATGTTTTAAAGCACGTTATTCCAAACAATTTAGGAATGTTAGGTGATTTATGCCCTTTATGAATTAAAACCAGACTCTGCATCAACTATGTAATTTTCCATGGGAGTTTTGCCATGGATCCCCCTCCGGCATGCCACAGTCCAGGTGTTAGTCCCCTTGAAACAACTTTTCCATCACTATTGTGGCCAGAAAGAGTCCCTGTGGGTTTTAAAATTCGCCTGCCTATTGAAGTCTATGGTGGTTCGCCCGGTTCGCCGGTTCGCAAACTTTTGTGGAAGTTCGCGTTCGCTGTTCGCGAACCCAAAATTTTATGTTCGCGACATCGCTATATATATATATATATATATATAGGGAAAAATTAAGAGACCACTGCAAAATTATCAGTTTCTCTGGTTTAACTATTTATAGGTATGCGTTTGAGATATATATGTTTATATATATATATATATATATATATATACACACACACACGCACACAATCTTTGTATGAATTACAAAAAATGTGAATTAAAACCAAACATAAATCTTTTTTTTTTATCAGTTAAAGGGAATTTGGAAAATAAGACCTCTGATATTTCCCTAACCAAAGAAATGTATAATAAGGATTCAACTACATAACCAAGGTTTCTTTATCCACAAGTTTTCAAATTTTAGATTAAAAAGTTTTAGGGAGAATTTTGTTTAAATATATATATTAAAAAAACAACAAAAACCTAAAAAAAATGTTTTAAATGTTATTCCTTTGAATACATACCTAGGGCTAGATTATGAGTGGCACTCTAAAAGTTGCACGTGAGCGAAAAAGGGTTTTATAACGTTGGGTTTTTCACTCGTATTGAAAGTAAGTTGAAAGTAAATGCGATCACTTCAGCACAATTCAAATTAACATTCATCGGGTTAGCGTGACCTTAGAAATCTGGTTAACTGTTTTGTGAAACAAAAAAGTGCCACAAAAAACATCAAAAATGCATTACAAAGTACAGTTATACTCATAATAACACTATCTAATAAAAATTATTAAAAAAATATTGCACACAAAATTTATAAGGGCTTAAAGATATGAGGTCTCAGGTGTTAGAAAAAAAAAGCAGGTAAAGGGTTTAACATTATGATACATACATACACATGTCTAAAGATGGATATGTATGTATATATTATATATATATATATATATATATATATATATACTGTATATATATATATATATATACAGTATATATTATATATATATACTGTTTGTGTACATATGTATGTATTTATATTTATGCATTTACAGACATATATACACATATAAACACATAAATACATATGTACACATATAAAAAATATACATATATATGTGCGTTGGAGCCCTTTGCAGTTAAGTAGATGAAAACATAAAAAAAAACATTTATGCAATATTCATATTTAATAAAGGTTTTAACTATGTATTTACTGTAACTATTTCACATTCTAATGTTCTATGTATTTTTAAATATATATATATATATATATATATCTATACCTATATATCATCATGTATATATATATATATATATATATATATACATACAGGTATAGATATATACAGTACATTGCACCAAACAAACATTATTTACATATAGGGGCCAATTTTTCATAGTGTGAGCGGACATGATACGATGTAGCGTATCATGTCCGCCGCATATCGATAAATACCGACAGCATACGCTGTCGACATTTATCATTGCACAAGCAGTTCTTGTGAACTGCTTGTGCAATGCCTCCCCCTGCAGATTCGCGCCAATCGGCCACTAGCAGGGGCTGTGTCATGTTCTTCACGTTTAATAAAGGGCTGGACTTTCTTCCCTTGAGACCTCATAAATATCAATGCAAGTAGTCTCTCATTGCTTAATATTGCAAGCAGTATTCCTGAATAGTGATGTCGCGAACTTAAAATTTTCTGGTTCGCGAACAGCGGACTCGAACTTCCGGTATTGTTCACGAAACGGCGAACCACGCAAACCGCCATTGACTTCAATAGGCAGGCGAACTTTAAAACCTACAAGGACTCTTTCTGGCCACAATAGTGATGGAAAAGTTGTTTCAAGGGGACTAACACCGGGACTGTGGCATGCTGGAGGGGGATCCATTGCAAAACTCCCATGGAAAATTACATAGTTGATGCAGAGTCTGCTTTTAACCCATAAAGGGCCTAAATCACCTAACATTCCCAAATTGTTTGCAATAACGTGCTTTAAAACATCAGTTATGATGTTGTATCTATCAGGTAGTGTAAGTGTTACGGCTGCTTCACAGTGACAGAGCAAACTCCAAGTGTAACGCACCGCAAACAACCGCAAACAGTCCATTTGCACAACCACGAGATAGATAGATTTGATAGATAGATACATAGATTACATAGCTCAATCGATGCAATATACATATGATCGATACAAATTACATAGATCAATAGATGCAATATACATTTGATAGACACGAATTGCATCGATCAATAGATGCAATATCCATTTGATAGATACGAATGTTATCGATCCAAAGATGCAATATACATTTGATAGATACGAATCACATCAATCAAAATATGTAATATTCATTTTATAGATACGAATTACATCGATCAATAGATGCAATCTACATTTGTTAGATATGTTTGATAGTTAGATCGATTTGATAGATAAATAGATAGATTTGAAATATATATAATTTCCCTGACAGAGTATAACAATAAGACATGCGGTCTGTGACCCGTGGTGTGTTAAGTAGTACTATTCTTAGCAGTTTACTACAACCTGTTACTCCCCCTATCGGGGGAGGTCTATATGGCCTGCATTTTTGGAACCGGGAGATGGAAGAAGATGATTGGTCTGTCCTCCTACTTCAAATTTGTCAAAAACACAAGTGGCTGTCTCAAAACAGTCCGGACACAAGATAGATAGATAGATAGATAGATAGATAGATAGATAGGATAGATAGATATACATAGATTGATAGTTAGAATCGATAGAAGAGAAATAGATAGATTTGTTAGATATATAATTACCCTGACAAAGTATAATAATTAAACATGCGGTCTGGGATCCATGGTAACTAGGTTGTGTTAAGTAGTACTATTCTTAGCACTTTCAGCCCTGTAACTCCTCCTATCGGTGGAGGTCTATATGGCGTGTATGATTACCCTGACAAAGTATAGCAACAAGACACGCAGTCTGGGACCCATGGTAATTAGGTTGTGTTAAAGGGACAGTATACACTCATTTTCATATAACTGCATGTAATAGACACTACTATAAAGAATAAGATGCACAAATACTGATATAAAAATCCAGTATAAAACTGTTTAAAAACTTACTTAGAAGCTGTCAGTTTGGCTCTGTTAAAAAAGGTAGTTGGGAAATAAGACACTCCCCCCTCCCCCTTCTTTTGCATATGAAAAGACCCTTTACACAAACAGGAGCAAGCTGGAGAAGGTAGCTGACAGTATTCACATAAAACTTTGGGGCTTGGTTAGGAGTCTGAAAATCAGAGCAATGTTATTTAAAAATAAGCAAAACTATACATTTATTTAAAAAAAAAAAAACTTTATGGGCTATATAAATAGATCATCTACAAAACATGTATGCAAAGAAAAAATGAGTGTATAATGTCCCTTTAAGTAAAACTTTTCTTAGCACTTTAATCCCTCTTACTCCCCCTTTTGGTGGAGTTCTATATGGCCTGCATGATTACCCTGACAAAGTATAACAACAAAACATGTGGTGTGGGACCCATGGTAACTAGGTTGTGTTAAGTAGTACTATTCTTAGAACTGTAATCCCTATTACTCCCCCTATCAAGGGAGGTCTATATGGCCTGCATGATTACCCTGACAAAGTATAACAACAAAACATCTGGTCTAGGACCCATGGTAACTAGGCTGTGTTAAGTAGTACTATTCTTAGAACTGTAATCCCTGTTACTCCCCCTATCAAGGGAGGTCTATATGGCCTGCATGATTACCCTGACAAAGTATAATAAGAAAACATGCGGTCATGGACCCATGGTAACTAGGTTGTGTTAAGTAGTACTATTCTTAGCACTTTAATCCCTGTTACTCCCCCTATCGGGGGAGGTCTATATGGCGTGCCTGATTATCCTGGCAAAATATAACAACAAGACATGCGGTCTGTGAACCACTGTTAACTAGGTTGTGTTAATTTTTACTATTCTTAGCACTTTAATCCCTGTTCCTCCCCCTATCGGGGGCGGCCTATGTGGCCTGGCTGATTATCCTGGCAAAATCTAATAACAAGACATGCGGTCTGGGAACCACTGTTAATGTTAACTAGGTTGTGTTAAGTTGTACTATTCTTTACACTTTAACCCCTGTTACTTCCCCTATCAAGGGAGGTCTATATGGCCTGCATGATTACCCTGACAAAGTATAACAACAAAACATGCGGTCTGGGACCCATGGTGGTACTGGTATAACTAGGTTTTTTCAAGTATTACTATTCTTCATAGTTTAATCCCTGTGATTGGTCTGTCCTCCTACTTCAAATTTGTCCAAAACACAAGTGGCTGTCTCAAAACAGTCTGGACAGAAGATAGATAGGATAGATAGATATACATAGATTGATAGTTAGATAGAATCAATAGAAGAGAAATAGATTGATTTGTTAAATATATAACTACCCTGAGAAAGTATAATAATTAAACATGCGGTCTGGGACCCATGGTAACTAGGTTGTGTTAAGTAGTACTATTCTTAGCACTTTAATCCCTGTAACTCCCCCTATGGTGGGAGGTCTATATGGCCTGCATGATTACCCTGACAAAGTATAACAACAAGACACGCGGTGTTGGACCCATGGTAACTAGCTTGTGTTAATTAGTACTTTCTTAGCACTTTAATCCCTGTTACCCCCCCCCTATCGGGGGAGGTCTATATGGCCTGCCTGATTACCCTGACAAAATATAATAATAAGACATGCAGTCTGGGACCCATGGTAACTAGGTTGTGTTTTAAGTAGTACTATTCTTAGCACTTTAATCTCTGTAACTCCCCCGATAGGGGGAGGTCTATACGGCCTGCATGATTACCCTTACAAAATATAATAATAAGACATCTGCTCTGGGGCTGGGACTCATGGTAAGGTTGTGTTAAGTAGTACTGTTCTTAGCATTTTAATACCTGTTACTCACCCAATCGGGGGAGGTCTATATGGCCTGCATGATTACCCTAACAAAATATAATAATAAGACATATGCTCTGGGACCCATGGTAAGGTTGTGTTAAGTAGTACTGTTCTTAGCATTTTAATACCTGTTACTCACCCTATCGGGGGAGGTCTATATGGCCTGCATGATTACCCTAACAAATTAATAATAAGACATATGCTCTGGGACCCATGGTAAGTTTGTGTTAAGTAGTACTGTTCTTAGCATTTCAATACCTGTTACTCACCCTATCGGGGGAGGTCTATACGGCCTGCATGATTACCCTTACAAAATATAATAATAAGACATCTGCTCTGGGGCTGGGACTCATGGTAAGGTTGTGTTAAGTAGTACTGTTCTTAGCATTTTAATACCTGTTACTCACCCAATTGGGGGAGGTCTATATGGCCTGCATGATTACCCTAACAAAATATAATAATAAGACATATGCTCTGGGACCCATGGTAAGGTTGTGTTAAGTAGTACTGTTCTTAGCATTTTAATACCTGTTATTCACCCTATCGGGGGAGGTCTATATGGCCTTCATGATTACCCTTACAAAAAATAATAACAAGACATGCGGTCTGGGACCCATGGTAACTAGGTTGTGTTAAGTAGTACTGTTCTTAGCATTTTAATACCTGTTACTCACCCTATCGGGGGAGGTCTATATGGCCTGCATGATTACCCTTACAAAATATAATAATAAGACATCTGCTCTGGGGCTGGGACTCATGGTAAGGTTGTGTTAAGTAGTACTGTTCTTAGCATTTTAATACCTGTTACTCACCCAATTGGGGGAGGTCTATATGGCCTGCATGATTACCCTAACAAAATAATAATAAAGACATATGCTCTGGGACCCATGGTAAGGTTGTGTTAAGTAGTACTGTTCTTAGCATTTTAATACCTGTTACTCACCCTATCGGGGGAGGTCTATACGGCCTGCATGATTACCCTTACAAAATATAATAATAAGACATCTGCTCTGGGGCTGGGACTCATGGTAAGGTTGTGTTAAGTAGTACTGTTCTTAGCATTTTAATACCTGTTACTCACCCAATTGGGGAGGTCTATATGGCCTGCATGATTACCCTAACAAAATATAATAATAAGACATATGCTCTGGGACCCATGGTAAGGTTGTGTTAAGTAGTACTGTTCTTAGCATTTTAATACCTGTTATTCACCCTATCGGGGGAGGTCTATATGGCCTTCATGATTACCCTTACAAAAAATAATAACAAGACATGCGGTCTGGGACCCATGGTAACTAGGTTGTGTTAAGTAGTACTGTCCTTAGCATTTTAATACCTGTTACTCACCCTATCGGGGGAGGTCTATATGGCCTGCATGATTACCCTTACAAAATATAATAACAAGACATGCGGTCTGGGACCCATGGTAACTAGGTTGTGTTAAGTTGTACTGTTCTTAGCATTTTAATACCTGTTACTCACCCTATCGGGGGAGGTCTATATGGCCTGCATGATTACCCTAACAAAATATAATAATAAGACATATGCTCTGGGACCCATGGTAAGTTTGTGTTAAGTAGTACTGTTCTTAGCATTTCAATACCTGTTACTCACCCTATCGGGGGAGGTCTATATGGCCTGCATGATTACCCTTACAAAATATAATAACAAGACATGCGGTCTGGGACCCATGGTAACTAGGTCGTGTTAAGTAGTACTGTTCTTAGCATTTTAATACCTGTTACTCACCCTATCGGGGAAGGTCTATATGGCCTGCATGATTAGCCGCACCCAACCAAAAAAAAAGGCATGCGGTCTTGGACTAAGACCCATGGCTAACTCGGTTGTGTAAAGTAGTACTATTCTTAGCACTTTCATCTCTGTTATTTCAAGGCCTCTCTGGGGTGGTCTACATGGCCATCATGTTTAGCCTAACATAGTACAACAATAAAACCTTGGCTCTTCAAAGCCTGTTAATTGGCTTTATTTTGGTAGTACTGTTCTTATTAGTTTAATACCTGTTACAACACCGAATGGTGGGAGGTCTATATGGCCTGCATGATTAGCCGCACCCAACCAAAAAAAAAGACATGCGGTCTTGGACTAAGTCCCATGGCTAACTCGGCTGTGTAAAGTAGTACTATTCTTAGCACTTTCATCCCTGTTACTTCAAGGCCTCTCTGGGGTGGTCTACATGGCCATCATGATTAGCCTAACAAAGTACAACAACAAAACCTTGGCTCTTGATAGCCCGTTAATTGGCTGTATTTTGGTAGTACTGTTCATATTAGTTTAATACCTGTTACAACACCGAATGGTGGGAGGTCTATATGGCCTGCATGATTAGCCGCACCCAACCAAAAAAAAAGACATGCGGTCTTGGACTAAGACCCATGGCTAACTCGGTTGTGTAAAGTAATACTAGTCTTAGCACTTTCATCCCTGTTACTTCAAGGCCTCTCGGGGGTGGTCTACATGGCCATCATGATTAGCCTAACAAAGTACAACAACAAAACCTTGGCTCTTGATAGCCCGTTAATTGGCTGTATTTTGGTAGAACTGTTCATATTAGTTTAATATCTGTTACAACACCGAATGGTGGGAGGTCTATATGGCCTGCATGATTAGCCGCACCCAACCAAAAAAAAAGCCATGCGGTCTTGGACTAAGACCCATGGCTACCTTGGTTGTGTAAAG
Source organism: Bombina bombina (assembly GCF_027579735.1). Taxonomy (NCBI): domain Eukaryota; kingdom Metazoa; phylum Chordata; class Amphibia; order Anura; family Bombinatoridae; genus Bombina; species Bombina bombina. Next base: position 1,490,128,451 of record NC_069499.1, on the reverse strand, counting down.
TAGTACTATTCTTAGCACTTTCATCCCTGTTACTTCAAGGCCTCTCGGGGGTGGTCTACATGGCCATCATGTTTAGCCTAACATAGTACAACAATAAAACCTTGGCTCTTCAAAGCCTGTTAATTGGCTTTATTTTGGTAGTACTGTTCTTATTAGTTTAATATCTGTTACAACACCGAATGGTGGGAGGTCTACATGGCCTGCATGATTAGCCGCACCAAACCCAAAAAAAAGACATGCAGTCTTGGACTAAGACCCATGGCTAACTCGGTTGTTTAAAGTAGTACTATTCTTAGCACTTTCATCCCTGTTACTTCCAGGCCTCTCGGGGGTGGTCTACATGGCCATCATGTTTAGCCTAACATAGTACAACAATAAACCCTTGGCTCTTCAAAGCCTTTTAATTGGCTTTATTTTGGTAGTACAGTTCTTATTAGTTTAATTCCTGTTACAACACCGAATGGTGGGAGGTCTATATGGCCTGCATGATTAGCCGCACCCAACCGAAAAAAAAAGGCATGCGGGCCTTGGACTAAGACACATGGCTAACTCGGTTGTGTAAATTAGTACTATTCTTAGCACTTTAATCCCTGTTACTTCCAGGCCTCTCGGGGGTGGTCTACATGGCCATCATGATTACCCTCACCAAAATATAACAACAAGACGTGCGGTCAGGGAACCATGGTAAGGTTACTTCCTTTCGCAAAATCGAGTATACCAGTTGCAGGCAGAGGTTCTGACCCTGCATTATGGCTGCACCTCTCCCTAATAGAGGCATCATTACAGAGTCTGTGTGCATGTATGCAAAGAGATGGCCTGCCTAAAAGGAGCAGCAAGGCAGTACAGGTCGTTCTCCTTCAGCCATTTTATACGATGGCCCACGAACCTCAACAGCCACAACAGCAGGAAACACCACCGATGCCATCCTTTTGAACAATAGAGTACAGGTATGGCATTGATTTTAGGAACATGGAGATAATTTTTAGGAAACGTGAAATTGAACTAAACACCATGCTTGGACACCCAGTACAGTACAGGTCGTTCGCCTTCGACCTTTTTATAAGAGGGTCCCGGACCCTCAACAAAAACAACAGCAGGAAAGAGGACATATGGCATCCTTTTGAACAATAGAGTACAGGTAAGGCATTGATTTTAGAAACCCAGAGATAATTTATAGGAAACGGGAAATAGAAAAAAAACATTGATTGGACACCCAGTACACTTCTTTCTCCTTCGGCCTTTTTATAAGAGGGTCCAGGACCCTCAACAGAAACAACAGCAGGAAAGAGGACATATGGCATCCTTTTGAACAATAGATTACAGGTAAGGCATTGATTTTAGAAACCCGGAGATAATTTGTTGGAACCGGGAAATTGAACCAAAAAAATGATTGGACACCCAGTACACTTCTTTCTTCTTAAGCCTTTTTATAAGAGGATCCAGGACCCTCAACAAAAACAACAGCAGGAAAGAGGACATATGGCATCCTTTTGAACAATAGATTACAGGTAAGGCATTGATTTTAGAAAAGCGGAGATATTTTTTGGAAACAGGAAATAGAAAAAAACAGTGATTGGATACCCAGTACACTTCTCTCTCCTTCAGCCTTTTTATAAGAGGGTCCCGGACCATCTACAAAAACAACAGCAGGAAAGAGGACATATGGCATCCTTTTGAACAATAGAGTACAGGTAAGGCATTGATTTTAGAAACCCAGAGATAATTTTTTGGAACCGGAAAATTGAACCAAAAACATGATTGGACACCCAGTACACTTTTTTCTTCTTCAGCCTTTTTATAAGAGGCTCCAGGACCCTCATCAGAAACAACAGCAGGAAAGAGGACATATGGCATCCTTTTGAACAATAGAGTACAGGTAATGCATTGATTTCAGAAACCCAGAGATAATTTTTAGGAAATAGGAAATAGAAAAAAAAATTGATTGGGCACCCAGTACACTTCGTTCTCCTTTGGCCTTTTTATAAGAGGGTCCAGGACCCTCAACAGAAACAACAGCAGGAAAGAGGACATATGGCATCCTTTTGAACAATAGATTACAGTTAAGGCATTGATTTTAGAAATCCGGAGATAATTTGTTGGAACCGGGAAATTGAACCAAAAAAATGATTGGACACCCAGTACACTTCTTTCTTCTTCAGCCTTTTTATAAGAGGATCCCGGACCCTCAACAAAAACAACAGCAGGAAAGAGGACATATGGCATCCTTTTGAACAATAGAGTACAGATAAGGCATTGATTTTAGAAACCCAGAGATAAATTTTAGGAAACGGGAAATAGAAAAAAACATTGATTGGACACCCAGTACACTTCTTTCTCCTTCAGCCTTTTTATAAGAGGGTCCAGGACCCTCAACAGAAACAACAGCAGGAAAGAGGACATATGGCATCCTTTTGAACAATGGATTACAGGTAAGGCATTGATTTTAGAAACCCGGAGATAATTTGTTGGAACCGGGAAATTGAACCAAAAAAATGATTGGACACCCAGTACACTTCTTTCTTCTTAAGCCTTTTCATAAGAGGATCCAGGACCCTCAACAAAAACAACAGCAGGAAAGAGGACATATGGCATCCTTTTGAACAATAGAGTACAGGTAAGGCATTGATTTTAGAAACCCGGAGATAATTTTTAGGAAACAGGAAATAGAAAAAAACATTGATTGGACACCCAGTACACTTCTTTCTCCTTCAGCCTTTTTATAAGAGGGTCCCGGACCATCTACAAAAACAACAGCAGGAAAGAGGACATATGGCATCCTTTTGAACAATAGAGTACAGGTAATGCATTGATTTTAGAAACCCAGAGATAATTTTTAGGAAATAGGAAATAGAAAAAAACATTGATTGGACACCCAGTACACTTCTTTCTCCTTTGGCCTTTTTATAAGAGGGTCCAGGACCCTCAACAGAAACAACAGCAGGAAAGAGGACATATGGCATCCTTTTGAACAATAGATTACAGTTAAGGCATTTATTTTAGATATCCGGAGATAATTTGTTGGAACCGGGAAATTGAACCAAAAAAATGATTGGACACCAGTACACTTCTTTCTTCTTCAGCCTTTTTATAAGAGGATCCAGGACCCTCAACAAAAACAACAGCAGGAAAGAGGACATATGGCATTCTTTTGAACAATAGAGTACAGGTAAGGCATTGATTTTATAAACCCAGAGATAATTTTT